>NC_136265.1:12633846-12843846 GCF_964187855.1 Myxine glutinosa
TGACGATAGACCAGAAATCTAGACTTGTCACTGAAGATCACATGATTCCAGTGTCCTGGCTGCCATTGACGGTGCTCTCTGGCCCACTGCAATCAGCGCTGTCGGTGTTGTCTGGTCAGCCGTGGCTTTCTCAAGGGACGCCTGCCATGATAGCCTGCTTGAAACAGTCGTTGGTTGACTAGCCTTCTGGATACAGGCACATTTGTCAGTTGCTGCCACTCAGCCCTAAGCCGATTAGCTGACTTGGTACGGCCATTGCGGACTAACCAGTGCAGCTGGCGATCATCCCTCCTTGTGGTTCTGCGGGGACGTCCTGACCTCGGTATTGGAGTAGGGACACCCCTCTGAGCATTTCGTTTCAGGATCTTTGACACCTGACCTTGAGTGATGCCATACTGCCGAGCAAGAGCACGCTGTTTCATGCCGGAATTTCGTAAAGCCACCACTAAATGACAAACAGCATTGTCGAGTTGACGGACCATCTCCAGGGGAAGCGGCAATAACTTTTGTAGACGTGCAGCAATTGTTTTCCACTAATACAGAACGCAACAACCCTTATATACCCGATTGTGAAGCCAATCGTCAAATGTACCTGTCCGTACATTTTGTCACGCCACCTGTGATATAATCCTGTTATTGACTTCTTGCTGCGACAGACAATCAGTGACATGGTTCTTTTAACAAAGAAATCACCGAAGCGTAAAATAAACTCACCAGATTGATATACCGAGTTCAGAAAGTAAACCCAAGTCAATAAAAAATATATATTCCATATTAAATGCCAAGTCTGTATATAGCCCTCATCGAGGCCAGGCCTTAAATAAAAGAGAAGAAAAGTGGATGATGAAAAGTGTATGATGAAAAGTGTATGATGAAAAGTGTGTGATGAAAAGCGTGTGATGGAAAGTGTGTGATGGAAACTGTGTGATAAAAAGTGTATGATGAAAAATGTGTAATGGAAAGTGTGTGATGAAAAGTGTGTGATGAAAAGTGTGTGATGAAAAGTGAGTGATGAAAAGTGAGTGATGAAAAGTGAGTGATGAAAAGTGTGTGATGGAAAGTGTGTGATGGAGAGTGTGTGATGAAAAGTGTATGATGAAAAGTGTATGATGAAAAGTGTGTGATGAAAAGTGAGTGATGAAAAGTGAGTGATGAAAAGTGAGTGATGAAAAGTGTGTGATGGAAAGTGTGTGATGGAAAGTGTGTGATGGAAAGTGTATGATGAAAAGTGTATGATGAAAAGTGTGGGATGAAAAGTGAGTGATGAAAAGTGAGTGATGAAAAGTGTGTGATGAAAAGTGAGTGCTGAAAAGTGTATGGTGTTTGTTTGTAAGAAAGAGAGATTGAAGCTTGACCCGGTAGCTATATTTTGAGTGAGACAGAAAGTAAGACCAGCAATCCTGACACGGAGAGTGTAAGATGGTTCCGGCACCACTTTAACACTCCTAAGGCCGAACGGTAGTACTACCCTGAGCGGTTGCTGTCTACAACCTACTACCTAAAAAACCGGTCCAACCGGATGGGTGTTTTTTAGGAGACACCATCTCTGCACTGGATGGCCGTTGGCTCCCGAAGGGAGCTCATCCGTCCTTTAACAGGTCTTGTTTTTAGGCCTGCAAGGTGTCCCAGTCACCCTCCCCACTTGTTATTGGGGGTAATCAGTTTAGTCGCCGACTACCCGACCATGTTGCATGAAGCACTGGGTTACATGTTACCAGTGGCATTCAAGAGACTGACCTGGCAGTAAAGAGACTTGAACATTGTATGACACAAATCGCCTTTTTAGCACTTTCAAAACCCTTCCGTTTAGCAGTACTTGGACAAAACATGGCATTTTACGTCATCACAGCTAATCAAATTTGCCCGCTCATAGACCTCACCCATGTCCTTGTTACCCTCGCAGGAGGAGAGTGTATTGCATTTGCGTCCGTTTATGTTTGTTTGTTTGTTTGTCTGTTTGTCCGCACAGAATAAATGTGATTTTCTTGGCAACTGTTGGTCCGATTGACAGGAAATTTCCACCATAGGTGCAACTCCACCTGGATAATTTTTAAATAATAATTAAAACCGAAAAACTTTGCACCTCTATATCTCGGAAAGAGCCGCATTAAAAAAAAATTGAAACGGCTCATTGTAAAGAACTCTCCATGGGGAATAAAATATGTTAATGATGATGTCATAGGTGCCTCCATTATGACGTAATAATTCGACAAGTACAAAACTTCATCCGATCAAGATGAAATTTATTGAGCATCATCTAGGGATAAATTGGTGGGAAAAATTAAAGATGACGTCATCGGTCACATGGTTCGGCCGCCATATTTGTTTTTAACACAAAAGCCTTAAAAACCACTGAAAATCCTGGAAAGCAAATCCAACGGAAGGAAATCTCATTTCCTTTCACA
The DNA here is from genome assembly GCF_964187855.1 of Myxine glutinosa. NCBI lineage: Eukaryota > Metazoa > Chordata > Myxini > Myxiniformes > Myxinidae > Myxine > Myxine glutinosa. The sequence continues at coordinate 12,636,252 of NC_136265.1, forward strand.
AAGCCCAAAACAAGTGTGTGTCCACCCTCAGGAGAGCCAGGAAACAATATCTTTCCGTTCTCAAGACCGAACTCTCTTATCTGTCTCCCTCTTCCAAATCCTGGTGGCGTCTGGTCAAATCTGTTTCTGGTGTTTGTTCCCCCACCATCCCCTACCTTACCTCAAACGGCTACACAGCTGACTCCGCACATGAAAAAGCTGAATGGCTCAACTCTGTTTGCCTCTAAATCTTGTGTCCCAAACCCATCCCTCTCTGTACCCACCGTACGCAGTCGTACCCAGCTGCTCCTGGACTCTGTGTCCTTTCCTCCTGACAAGGTGGAAAAGTTTCTGTCAACCCTCGACTCTGATTCTGCAACTGGACCTGACGGCATCAGCCCACGTGTCCTAAAATCCTGTTCTTCCGCTCTTTCACTCCCTCTCTCTGTTCTCTTCACTCTCACTTTTGCTCAAGGTCATCTGCCATCTGCTCGGAAATCAGCCAACATCACCGCTTTACACAAAAAGGTGCAAAAACAGATCCTTGCAACTACAGACCAATCAGCCTTCTCCCAATTATCAGCAAAGTCATGGAATCCATCATTGCTTTGGATATGAAATCTTTCCTCTTCTCCAATGGCTTGATCTCTGACCATCAATTTGGTTTCAGACCAGGTCACTCTACTCTGGACATGCTGCTTCTGCTGTCTCAACAATGGATGGAGGTCCTCAATGCCAAACAGGAAATTCGAGCTGTCTCCCTTGACATATCACGTGCCTTCGATACGGTCTGGCACCCCGCTCTGCTCACCAAACTCTCCTCCTTTGGTATCCATGGAAATCTCCACGCATGGCTGGCGGACTTCCTACGTGTGGCCCTGAATGGGTTTCTCTCATCTCCTCTTCCTGTTCAGGCTGGAGTTCCCCAAGGCAGTGATCTGGGCCCTGTGCTTTTTCTGGTCTTCATCAATGATCTCTCTGACTCTTGAAAATCCTCTCGATCTCTTTGCTGATGACTCCACTCTCTGCCGCTCCATTCCTAATCCCTCAGATCGGCAGTCTGCAGCCTACTCACTCTCTGCAGACCTGGACAAAATCTCAGACTGGGCAAACAAGTGGACCATGTCTTTCAATCCTGACAAATCTCACACTCTTACGATGTCTCTCAGAAAAGACCGACTGGACAACCGTCCCATCCACTTTCTGAATAATCCTCTCCAAGAAGTTCTGTCACTCAAGCTTTTGGGTCTCACTATCTGCCATGATCTTTCCTGGGAAAACCACATTTCCAAGCTGGCCTCCAAAGCCAGTCGCCGACTGGGCATCCTCCATCGTGCGAAGTCCTTCCTTGGCGCACCTGAGCTCCTCACCACATACAATGCTTTCATCCGCAGCTCAATGGAGTACTGCTCTCCCGTCTGGGCTGGTGCTCCTGTCTCACACATAGCTCGTCATCACGCTGTTGAAACCAAAGCGTTCAGAATCATTGGAATCTCCCGCGATGAAGCTATCTCCGAGGGCCTTTCACTTACTCACCGCAGGCAGGTTGGTGGTCTTTCTGTCTTCTACCGACTCCTCTCCGGCCTTGCTCCCCCAGCTCTCTCTGGGTTCTGCCCCCCAAATATTCCTACAGGTCGCACAAGGTCTGCCTGCAACCCTCTTATGGTTAAACTGCCAAAATCAAGACTTTCTGCTCACCTTCACTCCTTCATTCCTCTTTTCTCCCGCCTCTTATTCCTCTTTTCTCCCACCTCTGGAACAAACTCCCTCACTCTTCAATCCCACTCCTCCATCCAGGTCTTTAAAACAGCTGTTCACCACCATCTCTTATCTTCCCCCATCCAAAACCTTGACCTTTTCTACCCCTCTAATTTCACCCCAAATCCACTTTTTTGAAATACCAACTTCTTTCCTGGAAGTCCTTGGTGTGCTTGTGTTTTATACTTCTCCCTCCCCCTTCCCCCTTCCCACGCCTCCTCCCCCCAAGCCCTCTCCCTCCCACACATCTCCCGATGTCCCTGCTCTCAAATGTTGTGTTTGTGTGCTTCCCCTTCTCTTCCCATCTTGTCTACCGCTCCCTCTTTTTATATATTTTGTTTGTCTGTTTGATTTTCATTTTTTTGGTGATAAATGTTAGCTCTTTCACGAGCCTTGATTCTGTATACAAAAAAAAACAAAAAAAAAACGTGCTCGTGATGTTCTGCAATCTCTGATTGCTCTTTCTTGTTTGGAATTGCTTTAAATGCACTGAGCGAGTATTTTATTGAAAATCTGCTCTCTTTTTGCCATGGGTTTTTGAAAAGAAAACGGTAATCATTCAATATAAATACAACAGTTTGACACCATTGTGACATAAATGTCAACACGACAGAGAAGGTGTGAAGCATCAAATAAGATGATGCTCCAGGGGGAACCTCTCGGTGTTTGCCTGTGACATTAGGAGACGTTGTTGCACTGTCCTTGTAATCCATTGAAAAGTTGAGATAAATCAACACCTGGATTTATATGCAATATTGGATTCGAACTTGGATTCACGGCAGCTTGGAATGGAACTCAGAACGAGCAAACCCGATGATACATTTTACACAGTGCAAAAGAAGCTTTCTTTTGGAAAGGAACAAGGGGTTAAATTTTTTAATACCGGTACTTACGGTCATCATTAACGAACAAGTGTACTTTTAACCTGGTGAAAATTTGAGTTGTAGTTAATGGGACCATAGAGACATAGTCAGTGGTATTGATGTGATTGGAGGGTTGTGATTGGAATAGCGGGGAGCTTTATGAAGTACATCGGTGACTCCTTTCTGGTGCACAAGACATCTCGGGGTCAGATTTTCTTTTCAAGTCAACAACCTTTAGAGTAGTGATGGAGGGAGCTAATTGTGGATAAGTAATGATGCTTGTTGGAGCTATCTTCCCTTCAGCTTGACTCGTTGCATACGTCACAATGGAAACGTACGTCAAACATCTTCGATCTTGGCTTGAGGGTCTAGCTTACTTAAAAAGGACATTCAATGGTCCTGATTGTGAAACCCTATGTGCATATGAAACGAATGACAGTCACCATGTAATTAGCACCTGACTTGCACAAATATACTCCTTTATCCATCAAAATGAATGTGTTACTAAGGTTACTTATTCATTCTGTTTGCATTTAGACTCCATTTGTTTATGTGCAAAAACCAAACTTTAATCTAAAATACGTATTCAACATAAACTTGCATCCCCCGTGGCAATAAAAAGTTGAGTGTAATAGTTGGTGTCAGAGGTGGGATTCAGGTTGGCTGATGCGTCTTTATTCTTAAGTCAGCTCTTAGGCGGTACTAAGAAGAAAGAAACATCATCAGCCATCAGCGGATGCATGAAAGCTCTAAAAATGTCGAGAAAACCCAAAGAAGAGTGTGTCATTTAATGGGGTGTGGATACGACTCAGGTAATGACGGATAAATTGGTCAAAGCCAATTGAACACACCCCCAGTAAATTGGTCCTCATAGCCCAAAGGCAAGGTACATGATAAGCAGAATATCGAAGGTGAAAAACTTTTTTCATCATCCCTCGTAAACTTTAATATAAATACAGGGCTATTCAAAAAGAAGTATACACATTCAAAATTTTATTTTACAAGTACTATTGAACTTATGGCAAAGTGCTTTATATAGGCTGAAGGCAGACATTTTAAAAACTAGAACGGCACTTAGTAGAGCGCATACCTCTGCTGAGCTGAACAGTTTGTTTTGTATTCCACTGATAGGTCGGATCTGGATTCGGACCTGAACCAAATTTGAATCGGCTAGTTCTTGTCACCTAACCAACTCGTTCACCTAGTTTTGTCATCAGTCATCCATAACTTTTTTTAAATATCATGCTATATATCGCTTTTGGCCCGATCTCTCAATGGTGAAGAATCACTTAAAGATTAAATAATTCTAGTATCCGAATCCATATTCAGATCTTCACCAAAATCGAATAGTTTCTTCCTTGTCACACACACAACCTGTCCGTCAGGTGTCGTCCAAATCCGTCCATAACTTTTTGAGATATCCTGCTATGTATCTTTTTTGGCCCCATCTCCCAATGGGGAAGAATCACTTTAAAATTCTACTAGCCGGATCCGAATCCGGATCTTCACTGAAATATAATCATTTCCTCCTTGTCACATACGCTACATCTCTGCCAAATTCCGTCCGAATCCGTCCAGAACTTTTTGAGATCTTTTGTTCACAGACAGACAGGGTGAAAACATAACCTCCATCCACCTTCGGTGGCGGAGGTAATTATTTTCAAACCTTACAAGCTCTCGATATGACTTCCGTGGGTGCGCCCGTTGAGTTGATAATCCAGTTCTTCCTACACTTGGAAATGGCGAAAAACATTAACTTTCGGTGAAGTGCGTTTATGTTCGATGAAAACATGGATTTTGAGAGCCCCACACATGTATATTGTGGAAAGTTGCTTCATCGGAGAATATTAACCTTTTTGCAAACCCTTCATCCTCCAGTCTCTCTTGCATTTCACAGCAAAAATCGTAATGAATGACTTTGTCACTGGCCTTCAAGGCTTGTCGTAACTCTAACTTGTAAGGTTTCATGATTAGGCGTTCCGCAATACACACCAAAATGTCTGTGGTTATCTGTAGCTCACGACTTGCTCTGTTGGTTGACTTTTTTGGAATGCATTGGAATGTTTCCTGAATTCTCTGTACAGTCTCCTCTGAAGTCTGAGGGTGCCCGGTGCTCTTTCTCTTGTAGAGATAACCTGGGCCTTCGAACTGTTTGTGTCAGTCGTAGATGAACTTCCTGGTTGGCAGGTTCTTTTCAAAACGTGTCATAAAATGTCGTTGCACACCTTTCACTGAGTTAGCTCGGTGAATTCCAAGATGCAGAGAGCTTTCTCCTGTTTTCTTGCTGCCATTTTGAACATAACACTGGAACAAAAAATAACAGATTAAAAGGAAAGACAAAGATTACAAGAAAAAACAAAAGATTAAAACAAAACTTTAAGAGGTTTCCTTTCTATCTGTACATGAAACATGGATTTAACGACAGTAGTTTTTGTAAAATGAATTTTTGAAAGTGTATACTTTGTTTTGAATAACCCTGTATAATACTGCCAAGGTTCCAAAGAAATGTGCTGGCTTATTAAATACCAAACCCGCCATTTATTTTAAATGAACAAAAGTTACAGATTTTTTTGGGGGGAAATAAATTGTAATGGAAATCGATCTGACAAGTACATACGCACTCCTACTACTACCCCCACCACGACATCTTGTATGCTGCAGCCTAAAGGGTGACCTCCCCAACCCGTCCAAATTCATTCACCCCATTCGCGGTGGTTGTACCCCCAAATGCAAGTTGGGGGTCCAAATCTTCCCCATTCTTTCCTGCTGCCTGGATTCATCAGGGCAGTATGGTCGCAGTCAGAGTGCTGATCGGCCACATGGACCGGCCCATTCTCTCTCTCTCTCTCTCTCTCTCTCTCTCACTCACTCACTCACTCACTCACTCTCTCTCTCTCATGGCCCCTGACTTCGTGAAGACGGGGGTATATCATCCTGGATGTGGGTGACCTCTGGGTCGCTCCTGGGAGATCCATTGCCTGTCTCCATGCCTCGGGCTTGTTCGAGAGATCTGTCCGAGGCTATACAACAACAACATTCACCCCATGTATGTCACAGCCCAAATAGTGACCCCAACTGCCCATCATTCACTTCATGTATGTCTCCGTCCTAAGGGTGATCCTATCCCCCAAACCTTACTCCCCTTTGCCAACAGAATTTTGGAATCTTACTCACCTTAAAGTTCATAGCACGTTGAGACGAGATCCTAATAAGTTGTGATATCCATGCAACCATTGGGGACCGTGCGTACGCTCAGCTTTACCAGTTCGACCCCTAACAATGACCATTCAATATTCAAAATGCTAGTAATCACAAAATACTGTACAATTATTAACAAGTCTTTAAGCCGCTGTCACACCTTGACGTTTTAGCCAGCGTATGCCGACGTATGAAAAATTTGGCTACGTTAAGAGCACGCTGAAGCACGCTGGCATACGTCGTAGTACGCCGAGCTCGTCGACAAATTTTGTGCATGCACAAAATTTGTCGACGTATGCCAGCGTATGACTCACACCAGCACTCAATTTTGATACGTCGGCATACGCTGGCTAAATCGTCAAGGTGTGACAGGGGCTTTATATTTAAAGCTTGAAGTTATCTGCATTTGGGGAAAATGTTTTTATCATCGATTGAGGAATATACCAGCCGTCTCCCTTGTCATATCTCTGGCCTTTGATACGTGCTGGCACCCAGCCCTGCTCACCAAGCTCTCCTCTTATGGTATCCATGGAAATCTCCACTCATGGCTCGAGGACTTCCTCTCCTGTCATAGTCAACGTGTGGTCTACATGGATTTTCTCATCTCCTCTTCCTGGTCTCGAAGAAGTTCTGTCACTCAAGCTCTTGGGTCTCACTATCTGCCATGATCTTTCCTGGGAAAACCACATTTCCAAGCTGGCCTCCAAAGCCAGTCGCAGACTGGGCATTCTCCGTCGTGCGAAGTCCTTTCTGGGCACTTATGAGTTCCTCACCACAAACGAGGCTTTCATCCGCAGCTCGATGGAATACTGTTCTCCCCTCTGGGCTGGTGCTCCTGCCTCAGACCTAGCTCGGCTTCACGCTGTAGAAACCAAAGCTTTCAGAATCATTGGAATCTCCCATGATGAAGCTGATTCTGAGGGCCTTTCACTCACTCACCGCAGGCAGGTTGGTGGTCTTTCTGTCTTCTACCGACTCCTCTCCGGCCTAGCTCCCCCAGCTCTGTCTGTGCTCTGTCCCCCAAATATCCCTTCAGGAAGCACAAGATCTGCCAGCAACCTTCTTATGGTGAAACTGCCAAAATCAAGACTCTCTGCTCACCTTCACCCTTTCATTTCTCTTTTCTCCCGCCTCTGGAATAAACTCCCACACTCTCTTCAATCCCTCTCCTCCCTCCAGGTATTCAAAACAGCTGTTCACCACCATCTCTTATCTTCCCCTATCCAAAACCTTGATCTTTTCTACCCCCGTCAATTCACTCCAAACGCACCTCCTTCAAATTCTGTTTTCTTTCCTGAAATCCCTTGTAGTGCCCATGTTGTTTACCCCATGTATCCCACCCCAGCCCTCTCTCTTCCACAGATCTCCCAATGTCCCTGTTCTCTACTGTTGTGCTTCCCTCTCCCCCCCCCCCCCCCCCCCTCTTGTCACCTGCTTCCTTAATTATATGTTCTATGTGTTAGCTTCTATACGAGCCTCGACTTCGTATATGTACAAAAAAAGGAAACGGAACCCAGCACTCGAAATTGTAGGTACTGTACACAGTTATATTTCTCGAAGCAATAAAAGTACTTGGAAGGAGTACACAAACAACAACTCCGTGCAATAAAATATCCCTTTTCATGCATTTTACTTCGCCAGTGATCCTCACAGGTAATTTTTAACAATTTTCACAAGAAATTTCACGCAGGTAAAACACAGGTAATTTTCACAGGTAATCACAGGTATGCAGTATTACATTTGTGAAGTACAACATGTCTTTTGATGAAACCCGTCAACGAAGTGACAAGAGGCTCACCACTAAGTTATGAATTGTGAGCAAACAAACAACAACATCGCTCGGAGTGAAATAACATCCTAAATGAAAGCAAATCGCACAAAAAATGTAAATGAACAAACATCGAAGAATTGCACTCAACTTTGAGCAACAAGAATGGTGAAACTGGGGTGTGTTCAATTACCAAGCAGATTGTGGAGCACTCGCCAAGTGGCTGAAGCACCTCCAACAAAACGGTGGATTAGGAACTGCTGGCTTGGCAAGCGATTCGTAGTTACTAAGATCAGGCATTCGATCATGAGCACTTTATCACACCTGGTCCAAGGAAAGACATTTTTGTAGGTCGAAACAAAATGGCAGATTAAGACCACTGTGAAGTGAACGCGGGCTGGCCAAGGATAAAGCCTGTTTTTGTTGTAATTTAATAAGGCCGTTGATTATTGACAAAGAGGGTTTTCATATTTATTCATACGTGCAGTTTTACTCATGCACTACCTTGGAGATCCCTTGGTATTCATGGCAAAGTTTCGGGCCGCTCGGTTTCATGGTTTTTGAGTTATTGAGGAGACACACTGACTGACTGATTGACACACATTTTCTTTTATTACCATAGTTGGAGAGAGAAATTTCACAACAAATCGTTGCAATCACGAGCACATCGAGCACATGGCAAACGAAATACAGTTCAGCATTGGGCTGACAGGATGATACGCACACTCTCCAAGAGCCATCTAGCCTGGGTTCGACTCTGCAAGGCAGTTCAGATATTTGAATAAACTAGCAACGATACCCGCCCTATGGGCAAGGCTTCAATTGGGAGGCCCAAATGAAAAGGCAAAATAAATTGAAGGCTTTTTAAAATATGTTAAACAACAACAACAACATGCATTTTTAAGGCCATTTTCCCTGCTGGAGTGTGGGTTAGCCTTGTGGGCCCAATGACAATCTTCTCCATTTTGCCCTATTTTCTGCATCTCCTCTTGTTAACCCCCTTGCCCACATTTCTTCTTCCACCACCTTCAGCCAAGTCTTTCTCGGTCTTTCCCGTCCTCTACTTCCTTCTACATTCATTTCCATCACTCTTCTCAACCAGTCACTTTCATCCTTCCTCAACACATGACCAAACCATCTCAACCTGTTCCTCTTCACAGCATCAATCACAGGCTCTATTCCCATCATCTTTCGCAATTCATCATTTGTCTTCCTCTCTCTCTCAACGATACTCCACACATCCACCGAACCATTCGCATTTCCACCCTTTCCAGCCTTCGTTGCTGCTCTACGTTCATTACCCATGTCTCGCTCCCATAAATCATAACACTTCTCACACATGCAGCATACACCTTTCCCTTCAGCTTCAACGACACTCCCCTCCTCGTCAGCACGCCACTCAGTTCCCGAAACTTCTTCCATGCACATCTCACTCTAGCAACCGTTGCCGAGTCTGATCCACCTTTGGATCAGACTCGGCAACGGTTGCTAGTTGCTTTTTTTTATTTTAAACGATTTATACAAACATCCGTTAAATCATATCACATGCAAATCATCAAAATCTAAACAGTATTTGTAGAATTTCAATAAAAGCCACATCACTGTTGATATCGGTAAATATTATTCCATCATGTTTGGAAAAACTGGAAAATTGGAAGAAAAAAAATTGGAAAAACAATAGAACCTATTTTACTCCAGGGGGTCCCAGGATTACCCATCCAAAGTTTCGTTGCGATTGGTACTGCTGTTTTTGCGGTACCTGGGAACAGACAGACATTTGGTGAATTATAGTAAGAAAGAGTGGGAAATCCATATAGTATAATGGATTGCCTCAAGGATCCTTCGTTCACTGCTGTTATGTCTGGACACGTCGTGTATATAGAGCCTCGTGGCTCTGAAAACGTCATAAAATTAAAAAAACAAAAAAAACAAGATCCCGCCTTCATATTCAGTGAAGCGACAGGTGGACCATTTCGTTGGAGTGCTTGCTTGAGTTCTTAAGCTTGGTGAACGCTCTACAAGCTTTGATCTCTCCAAGCTTCTTTGGCGATGCTACGGCTCGATTCCCCGTGGGGACATCCATGGAGTTAGGAAGGCAAAATAAATTAGAGGAATATAATTTGTAAAGCAACGGGACAAGTGAACTACGAGTTCAAGAGAATTGGAAAATATTTTGAATGGCTATGCAAAACAATGCATCCCCACACCACGGCAGGATGGCGGAGAGCCCGGCAGGATGGCAGAGAGCCTGGCAGGATGGCAGTGAGCCCGGCAGGATGGCAGAGAGCCCGAGAGGTATGCGCACTCGCTCTCAGCTGTCTTGCCTGGGTTTGAATCCTGACCCAGCTATAACTACGATCACAGGCAGGGTGATTCATCAATCCCTCGGATGGATATTAAGCAGGTGCCATGTCTTCCGGCATTAGTTGGTGGATGTTAAACATCCCATGGTGTCTTTCGCAAAGAGTCCGTGAGCTATCGCCGGCATCCTGAACAAATTAGAGGGCTGTGACCAGCTGATGGTTCTCGGTATAGCCAACTCGTAATATTAGTAGCACATGGAATTGGTAGCACTTGAAATTCAGCCTCATAAAGAAAACAAACTTTTTTTCCCAAAAGAAAGCGGGACACCACAGACACCCAATAAACACCTCCAAAACTAAACTTGTGCTTCCCGTTGTTACCTCCGCCACCAAAGGAGGATGGAGGTTCTGTTTTTACCCGTTTGTCTCCATTTGTCCATTTGTGAACAAGATCTCAAAAAGTTGCGGATGGATTCGGACTAAATTTGGCAGAGAGGTAGCATGTGTGACAAGGACGAAATGATTAGATTTTGGTGAAGATCCGGATTCGGATCCGGCTAGTAGAATTTTTGAAGTGATTCTTCACCATTGGGAGATCGGGCCAAAAACAATACGTAGCAGGATATCCCAAAAAGTTATGGACGGATTTGGATGAAACTTTGTGGACCGGTTGTGTGTGTGACAAGGAAGAACCGTTTCGATTTTGGTGAAGATCCGGATCCGGATCCGGATCCAGCCAGTAGAATTTTTTTAAGTGATTCTTCACCAGTGAGTGATATGACCAACCAGGTGGAGGTATGCTCTCTACTGAGTGCCATTCTAGTTTCGTATGCAGTCTGTGGCTGCTGGTTGCATCATTTTCTGGAAGCACAGCTGTGCTGCGTTACCAGTAAGCTGTTACTTATTTTGCCAACCTTGGAAGGATGAAAAGCTGAGTCAACCCACCTGATGTTAATTCAACAGAAAGACGGCTCAAACTCAAGACCCTAAGATCTCAAGCCAGCAACATTAAAACCAATAGGCCAACACCAGGCTTAATTGTGCTTCCATTTGGGAACCATATTAATTTTAAAATTAAATAATTGGGAAACTAAATAATTGAAAAATATTTACATATTTTGAAAAATTAAATAATTATACATGAAAATATAGTGATTGAATTTTTTTTTTGATAACTTTAACAAAGAATTAAAAATTTTAATAATAGAAAAAAAAACTGAACATTGGAAAAAATTGAAACTTGGGGAAAATTTAGGACTGTAATTGAAAAATTAAACAATAAGACTAAACAATGCTTCCAGGAACCAACATAACAATTAAATAATGGAAAAATTATTCTTCAAAAAGCGGGATACCAAGGATACCAAGATGAAACACTTAATGCCTCCCTCCGGGAACCATAATTACAAATTCCTTCCCTAACTACTTACTTGCTCGTCAAGCCTAGCCAGCCAGTTCGTGAAAGACTTGGGCCAAAAACTTCCCCCTGCCAATAACGTGGGAATAATTGGGTCTGTTAAAGAAGAAGATCCTGTCGTGGATGAACATGGTGCCTTTTGAGTGGATGGGGTGTCGAGATTGTTGACCGTCCTACAGTACAGCCTGGCAGGCCCGGTGTGCGCAGACGTGGGATTTATTTGGGACTCTCCGGGAAACTTGGCTTTGTACAATGGCGACTCAGGCATTTGTCTTAGTTCCGGATGTGGCAGAGTGCCCGGCAGATAAATATAAAACTCGATCCACTCCCACAGATGCCTTTGTAACCCGCACGGAGCGAGTACCGTGCCTCACAGTTTCCACCGGTGTTGTGAAATGCTCTACTGTAGAGTATTTTTATTTTGAAAATGGGGTCTACCACTTTTATCACAGGCCATACGTCACTTCCTGCTGACATAGCCTTGGGTTCAGGTGCACATAGTTACCAGATACCTCTGGATCTCACCCAGTTGGATCTGCGCAGCTCCGAACATGTTTCTCCAATTCGGCGGGTCATTTGGTATCCGGAATCTTGGAATGAAGGCGAACATGCGTGTACCGTACAGAGACCAAAAGGAGCTGCATGCCCTTGTAACAGGCTACTTCCAACATGGCAGACGACATTAATGTGAGCAGGCTCGACCCGACGTGAGATTTGTTTGTGTTGAATCCTCGCCATTTGGCCAGCTCAGCATCAAACCCTGTTCTCCTTCCACGCCTGGCTCTTTCCAGCCACACCCAGTCGGATGAAAATTTAACATTTTAGAAACATGGCCTATATTGACCTTTTGGCCTATGGTGACCTCAAAAATAATTGGTAGTTCAATTAAATGACCTGACATGCAAATCCTCTTCCAATTTCAAGTCGATCAGATGAAAATTGACAATTTTTGAAAAATGGTCTATATTAACATTTGGTCTATGTTGACCTTTTGGCCTATGGTAACCTCAAAAATAATGGGTGGTTGAATTTAGTGACATGATATGCAAATCCTCTTCAAATTTCAAGTCAATCGGAGGAAAATTGAGAATTTTAGAAACATGGCCTATATTGACATGTGGTCTATGTTGACCTTTTGGCCGATGGTGATCTAAAAAATAAATGGTAGTTAAATTCAGTGACCTGACATGCAAATCCTCCTCAAATTTCAAGTCAATCGGAGGAAAATGAGAATTTTAGAAACATGGCCTATATTTGACATGTGACCTATGTTGACCTTTTGGCCGATGGTGACCTCAAAAATAATGGGTGGTTGAATTTAGTGACATGATATGCAAATCCTCTTCAAATTTCAAGTCGATCGGATGAAAATTGAGATGTTTAGAAACATGGCCTATATTGACATGTGGTCTATGTTGACCTTTTGGCCAATGGTGACCTCAAAAATAATTGGGAGTTCAATTCAGTGACCTGACATGCAAATCCTCCTCAAATTTCAAGTCAATCGGATGAAGATTGAGAATTTTAGAAACATGGCCTATATTTGACATGTGACCTATGTTGACCTTTTGGCCTATGGTGACCTCAAAAATAATGGGTGGTTGAATTTAGTGACATGATATGCAAATCCTCTTCAAATTTCAAGTCAATCGGAGGAAAATGAGAATTTTAGAAACATGGCCTATATTGACATGTGGTCTATGTTGACCTTTTGGCCGATGGTGATCTAACAAATAATTGGTAGTTAAATTCAGTGACATGACATGCAAATCCTCTTCCAATTTCAAGTCGATCGGATGAAAATTGAGAATTTTAGAAACATGGCCTATATTAACATTTGGTCTATGTTGACCTTTTGGCCCATGGTGACCTCAAAAATAATGGGTGGTTGAATTTAGTGACATGATATGCAAACCCTGTCAAATTTTCAAGTTAATCGGATGAAAATTGATTTTAGAAATTCCACAAAGTTGTTGACCTGCAGGCATATGTTGACCGTTTGATCTCAAACACAATACGCTTATTGCTTATGACCAACTCCACCATTTGGTGAAGTTTCGTGAAGATCGGTTTGAAATTGTGACTTGTAGGCTATTGGCAGACGGACAGATTCACAGACCAGACCAATCAATATACAGTACTTGTGAATCTTGGATTTCGCAAGTAATAAAAAAGAAGCAAATCCAGGCCGTGGCTTCTCACAAATATTAGTATTGATGTTGTTCGGGATCTTGTTCCCTAATTCTTCCATTTTATTTATTTATTTATTTATTTTGTCGCAGTATCTATGGCTCGATTTTAAGCCAAACTATTCCTCCAGCACAGCACAGGATTGCGAGACGAGACAAACAGCCACTGAGCTTTGGGGAAGTGACCACACTTGCCCAGGGCATTCTGGGTACCAGTGGATCGTCACAACAATGGCACTGCCTTTCTCACCGCACTCAGCGGGGTATTTCCTCCTCCCCATGGATGCCAACCAATGGGGATTATCCGTGCTCTATCCTTTTAAAGGGGTCCGATGTAACTCCAACGGGGCTCGCAGGATGGTCTTCAATGATTTAGATAGTGGGGTGAAGAGTAGGCCTTCTAAACTTGTGGATGACGCAAGGCTCTTCTTTTTGTACACTAAGTTGAGGGTCGTGTAAGAGCTAACACATATAACATACATTATCATAAAGGAAGAGGGAGACAAGAGGGGGAGAGAGGGAAGCACAACAACAGTAGGGAACAGGGACAACGGAAGATCTGTGTAAGGGAGAGGGCTGGGGCGGGGTACACGGGCTAAACAAGATGGATGCTACAAGGACTTTGAGGAAGTAAAACTGAATTTCAAAAAGGTCGATTTGGGTGTATTAACGGGGGTAGAAAAGATCAAGGTTTTGGATGGAGGAAGATAAGAGATGGTGGTGAACAGCCGTTTTAAAGACCTGGAGGGAGGAGTGGGATTGAAGGGAGTGAGGGAGTTTGTTTCAGAGGCGGGAGAAAAGAGGAATGAAGGAGTGAAGGTGAGCAGAGAGTCTTGATTTTGGCAGTTTGCCAGAAGAGGGTTGCTGGCAGATCTTGTGCGACCTGTAGGAATATTTGGGGGACAGAGCCCAGAGAGAGCTGGGGGGGGGGGGGGCAAGGCCAGAGAGGAGTCTGTAGAAGACGGAAAGACCACGAACTTGCTTGCGGTGAGTGAGTGAAAGGCCCTCGGAGTTAGCTTCATCGCGGGAGATTCCAATGAGTCTGAATGCTTTGGTTCCAACAGCGTGAAGCTGAGATAGGTGTGAGGAAGGAGCACCGGCACAGAGGGGAGAGCAGTATTCCATTGAGCTGCGGATGAAAGCCTTGTATGTGGTGAGGAGCCCAGGTGTGCCAAGGAAGGACTTCGCACGACGAAGGATGTCCAGTCGGCGACTGGTTTTGGAGGCCAGATTGGAAATGTGGTTTTCCCAAGAAAGATCATGGCAGATAGTGAGACCCAAAAGCTTGAGTGACAGAACTTCTTGGAGAGGATTGTTGAGAAAGTAGATGGGAGGGTTGTCCAGTCGGTCTTTTCGGAGAGACATAGTAAGAGTGTGAGATTTGTCAGGATTGAAAGACATGTTCCACTTGTTTCCCCAGTCTGTGATTTTGTCCAGGTCTGCAGAGAGTGAGGAGGCTGCAGACTGCCGATCTGAGGGAGGAGGAATGGAGCGACAGAGAGTAGAGTCATCAGCAAAGAGATAGCGAGGATTTTCCAGAGTCGGAGCGATCATTGATGAAGACCAGAAATAGCACAGGGCACAGAACACTGCCTTGTGGAACTCCAGCCTGAACAGGAAGAGGAGATGAGAGAAACCCATTCAGGGCCACACGTCGTCTACGACCAGAGAGGATGTCCGCAAGCCATACATAGAGATTTCCAGGGATACCATAGGAGGAGAGTTTGGTGAGCAGAGCAGGGTGCCAGACCGTATCGAAGGCACGTGATATGTCAAGGGAGACAGCTCTGATTTCCTGTTTGACATTGATGACCTCCATCCATTGTTGAGACAGCAGAAGCAGCATGTCCAGAGTAGAGTGACCAGGTCTGAATCCAAATTGATGATCAGAGATCAAGCCATTGGAGAAGAGGAAGGATTTGATATCCGAAGCAATGATGGATTCCATGACCTTGTTGATTATTGGGAGAAAGCTGTTTGGTCTGTAGTTGCAAGGATCTATTTGTGCACATTTTTTGTGTAAAGCGGTGATGTTTGCTGATTGCCAAGGTGATGGCAGATGACCTTGAGCAAAAGAGAAGGTGAAGAGAACAGAGAGGGCGAGATAGAGCGGCAGAGCAGGATTTTAGGACCTGTGGGCTGATGCCGTCTGGTCCAGTTGCTCTCCTGAGGGTAGACACACTTGTTCCGAGCTTTATGGAAAGAAATTAGATTTGCCTTTAGTTGGATTGACCTTCCATCAGGTGAAGGCAAATTGTTTCAGGGCAACTACCTCACCAACGCTTGGAGGGAAGGTCGACATAACAGAGAGGGTAGTGATCAGATTGAGGAAGGTATTGATACCTGTATAGATTGGGTACAAGATTGGTCGATAGTTAAGACCGTAGTGAGGTAAGGGGTCTTTCACTCAGTAGTTAATGCATGTAATGGTCAAACTGGAAAGGTAGTAGCAGCAGAAACAGTAGCTAAGTTTAAATTGGAATTGGATAGGTACCTGGACGTATTGGAGATATTAAGGTATCTGGTATGGGAATATTGACAGGACTTTTAGGGGTATCTTGAGTATGGATGGGTGATTGTGTGTATCTGTGGTGGTCTGCTAAAGGTGTGGTGTGTGGTTGATGTTGTTTCGCACCCATGAACCATCTTCGCCCACTCTCTTCTCCCTGGAAAAGGAAAACTAAAAAACCCCATTATTTATTTAAATAATTGAAATTAAAAAATCATTATTTATTTAAATAATTAAAATAAAAATTTTCGTTATTTATTTAAATAATTAAAATAAACATTTTCATTTTGGCGCCCTCGGTATATCCCTGGGCGTCCCGCATTGTCTCATCCCCATTCCTCCCCCATTCCCCCAATGAAGTTGCGTCGTTTTGACGGATACAATTGGTCTGGTGTTGATGTGGCACAGGCGGGCCGAACGGCCTCTTCCTCCGGATCTCGGTTCCTTGCGCACCAAAGTAAAGCGTGAAAATGGGAGTTTGGCCACGCCTTCCTTCACCAAATAAGGGCAATGGCATGGCGCGCATGCGCAGTGCGCTCAGTACTCTCTCGCGGTTCTGGCTTGGGCAGTTGGGCGGTTTGAGCTGGCGGAGTCCTGAGAGGAATCCCGAGTCGGTTTTGCGATTCGTGTTGTTCGTGGTTTCGAGCGGTCGCGGAGCGGGAGGTCCTCGCCTTGTTCGCGATACCGTTGGCGCCGAACGCGGCATTTTAACTTTTCTTTGTGGCGAGAGTGACGTGGACGACGATCGACGTGCGCGTCGTGCGCGCTGCGTTTCCGACGCGGACTAGCCGAGGCCCTGTCGTCGTTAGGGCCGCGGGTCCGTTTCGTTCGCTCCGAGCGCCACTGACATGCCGGGGCGGACCGGCTGAACCGCGGGCACATCATGACGAGCCGCGGGAGTCCCGTCAAGAGTTACGACTACCTGCTCAAGTTCCTGCTCGTCGGTGACAGCGACGTGGGTAAGGGCGAGATCCTGGGGACTTTGGATCAGGACGCGGAGAGCGAGCCCGGGGGTTTCTGCAGTGGCCTAGGTGAGCGATGCTTGTACCTGGTACTCGGACCCCTTCATTTTGCCTCCAAGCTTATCTTCCCTCCATGTGTTTCGCCGAAACATTTATTTTTGGCCGCAGCAGCTGTTAAAGCGCCATGTCACCCCCCCCCCCCCCCAAACCTATTATGTGGGGGGAGATTAGGGCTTATGAGGTGGGGGTTTGGGAAGGGCAGAGGGGGGTGGGGGAGGGAGGGGGGTGGACAGAGGGAATTGTGCTAGATAACGTCAGTGGGGTTGGGGAAGGAGGTTTAGGTTTGTTAGTGATGGTGACCTGCTCTGTGACGTGTGGTGATCTTCTCTGTGACGTGTAGTGATCTCGGTGACGTGTAGTGATCTCTGTGACGTGTGGTGATCTCTGTGACGTGTGGTGATCTTCTGTATGACGTGTGGTGATCTGCTCGGTCGGTGACGTGTAGTGATCTCTGTGACGTGTAGTGATCTCTGACGTGTAGTGATCTCTGACGTGTAGTGATCTCTGACGTGTAGTGATCTCTGACGTGTAGTGATCTCTGTGACGTGTAGTGATCTCTGACGTGTAGTGATCTCTGTGACGTGTGGTGATCTTCTTGGTGACGTGTGGTGATCTTCTTGGTGACGTGTGGTGATCTGCTCGGTGACGTGTGGTGATCTTCTCGGTGACGTGTAGTGATCTTCTCTATGACGTGTGGTCTTCACTGTGACGTGTGGTGATCTTCTCTGTGACGTGTGGTGATATTCTCTATGACGTGTGGTGATCTCTGTGACGTGTGGTGATCTTCTCTATGACGTGTGGTCTGCTCGGTGACGTGTGGTGATCTGCTAGGTGACATGCGGTGGTCCGCCCGGTGAGGTGATTTTTCTCGTCAATGATTTGTCAGCGCTGATGGGGATAGCAGGGTGTTTTACAGAAATGTGCTGCTCAGGTGTTTTTTTGTTGTTGTTCTTGCGGAAAGCGTTGTCTCTACCTGAGGGAAGTATGTTGGGTAATATACTTGTGGGGAGATGTACGGAAATAGGAATGGGTCTGTGCAAGAGACTG
Organism: Myxine glutinosa; assembly: GCF_964187855.1. Taxonomy (NCBI): domain Eukaryota; kingdom Metazoa; phylum Chordata; class Myxini; order Myxiniformes; family Myxinidae; genus Myxine; species Myxine glutinosa. The sequence continues at coordinate 12,654,305 of NC_136265.1, forward strand.
CTGAGGTGGGGATGGACCTGTGGAGAGCAAATGATGAGGTATGGATGGGCCTTTGGGGGCAAATGATGAGGTAGGGATGAGCCTGTGGGGAGCAAATGGAGGTAGGGATGAGCCTGTGGGGAGCAAATGATGAGGTAGGGATGAGCCTGTGGAGAGCAAATGAGGTAGGGATGGGCCTGTGGAGAGCAAATGATGAGATAGGGATGGGCCTGTTGAGAGCAAATGATGAGGTAGGGATGAGCCTGTGGGGAGCAAATGATGTAGGGATGAGCCTGTGGGGAGAAAATGATGAGGTAGGGGTGAGCCTGTGGGGAGCAAATGATGAGGTAGGGATGAGCCTGTGGGGAGCAAATGATGAGGTAGGGGTGAGCCTGTGGGGAGCAAATGATGTAGGGATGAGCCTGTGGGGAGCAAATGATGAGGTAGGGATGAGCCTGTGGAGAGCAAATGATGAGATAGGGATGGGCCTGTTGAGAGCAAATGATGAGGTAGGGATGAGCCTGTGGAGAGCAAATGATGAGGTAGGGATGAGCCTGTGGGGAGCAAATGATGAGGTAGGGATGAGCCTGTGGAGAGCAAATGATGAGATAGGGATGGGCCTGTTGAGAGCAAATGATGAGGTAGGGATGAGCCTGTGGGGAGCAAATGATGAGATAGGGATGGGCCTGTTGAGAGCAAATGATGAGGTAGGGATGAGCCTGTGGAGAGCAAATGATGAGATAGGGATGGGCCTGTTGAGCAAATGATGAGGTAGGGATGAGCCTGTGGGGAGCAAATGATGTAGGGATGAGCCTGTGGGGATAAAATGATGAGGTAGGGGTGAGCCTGTGGGGAGAAAATGATGAGGTAGGGATGAGCCTGTGGGGAGCAAATGATGAGGTAGGGGTGAGCCTGTGGGGAGCAAATGATGAGGTAGGGATGAGCCTGTGGGGAGCAAATGATGAGGTAGGGGTGAGCCTGTGGGGAGCAAATGATGAGGTAGGGATGGGCCTGTGGAGAGAGGTTGGTGGCTGTTTGGTTACAAATGGGTTTTGGAAGGAAGATGGGTAAATGTTTTTATTGGAGGCTATGATGGGTCTCGGTTTCCTGGAATGGCAGATGTGATCGGCGTTTAAAAGTGAAGACTCCTGTTCGTTGTTAAACAAAGCCCTCACTTTTGGACCACCTTTTCTAGTTTGAATGTTGCATCTGTGGCCTGATGGCGGTCGAAGTCCATGTGCGAGCAGACCAAGACACCCCCGATGGAGGCAATTCGATCCCGTAGTGTCGCCGGAGTTGCATATCTGTGACGCAAGGTGCTCCACGAACGTGCGCTTCCACTCGCCTTCCCTGGGATTTGCGTTGCGTGCGGAACGGCTGCTCAGATGAGAAGAAGCTGCTCCATTTGGCGAGGAACCAAGTCCAATGGCGATGTTTGTCGAGGCGATGCTCTCCACGCTCTCCCGACCACCGGGCAAATGGTGCTTCCAAGCTTGTTTATTACTTTGTTTGCACACGGCTCTTTTGTTTTTTTTCTAATAAAACTTGATTGCTTCATTTTACGGCGAATAGTGGGATCCTTCTGAGCGACGTGAGGGATTTTGTGTCGGGGACAGATGGTCTCCTCGGATACGTCTCCGCGATCGTCGGGCCGTGGTGAACCATCTGCCGACGTTGTCCAGACCGCCGATGATGGGTTGATCCACGTGCCGCGCTCACCGTGGTCTCTGTTCGTGTTGTCTGAGAAGAGCATGTGCAAATTGCACGAGCAGCTGTCCAAACAGCCGTATAGCTGCTTTTGCCATCTGAGCCCAGGTGTACGCTTTTTGTGCGACTCACCTGGGTTTTCGAGTGGTGTTTTTGTTTGATACCCATGCGGGGGTTGTGGAGCAGGGGTGTAGGATTGGTGTGCGGTGGCACATCCGCAGGAGACTACGTTTGGATGTGGGAGCTGTTTATGGTCGACCTTGTTCGAAATACGCGAACAATCGAGTTGCGACAGCGTTGCCCAATCGCGAGGGCAGCTGGTTCCCAAATTATCTAAATAAGTAAATGAATGAACAGTGTTCACCACCACGTTTCCCTCTGGTTGAAAACGGTGTGAACTCTGAGAAAGGTAAAAAAAATGTTGGGTAAACGCTTCCCCGTGGACGTGCCTGGGCACGCCTGAGATACCTTGAAAACGTTGTCAACCTTCTCTTTGTGACGACTTTGTCGGTGACCTGTAGTGGGGGTGCTGTTTATTTGATTATTTTCTGCCCGTTTTGTAGGTGTGACGTGCATCTCCACCACCATCCTCCTGGACGGGAGAAGAGTCAAGTTGCAGCTCTGGTATGGCCGTTGTTTTCCATTTTCCCCAGTGTAGACGTGCCGGATCCGATGTGGAAAACTTTGGGTGCTTCGTCCGTGGTACTTGTCGATGTTCATCTGGGGTTTACCTTTGACTTGCGTTGTCTGCCAATGTCCGCAGCTCCGTCGCTGTGCTTTTACCTCGGTTTGCAAAGCTGGCCAGATGCCTGCTGGTCATCCGGCCTACTTTCCCTCATTGTACAAATTGAAACTTGCACCGTTTCCAAAAATACCCATGGGAATTTGGTGCGTCGACGTCACTCCATAGTACCCTCTGCTGAGTGCCATGAAGCACTCTCTCCCCCTCCCTCCCTTCCTTCCTTCTCCCCAACTCCTCCAAGGTGTTATTGCCAACTTGTAAGCCTTTCCACATACAGTGCCTTCAGAATGTATTCACATCCCATGACCTTTTTCACATTTTGGAATTCTTTTTTTTCACATAAAATGGATTAAATTTAGATGTTTTTTGTCATTGATCTACATATAATACCCCATAATGTGAAAGTCGATTTATGTTTTTATGTTTTTATTTAGAAATTTTTGCAAATTAATGAAAAATGAAAACTTGACATGTCGTGAGTCAATAAGTATTCAACCCCTTTATGGTATTCCAAAATTGAGCTCAGGTGCATCCAATTTCCTTCGATCATCCTTGAGATGTCTATACAACTTGATTGGATCAGTCCACCTGTGGCCAATTCAATTGATCGTACATGATTTAGAAAGAAACACACCTTTATGTATAAGGTCCCACAGTTGACGGTGCATGTCGGACCAGAAACTCCACCGTAAAGTCCAAGGAACTGTCCGTAGAACTCCGACATAGATTTGTGAGGAGGCATAGATCTGGGGAAGGGTATAAAACAATTTCTAGAGTGTTGAAATTTCCTAAGAGCACAGTGAGCTCCATCATTAGGAAATGGAAAAAATATGGAACCACCCAGACTCTTCCTAGAGCTGGTCGTCCGACCAAACTGAGTAACCGGGCAAGAAGAACCTTGGTCAGGGAGGTGACCAAGATCCAAATGACCATTGTGACAGAACTACAGAGTTTCTTGGTTGAAATGGGAGAACCTGTTGGAAAGCACTTCACAAATCAAGCCTTTATGGGACAGGGGCCAGACAGAAGCCACTCTTGAGAAAAAGGCACAGGACAGCACGCCTGGAGTTTACAAAAAGGAGTGTGAAAGACTGAGAACACGGGGCAAAATATACTGTGGTCTATTTAGACAAAAATGGAACTCTTTGTCCTACAGACAAAGCAACACCTAAATGGCTTCAGAACAAGTACAGGAAAGTCCTTGAGTGGCCCAGCCAAAGCCCAGACTTGTATCCCATTGAGAATCTGTGGAAAGACTTGAAGATTGCTGTTCACCGACGCTCCCCATCCAACTTGACAGAGCTTGAGCAAATCTAAGGAAGAATGGGAGAAACTCTCCAAATCCAGATGTGCAAAGCTGATACAGACAAACCCAAGGAGACTCGAAACTGTAATCTCTGCCAAAGACGCTTCTACGAGGTATTGACTCAGGGGGTTGAATAGTTATGAAAATTAGATATTTCTGTATCTCCTTTTAAATTAATTTCTAAAATCATGTTTTAACTTTGTCGTTATGGCATATTTTGTGTATCTCGTTGATTTAAAAAAAAGAAAGAAAAATTTTTTCATTCATTTTAAATTCACGCCGTAACACAACAAAATGTGAAAAAGTCAAGGGGTGTAAATACTTCCTGAGGGCCCCATAGCTCATCTGGTACCGCCATTGGGTCGCCCCGTGCTGTTACCATGCAAAAGCCAAAACGGCCCGATGTTGAGTTGAGCAGCAGTGGAGTACAACCATGGTTGTATTGTCGGAAGGTAGTTGTGCGTGGCATTCTGTTTGCGGTAAGCCATGTAACAACCGTCATGACATTGATGATTGTTCAATGATTTAACAGTTGTTTTTTGACTTGCTGCTCCTCTTATTTTTGTTGTCGCTGTTCCTTGATGCTTTGCTTGATTTTCACCTTTGAGCGTTACAGGTGATTTATTTTAATTTTTTAAATTTTTTAGAGAAGTAGATAATATGGAAATCAATATAAAAAATTACGTAAATTTACGCTTGATGACGGTATAAATTTACTGCTTTTACGCCTCACGAGTATGGCTCTGCAGTTCAAAGCATTTATGTCCATTGGAGTATGTTCTCTCCGTTGGACGTTCTACTACAAAGCAGTAGCCCCAGTGAACGCTTGAACATTCTGCTATTATGCAAGAGTTTCCGGATTCCTCCCCTCTTCCTTCTCCTTCCAGCCCTCCCTCCTTCCCCACTTTCCCTTACCACTTCCCTGGTTTAATCTCCTTTCAATTCCATCCCATTATTGTGGTATAGCTTTGACACTAGGACTCGGGCCTTTCCTCCACCCGTATGCTTCTAATTTGGTTGGGCTGCAATCCTTGGAATGTTGTTGTTCGTTCTGGGTAACTCCAATCGTTGGCCCAAGGTATCAAAACGATATCTGGGGACCCACCGCTGTGTAGTAATGGCGCCGAATGCTGTGCACAACGCATGGTTTTGATGGCTTTTCCGACGGCCTTTCGGCTCCAAATGCTGCCACGGCCACTGGAGGCATAATTAGGGCCCCTTTTCCGCAGATGCGTGTTATATGGGCCACATTTCCACACGAGATGGCTCTCTGGCAGCACGTCATATAGTGAATCTTTGGTGGGAAAGGGCACAGAGACCTCATTTTAGCCACAATTGCATGTGGTTTTCCAAAATGGATTTTGTGCTGAAGGGGTGGGGGGGGGGGGGGCTGACCGGGTTGTGACGTGACGAGCCTTCGTTGCTGTGGCCTGCAACTTCTTTTGAAGTTCAGCCTGTGGAATTCTACCTTATTGAGGGAGCAGATGTGTGCCGCGATATGTGTGGGTTTGTGTGCTCTCTCTCTCTCTGTCTCTCTCCGTCTTTCTCTCTGTTTCTCTGTCTGTCTGTCTGTCTGTCTCTCTGCCTGTCTGTCTCTCTGCCTGTCTGTCTCTCTGCCTGTCTGTCTCTCTGCCTGTCTGTCTCTCTGCCTGTCTGTCTCTCTGCCTGTCTGTCTCTCTGCCTGTCTGTCTCTCTGCCTGTCTGTCTCTCTGCCTATCTGTCTCTCTGCCTGTCTGTCTCTCTGCCTGTCTGTCTCTCTGCCTGTCTGTCTCTCTGCCTGTCTGTCTCTCTGCCTGTCTGTCTCTCTCTGCCTGTCTGTCTGTCTCTGCCTGTCTGTCTCTCTCTGCCTGTCTGTCTGTCTCTGCCTGCCTGTCTGTCTCTGCCTGCCTGTCTGTCTCTGCCTGCCTGTCTGTCTCTGCCTGCCTGTCTGTCTCTGCCTGCCTGTCTGTCTCTGCCTGCCTGTCTGTCTCTGCCTGCCTGTCTGTCTCTGCCTGCCTGTCTGTCTCTGCCTGCCTGTCTGTCTCTGCCTGCCTGTCTGTCTCTGTCTGTCTGCCTGTCTGTCTGTCTCTGCCTGTCTGTCTGTCTGCCTGTCTGTCTCTCTGCCTGTCTGTCTCTCTGCCTGTCTGTCTGTCTCTCTCTCTCTGTCTCCCATGATGCTGTTGGGGGTCGCTGTGTTTTTTTTGTCATTTTGAGATTTATTTTGTAATTCTAACAAGTGTAAATGCGACGGGGGGAGGAGCGAGGAGGGGATTCAAAATTTTCCTTTTCCTTGCACAGTGACCTGGTATTGTCCACATGTGCCATTTAACTCCACTTGAAGTCTCGCTCCATCCACTCCTCCCTCCCCCCCCTCCTCCACAAGCCCCCTTACCTGGTTGTTTGCTTTGCTGTTACCCATGCCCATTCATCCATCGTTCGTTCGTGTGTGTGTGCGCGTGTTCCTGTTCGCGTTATGTGTTTTATGCTTTATTGAACCAGATGTACAATTGAATGAAATGAATGATCGTTTTAAAGCCATTTTCCCCCGCTAGAGCAGGGGTTAGCCTTGCGGGCCCCATGGCAATCATGATTCCCCGTTTGTATTTGGTGGGATATCAGTTGTTTGCTTTTTTCAATGGCATCCGTTGTGCAGCGAGTTGTCAGTTTGACCGAAAGATCTGTTGATGTGATTTGTGCCACAGGGATACGTCCGGACAGGGCCGGTTCTGCACGATCTTTCGCTCTTATTCGCGGGGGGCACAGGTAGGCCCTTGATCATGCCGCTGTTGGCCATCCGTTTGCACTGCACTAGCTACTATCGTGGAAGAATTTGCACTTCGTAATAACAAGTTTCGTGGCCAATTAACTAATCAAAGCGGTGTTATGGTTCGAACCAGCCGACGGTGTTGAGACGAGTGCTTTGATGGAAAAAGCTTTCTTCTAACATCCCTTTGTCTCCCCCATCCCACCCCAGGGCATTGTGCTGGTGTATGACATCACCAACCGGTGGTCATTTGACGGCATTGATCGCTGGATCAAAGAGATTGATGAGGTGTGGGTCCCCTCCTAACTCGCTCTTTCACGCTGCTGTTCATTCTCATGCCACTCGAGATTGTCAGAGGTTGATGGGCAATCATTGCTCGTTGTAAAGGTGGTAGGAGTAGTAGTAGTGGTAGTAAAAAGGGAGGGTTTCACTTTCATATTGCATCCATAAATTAGTTTCATTATGAACATTAATTAATTCATTATTTCCTTGCTTTCTCTACATCTTCCTATTCCCACTGCATACAACACATTTCTAGTCCTTGTAAACACAGTAGTAACCCAACCTCTGGTACAGATGAGATTATTTCTTTGCCATTTAAACTCAACGTACCAACAATAGGAGCAACGTACCAACAAAAGGAGGGTTTACCGTGGGAGTTGTTGTATGCAGATGATCTGGTGTTGATTGCGGAAAGTATGGATGGACTGAAGGAAAAGATGAACAAGTGGAAGGAATGTATGGAGACAAAAGGTCTGAAGGTGAATATCGGAAAGACGAAGGTGATGGCAAGTGGTAAAGCATGTGGTGAGGTGGAAAGAACTGGGAAGTGGCCGTGTGCTGTGTGTAGGAAGGGTGTCGGTGTGAACTCCATTCAATGTACAATGTGCGCTGAGTGGGTTCATCAAAAATGTAGCGGTCTGAGAGGGTCATTAACCAGTGTGGCAGCTACATTCAAATGTAAGGTGTGTACAGAGGGAGCTGCAGATGGAGGAAATGTTGAGTTGGATCTTGGAGACGGCGTGAAACTGGAAGGTATGAAAACATTTTGCTACCTCGGAGACATGCTGAATGGAGAAGGTGGATCAGACTCGGCAACGGTTGCTAGAGTGAGATGTGCATGGAAGAAGTTTCGGGAACTGAGTGGCGTGCTGATGATGAGGGGAGTGTCGTTGAGAGAGAGAGGAAGACAAATGATGAATTGCGAAAGATGATGGGAATAGAGCCTGTGATGGATGCTGTGAAGAGGAACAGGTTGAAATGGTTTGGTTATGTGTTGAGGAAGGATGAAAGTGACTGGTTGAGAAGAGTGATGGAAATGAATGTAGAAGGAAGTAGAGGACGGGGAAGACCGAGAAAGACTTGGCTAAAGATGGTGGAAGAAGAAATGCGGGCAAGGGGGTTAACAAGGGGAGATGCAGAAAATAGGGTAAGATGGAGAAGGTTGTCATGGAGACCGCAAGGCTAACTCCCGCTCTAGCAGGGAAATGGCCTTTAAAATGCATGTTGTTGTTGTTGTTGTTGTTGTTGTGTACCAACAATAGATTGCACCTATCTGCCATGATTTGCCAGCACTACGTTGTCTCACGATCTGCCATGATCTTTCCTGGGAAAACCACATTCATAAGCTGTCCTCCAAAACCAGTCGCAGACCTTGGCACTACTGTCTACTGAGCTTCTCACCAGATACAAGGCTTTCATCCGCAGCTCAATGGAATACTGCTCTCTCCCCTCTGGGCTGGTGCTCCTGCCTCACACCTATCTCAGCTTCACACTGTTGAAACCAAAGCTTTCAGAATCATTGGAATCTCCCATGATGAAGCTGATTCTGACGGCCTTTCTCTCTCTCACCGCAGGCAGGTTGGTGGTCTTTCTGTCTTCTACCGACTCCTCTCCGGCTTAGCTCCCCCAGCTCTGTCTGTGCTCTGTCCCACAAATATTCCTACAGGTCGCACAAGATCTGCCAGCAACCCTCTTTGGTGAAACTACCAAAATCAAGACTCTCTGCTCACCTTCACTCTTTCATTCCTCTTTTCTCCAGCCTCTGGAACAAACCCCCTCACTCTCTTCAATCCCACTCCTCCCTCCAGGTCTTCAAAGCAGCTGTTCACCACCATCTCTTATCTCACCCCCTCCCCCCCATCAAAAACCTTTATTTTTTCTACCCCCGTTAATCCACCCAAATCTACCTCCTTCAAATTCCGTTTTCTTTCCTGAAATCCCTTGGACTGTCCATCTTGTTTATCCCATGTGCCCTGCCCCAGCCCTCTCCCTTCCACAGATCTCCCGATGTCCTTGTTCCCTACTGTTGTACTTCACTCCCTCTCCCACTCTTGTCTCCTGCTCCCTTTATTATATGTTCTATGTGTTAGCTGTTACACGAGCCTCGACTTGGTATACAAAAACAAAATACCTGTTTGGATCTGTAATGTGCAGCTTTTTCCACCAGGCATGGCATGAACGTTGATGATTATCTTTCAGGCTTGGTGGAAAGGGGGAAAAGGGAGGATGCTGGGAGCGCTTGGGGCTATACGAGGGAAGTTCATTACCAGCTCACCAAGTTGAATTCCTGGGTGTGATGCCATCAAAAGTGCTTTTAATTTATAGTACTGTCAAAGTTTCACTTGGTTATATATCAACAACAACAACAGGCATTTTAAGGCCATTTTCCCTGCCATAGCGGGGGTTAACCTTGTGGGCCCCATGACGATCTTCTCCATTTTGCCCTATTTTCTGCATCTCCCCTTGTTAACCCCCTTGTCCGCATTTCTTCGTCAACCACCTTTAGCCAAGTCTTTCTCGGTCTTCCCTGTCCTCTACTTTCTTTTGCATTCATTTCCATCATTCGTCTCAACCAGTCACTTTCATCCTTCCTCAACACATGACCAAACCAAACTTTCACTCTCCTTGCACTGCCCTCTCTCCACCCCAACCCCAGGAGTACCTCTGGCTACGGCTTCCTCTCCGCTCCCACCTTTTGTTCATATGTGTTCTGTACCGTCCTCCAAACAGTGATGACTCCATTTACATTTCGCTGTCGGATAACATGGACCAACTTCTATCAACTCATCCAAACTCTCTCTTCCTCATATGTGGTGACTTCAACTGTCTTCATGCCAGCTGGCTGGGTGTGGGTTCATCTCTCACCAGCCATGGCACCTCAGCAAAGGACTTCTGCGACTCATTGGGACTGACACAATCTGTCAATTTCCCGACCCGGATCGCAGTCAATGGAGTATCTTCTCTTCTGGACTTGGTTATGACAAACTTCCCTGCAAATGTCTGCTGCTCTTCTTCTGCTCCAATCGGTTCTTCTGATCATGTGCTTGTTAAAGTGGACATCTCTCTGGCCATTCTCAGAGAGCCTCCTTCTGCGCCGATGAGTCTGGCATTTCACTCAGGCTGACTGGCACGGTCTGCAAGCAGCCATCAATCATCTGGACTGGTCTCCCATCTCTACTGCCTCTGACATCAATTCTTCCTGGGAATTCTTCCAAAGCAAACTGCTCTCTCTCATGCACAGATTTATCCCATCTCGTCTTCCGTTGTCTTACCCTTCCTCCCGTCCATGGTACACTGAATCTTGTGGTGAGGCAGTTGCCCTGAAACAACTTGCCTTTGCCTCTTGGAAGGCAAATCCAACTGAAGGCAATCTCAGTTCCTTCCACCAAGCTCGGAACAAGTGTTTGTCTACCCTCAGGAGTGCCAGGAAGCACTATCTCTCCACACTCAAGATTGAACTCTCAAACCTGTCTCCTTCCTCCAAATCCTGGTGGCTTCTGGTCAAATCTGTTTCTGGTGTTTGTTCCCCCTCCATCCCCTCCCTTACCTCAAATGGCTACACAGTTGACACTGCACGTGACAAAGCCGAATGCCTCAACTCTGTGTTTGCCTCAAAATCTTGTGTCCCAAACCCATCTCTCTCTGTTCCCACCTTACCCAGTCGAACCCAACTGCTCCTGGACTGTGTCCTTCTCTCCTGACAAGGTGGAGAAGTTTTTGTCAAACCTCGACTCTGATTTTGCAACTGGACCAGACGGCATCAGCCCACGGGTCCTAAAATCCTGCCCTGCCGCTCTATCTCACCCTCTCTCTGTTCTTTTCACCCTCTCTTTTGCTCAATAGTCCGGCAGCTAAGCTAAATATAGCATAACAATTGTGCATTTTGTGAGGAAAGCACCAATTTTGGCGCACTAGTAGACTATCATATTATGAAAAGATCTGGATATTGGGCCATCTCAGATTCAGCCCCTGATGGCTATGGCAGCCATTTTTCAAAATGGCCACCAGCGGTTACTGTTGTGATACATATCTGCTTTACTGGAGAGGAATGCAGGTTGACAGTGAAGGGTTATTTACAAATAAAGGTCCAATAATGGTCAAAGAAAGTGACAATTTGATTTGGTTGAGAAAAAAAAGTTAAAGTGAACTAATTAGTCTAATTAAGACACAGATTCTGAATGAAAACCAATGATAAACATACATAGCACTATTGGCTTGGCCAAATGCACATAGCACTATTGGCTTGGCCAAAGGCTGCCATCCAACCAGCTGGGGCTGGGTCAAGAATGACGAGGGGGTGTACGAGCCACACTGGTGAAGCTACCCAAAGCAGCCCACACCTGCTATGAGCTAGTATCGTGCAAGTGCAAGAAAAGCTTTGTGAAGCGTTGCAAGTGCAAAAAGGCCACACTTGAATGCACAGCTTTGTGTGTGTGTGAGGGAGAGTGCTCACAAAATTGAGAGACCATTAACAGAGCAGACTGTCACTGATTCAGAACAATTTCGATATCATACCAAACAGTAAACAGATGTTCACGAGTATGTGAATAACTCGATGCCATGAGTGGCGGCCATTTTGAAAAAAAATAATTTGAGAATTTGAAAATTGCTGAGATGGCCCAATATCCAAATCTGTTCATAATAGGATAGTCTACTACTGTGCCAAATTTGGTGCTTTCGTCACAAAATGCACAATTGTTATGCTAAGTTGCCCCACTACAAGGTCATCTGCCAGCATCTTGGAAATCAGCAAACATTACCGCTTTACACAAAAAATGTGCAAAAAACAGATCCTTGCAACGACAGACCAATCAGCCTGCTTCCAATTAATCAGCAAAGTCATGGAATCCATCATTGCTTCGGATATCAAATCCTTCCTCTTCTCCAATGGCTTGATCTCTGATCATCAATTTGGATTCAGACCAGGTCATTCTACTCTGGACATGTTGCTTCTGCTGTCTCAACAATGGATGGAGGTCCTCAATGCCAAACAGGAAATCAGAGCACTTTTTTTTTTCTCTTTTTTTTTGTATACTGAATCGAGGCTCGTGAAAGAGCCAACATTTATTCCACAAACAAATCAACCAGACAAACAAAACATACAAAAAGAGGGAGCGGAAGACAAGATGGGGAGAGGAGGGGAAGCACACAAATACAACACCTGAGAGCAGGGAGAAGTGCGGGAGGGAGAGGGCCTGGGGGGAGGAGGTGCGGGAAGGGGGGGGGGGGGGGGGGAGAGGTATAAAACACAAGGAGACCAAGGACTTCCAGGACAGAAGTTGGTATTTCAAAAAAAGGGTAGGATTTGGGGTGAAATTAGTGGGGGTAGAAAAGATCAAGGTTTTGGATGGGGGAAGATAAGAGATGGTGGTGAACAGCTGTTTTAAAGACCTGGAGGGTGGAGTGGGATTGAAGAGAGTGAGGGAGTTTGTTCCAGAGGCGGGAGAAAAGAGGAATGAAGGAGTGAAGGTGAGCAGAAAGTCTTGATTTTGGCAGTTTAACCATAAGAGGGTTGCAGGCAGATCTTGTGTGACCTGTAGGAATATTTGGGGGATAGAGCCCAGAGAGAGCTGGGGGGAGGCAAGGCCAGAGAGGAGTCGGTAGAAGACGGAAAGACCACCAACCTGCCTGCGGTGAGTGAGTGAAAGGCCCTTGGAGTTAGCTTCATCGCGGGCGATTCCAATGATTCTGAACGCTTTGGTTTCAACAGCGTGAAGACGAGATAGGTGTGAGGCAGGAGCACCAGCCCAGAGGGGAGAGCAGTATTCCATTGAGCTGCGGATGAAAGCCTTGTATGTGGTGAGGAGCTCAGGTGTGCCAAGGAAGGACTTCGCACGACGGAGGATGCCCAGTCGGCGACTGGCTTTGGAGGCCAGATTTGAAATGTGGTTTTCCCAGGAAAGATCATGGCAGATAGTGAGACCCAAAAGCTTGAGTGACAGAACTTCTTGGAGAGGATTATTCAGAAAGTGGATGGGAGGGTTGTCCAGTCAGTCTTTTCGGAGAGACATCGTAAGAGTGTGAGATTTGTCAGGATTGAAAGACATGGTCCACTTGTTTGCCCAGTCTGTGATTTTGTCCAGGTCTGCAGAGAGTGAGGAGGCTCTGGAAAATCCTCCCTATCTCTTTGCTGATGACTCCACTATCTGCCGCTCCATTCCTCATCCCTCAGATCGGCAGTTTGCAGCCTCCTCACTCTCTGCAGACCTGGACAAAATCAGACTGGTCAAACAAGTGGAACATGTCTTTCAATCCTGACAAATCTCACACTCTTAATGTCTCTCCGAAAAGACCAACTGGAAAAGCCTCCCATCTACTTTCTCAACAATCCTCTCCAAGAAGTTCTGTCGCTCAAGCTTTTGGGTCTCACTATCTGCCATGATCTTTCTTGGGAAAACCACATTTCCAAAGCTGGCCTCCAAAGCCAGTCGCCGACTGGGCATCCTCCGTCGTGCGAAGTCTTTCCTTGGCACACCTGAGCTCCTCACCACATACAAGGCTTTCATCCGCAGCTCAATGGAACACTGTTCCCCCCTCTGGGCCGGTGCTCCTCCCTCACACCTAGCTCGGCTTCACGCTGTTGAAACCAAAGCTTTCAGAATCATTGGAATCTCCTGCGATGAAGCTAACTCCGAGGGCCTTTCACTCACTCACCGCAGGCAGGTTGGTGGTCTTTCTGTCTTCTACCGACTCCTCTCCGCCTTGCTCCCCCAGATCTCTCTGTGCTCTGTCCCCCCAATATTCCTTCAGGTCACACAAGATCTGCCTGCAACCCTCTTATGGTTAAACTGCCAAAATCTAGGCTCTCTGCTCACCTTCACTCTTTTATTCCCCTTTTCTCCCGCCTCTGGAACAAACTCCCCCACTCCCTTCAATCCCACTCATCCCTCCAGGTCTTTAAAACAGCTGTTCACCACCATCTCTTATCTTCCCCCATCCAAAACCTTGATCTTTTCTACCCCTGCTAATTCACCCCAGATATACTTTTTTTGAAATTCCAACTTCTTTCCTGGAAGTCCTTGCAGTGTTCATATGTTTTATACCTCTCCCACCTCCCCCCAAGCCCTCCCCCTCCCACATTTCTCCCGATGTCCCTGCTCTCAAATGTTGTGTTTGTGTCCTTCCTTCTCTCTCCCCATCTTGTCTACCGCTCCCCTTATTTTTGTGTTTTATGTGTCGGTTTGACTTTTTGTGTGATTAATGTTAGCTCTTTCACGAGCCTCGATCTCGTATACAAAAAAAACAAAAACAACTTGGTTATAAATACTATAAATGGCATAAGGTCTTCAGACTTTTATTCCGAACTTGTCAAGTGGACTTTTTGTGTGTTCGATGTGTTGGGAGTTGATGTGCAGCAGGGCTCACAATAGACGGGGGTGGCATGTGAATTGCCTTCAAGATCCACATTAGCACTTGACAAATCAAAGACGGGGGTGAAAAATTCAAAATATTTTGAGGGGAACTTTCCCATGTAAATATCTGGAAGCAATCGTTTTGGCAAGTTGAAAAGCATCCAAACAGGTTTACTAAGTCTACAATTTATTTTCTGTTCCCTGCTCCATGAACAATCTGAGCGATCCGTTTACGGGCGTGGTCATGTTGTTTATTTACCACTCTAGGTGTAAACAATGAAGTCATGCAATGCACATTGCCAGCGATGAAAGCTGTCATGCTACGGTCTCTCACCGCATGGCCCCTTTACAGAGTTGGTGAAAATGAAAAATGAGCCCCGGAATGAAAAAATATCCCCGATAATCAATGGGGGCCCTCAATTTTATTTATTTTATTTTGAGCCCTGATGTGCCGATTGGGCCGATTCTGAAGCTGCCATTATAATTTGTGCATCACACTGACAGGCAAATCCCACGAGTGATATTTTTAAAGGTTTTATTCAAGCCAGGTCATGTGTGGTGAGCGTTGCTCATGTTCTCGTGCAGTGGGCCTTTTGACAGTTGAGCTGATGGCGGCTTCACCTACTGCACTTTGTACTTATCCTTGCTTGGTGTTGCTTTTTACGCCACCTTTATTACCTCCACCACAGAAGCCTTGTTTTATGCTGTCTTTCTGTGGTGCCATTGCATTTCGATTTGTAGACCTAGACCAGATTACACTTTCGCTCTGAAGATGATTAATGAGCCAACTGGTTACCTCCACCACCAAAGGTGGATGGAGGTTATGTTTCCACCCCTGCCTGTCTCTGTCTGTCTGTCTGTTTGTGAGCAAGATATCTCAAAACATTGTGGACGGATCCGGACGAAATTTGGCAGAGAGGTAGCATGTCTGACTAGGACGATTCGATTCGATTTTGGTGAAGATCTGAATATGGATTTGGATATGATAATTATTTAATTTTTTAAAAGTGATTCTTCACCATTGGGAGATGGGGCGAAAACCAACATATAGCAGGATATCTCAAAAAGTTATGGATGGATTTGTACGAAACGTCTTGGACAGGTTGTGTGTGAAAATGAAGAATTGATTCAATTTTGGTGAAGATCCGGATCTGGATTCAGCTTGTAGCTAGTAGCTCGGATTCACGCTGTCGAAACCAAAGCTTTCAGAATCATTGGAATCTCCCGTGATGATTTTTCACCATTGAGTGATATGGTGAAAAATGATATAAAGCAGGATATCTCAAAAAGTTGTGGACGGATTTGGAGGAAACTTGGTGGAAAGGTTGTGTGTGTGTGTGAAAAGGACTAATCATTTCGATTTTGGTGAAGATCTGAATATGCATTTGGCTACAAGAATTATTTAATTTTTAAGTGATTCTTCACCATCGAGAGATGGGTGAAAAGCGCTAAATAACATGATGTATAAAAAAAAAGTTATGGACGAGATATGAATAAACCTCTGCTGTCGCAACAATGGATGGAGGTCCTTACTGGCAAACATGAAATCAGAGCTGTCTCCCTCAACATATCACGTGTCTTCGATACGGTCTGGCACCCCGCTCTGCTCACCAAACTCTCCTCCTATGGTATCCATGGAAATCTCCATGCATGGCTTGCGGACTTCCTCTCTGGTCGTAGTCAACGTGTGGCCCTGAATGGTTTTCTCTCATCTCCCCTTCCTGTTCAGGCTGGAGTTCCCCAAGGTAGTATTCTGGGCCCTGTGCTTTTTCTGGTCTTCATCAATGATCTCTCCGACTCTCTGGAAAATCCTCTCTATCTCCCTGCTGACGACTCCACTCTCTGCCGCTCCATACCTCATCCCTCCAATCGGCAGTCTGCAGCCTCCTCACTCTCTGCAGACCTGGACAAAATCACAGACTGGTCAAACAAGTGGAATATGTCTTTCAATCCTGACAAATCTCACACTCTTACTATGTCTCTCCAGAAGACAGAATGGACAACCCTCCCATCTACTTTCTCAACAATCCTCTCCAAGAAGTTCTGTCACTGAAGCTTTCTGTCTTGCTATCTGCCATGATCTTTCCTGGAAAAACCACATTTCCAAGCTGGGCTCCAAAGCCAGTCGCTGACTGGACATCCTCCGTCGTGTGAAGTCCTTCCTTGGCACACCTGAGCTCCTCACCACATACAAGGCTTTCATCTGCAGCTCAATGGAATACTGCTCTTCCCTCTGGGCTGGTGCTCCTGCCTCACACCTAGCTCATCATCATGCTGTTGAAACTAAAGCTTTCAGAATCATTGGCATCTCCCGCGATGAAGTTCATTCCGAGGACCTTTCACTCGCTCACCGCAGGCAGGTTGGTGGTCTTTGTCTTCTACCGACTCCTCTCTGGCCTAGCTCCCCCAGCTCTATCTGTGCTCTGTCTGTGCTCTGTACCCCAAATATTCCTGCAGGACACACAAGTTCTGCCAGCATCCCTCTTTTGGTGAAACTGCCAAAATCAAGACTCTCTGCTCACCTTCATTCCTCTTTTCTCCCGCCTCTGGATCAAACTCCCTCACTCTGTTCAATCCCACTCCTCCCTCCAGGTCTTTAAAACAGCTGCTCACCACCATCTCTTATCTTCCCCCATCCAAAACCTTGATCCTTTCTACCCTGTCAATTCACCCCAGATCCACTTTTTTGAAATACCGACCTCTTTCCTGGAAGTCCTAGCAGTGTCCATGTGTTTTTACCTTTTTATTTACATGTAACTTTCCCTCTCATGATGGTGGGAAGCTTGATGACCAAAGGGTTACTGGTTTTCATGATTAAACTGGAGCAATGTGACTGTCACCAATATGCCTCCGCCCTCCGCATAGTCCCACAACAGGCAGATGCCTTCGTTCACTGTCCTAAAAACAAGCAAGTTTGATTTAAATCCCTTCAGATGTTTTCAAGTATCACATTTCCACCAGCCATGACAGGTTTCACATCGATCGGTGAAGCGGTTTTAGAGAAGGGATTTTTTTATTTTAAATACCGGCTTTCAAGATAATATTACTGCCATACCATGTGCCATATGACCTTAAAAATGTACATTCTGCATATGTATGGGTAGGGTATCACGTTTGTGAAGTTTCGTGTTGATCGGATAAGGTTCGTTTTTTTAAATCCAGGATGGCTGCCAAACCATGTGACCTACGATGTCATCATTTACAAACTATATGCAACAGTTGTGTTAGATAGTATTTGTAAAATTCCGCATCGATAGGGTAAGCGTTTTCAGAGATATAATTATTTTATATTTTCCTTCAATCCAATATGGCTGCCACATCATGTGACCAATGATGTCTTCGTGATCATTTTTTAAAATCGACATGCCTAGTCAATGACGCACATAAGTTTAGAATCAATCAATCTTGTTGTTTGGGAGAGGTTTTTTTTTTTTGAAGGTTTTAGGTTAAATCCAATATGGCTGCCAAACTATGTGACCTGTCATGTCATAAATTTAATATTTCGATGCAAATGGATCATATATCATGTGCATGCAATTTCAGATTTTTAGGATATGGATTTGATTAAAACATTTTTGGCTGGTCTACCACTTCACCTTATTGGTATCATGCTTTTGTTCCCCATTGGGAGTACTTGACCATGTGCAAAGTTTCAAATTTTTCCATTCAGTGGTTTCCGATAAATAATTTTGATTTGCGTTTATTCGAAGATGGCTGCCTACCACGTTACCTATGACGTCACAATTATCATAAAACATTCTGCATGGGGTGTCACTCCTACCCTGTAAGTTTTGTCTCAATTGGACATGTGGTTGCTGAGAAAAACGAGGTTTAGCCCGTACGGACGGACAACCCGAAAACATAATGCCTCTGGCCACTTTCGGGGGCGGAGGCATTAAAAAAAACAAAAAACCAAGAGTTGAAGGATTTTGGACTTTTTAACAACCCGTACACTCACTCCCCAAGGAAGCGACAGGAAAGGTCATGTTATTATCCTCTGGAGTATATAGATTACAGTAGATCTAGGTGCAGGTCTGTTCGGCTGTGGTGGACGTGATAAGCATAGAATGCCTCAAGGATGTCAGGATTCCTCCCTTTCAGATTAGTGTTAAACAGCCATGATACTTGCTTTGACATGAATAATTGTCATGATACTTGTTTGTGGTTTATA
The DNA here is from genome assembly GCF_964187855.1 of Myxine glutinosa. NCBI lineage: Eukaryota > Metazoa > Chordata > Myxini > Myxiniformes > Myxinidae > Myxine > Myxine glutinosa. The sequence continues at coordinate 12,672,587 of NC_136265.1, forward strand.
ATATTTTTTAAATTCCCTATTAATACAATTTAGTTCAGAAAGGGTGTTGGGGCAATATCACACGCCACAAAAACCCTTTGCGGAGGGGGGATATTGTTTTGGGGTAAGATTAATATTATGCCATTACCGCTATTGTTATTACTTTTGTTATTAGAAGCTGCTTTGGAAAATCACCACGATAAGTCTTAACATGGTGTTTGTCCGAGGACGAAAAACCCCTTGGGGAGGGGTGGGGGCAAATTAAGTCACTACAACCTACATACTGTGACCCTTAATCTTCCTGTCAAATTTGTGGTTGAGATTGGGACAGACCCCAAATTGTGCATTTTAGTATGTGATAAGATTTAGAGTGCAGACCAACTAAAGAAAATGCTGCTGTTCACACATGTGCCCCAAAACGTTTTATTTACCGTGGTTTTACCAACTTTTCTGCTTTGGTTTTATACATTTTCCAATTTAAAAAGATGAAGAGTAGCAGACTAACTGGAAAGAAAGGCCACTGTTTACAAGTGTACGATACATTTCTCTATTTTTAAGTCAATAATATATTGTTGAATGAATTTGTTAATTTAAGTTCAACAATTTTGTCATTCTCATTTTATTTTTATTAATTGTTTAATCAGATGCATATATCTGCATTATATCGGTCGTCACCTGTCCCCCACCCCCGACCCCTCCATTCTCTAAATATCATTGTTGACACGGGCCCTGGAAACCCCATACTCGACCGACCTCTACTCGAAAACCTACAGTATATTTAATTGGCTCATGCTGTCTGTCTGTTCACCCCTGAAACACGGAAATTCTCCTCGGAGACGATAGATTATGTAAAAATGGCTTCAAATTAATTCAAACCTACGGGAAAATTACAATACTGCCTCAATTTAGCTCTTTCAACCATCGCAAGAATAAACAACTTCCTTTTATTTTTATTTTCTATCACGGTGTTGTTACAATGGGCCTCCAGCTAGTTAGTATTAAAGCTGATGATGTGGTTCCTGCTTTTTCGCCAACTCTCCCTGGCAGCACGCACCCGGTGTTCCGCGGATCCTTGTGGGAAACAGGCTGCACCTGGCGTTCCGGAGGCAGGTGGACACCGACCAAGCACGCGCTCTCGCCCAGCGCCTAGGCATGACGTTTTTCGAAGTGAGCCCGTTGTGCAACTTCAACGTGATTGAGTCTCTCACGGAGCTGTCTCGCATCGCCCTCATGCGTCACGGCATGGAGCGGCTGTGGAGGCCCAATCGAGGTTTGTTTTGCGGTGTCGCCATTTCCGTTGCTTAGTTTTCTACACAACTGTGTGGCATTGTCTCAAAACGGAAATTTATTTTCATATCGAATACATTTTTATACAACACCATTTAAAGGAAAGCCCCCAAAGTGGTTGTACAGAGAAAATGACATGGGTTTGCAAATTCAGGAAAATATAGATTAAATATGGACACAAAAATAAATAAACTAGAACGACACTTGGGAGAGTGCATACCTCCGCCAGGCCCAACAGTTTGTTTTGTATTCCACTGATAGGCCAGATTTGTATCTGGACTTTAACCAAAATCTAATCGTCTTGTTCTTGTCACCTAAACAAGCTCATCCACCAATTTTGTTACAACTCGTCCACAACCGTTTGAAATATCCTGCTATACATAGTTTTTTTTGGCCCTATCTCCTAATGGTGAAGAATCACTTGAAAAACCTGTACTATCCAACCCCGGATCTTCACCAAAATCGAATCGGTTCGTCCTTGTCACACACCCAACTTGTCCACCAAGTTTACTCCGAATCCATCCTTAACTTTGAGATATCCTACAGACGCACGCAGACTGACACAGAGACAGACACAGGTATAATTTCTTCCCACCTTCAGTGGGAAAGACCTTGATCACTGCATGGTATAATTCTTAGCCTAGGTACAACAAGAAGAGGCCAGTGGAGTGAAGAAGAAGAGTTAAACTAGCTGAGAAGTATGAGAGGGGGGTGGGGGAGGGGTGAGAGGGGAGAGCCAGTTGGGTGAGAGGAAGGCATTGTTGTGGAGTAGCAGGGTAATGTGAACCATCTGTGAGAAGGGTATACGGTGTGATCCCAAGCCAGAGGGTAACGAGTACATTCTAAGTACTGATCCAGCAAAACTGTTTGGGATGACGACATGATCGTCAATGTGCTGCATGATCAATGCATAAACTATGATTTCTGGAACTTTTATTTTCCACACAAGACTGAATTGTGGAACTCTTGTGGAGGTGATTAAAAGAGAGGATCTACACAATTTGAGAACAAATCCATCAGGGCATTGTGGAGGAAGACAACAACACAACAACAACATGCATTTTAAGGCCATTTCCCCTGCTAGAGCGGGGGTTAGCCTAGAGCGGGGAGGCTGACATATTGTGGAGGAAGGGAAGCTCTTTATATGGAATACCGAGAACGAATGTTTCCAGTTTCTCAGGATTCGGATTCAGAAAACATTGACTCCATTCCGTGATCTGATCTCACCAGGGCAGGAGGTTCTTGTCTGAGCAGCGATAAAAGTATCTTGAGACGAATTTTTTTTTATTTGTCATACTAAAATACGCAAGTTTGGCCGTTACTTATCCAATCGCAACCAAACATGACGGAGACTATGGGGTTACACGACAGAGGTTGTAGTGATTTAACTTCCTCCCCCCAACCCAAGGGGGTTTTTTCCCCGCCAAGGGGATTGTGTATTGAGGGGCATAGCCGTATTAAAATAGCTATCGTAGTGCTTTTCCAAGGAGGCTTTTAATAACGAGTAATAACACCTATGATAGGATAATAATGTTATTACAAATCGATATTAATACGAAAAATATCCCCCCTCCCTCCACGAGAGGTTTACTCCTTTGACAAATGCCATTTAATGTTTATAAATAGCTTATCATGCCGTGTCATGGAAATCCTTTGCCAGGAGTAAAAAAACATTATTAACCACAAACCACATTATTAACCACATTAGCCCTGGTGTTGGGCTAGCGGCTAGGGTGCCAGCTTAGGATCCTAGGATCCTGGGTTCGAATCCCGGTCGATCGCTGAATTAACGCCAGGGGGGTTGACTCAGCCTGTCATCCTTCCGAGGTCGGCTAATTGAGTACCAGTTTACTGGTAATTCCCTGTTTGTCGTTAAAGGCGGCAAAAAGGGTTGGCGTCAGGAAGGGCATCCGGCCGTAAAACATTGCTTCAAAAAGGGGACCAAAAAACAACAACAACCACGGTTCCCGAAAAAGGCCAACCCCTGCTTTGCGGGGAAAAATGGCCTCTAAAGGTGTTTTTTTGTTTTTTTTAACCACAAACACGTAAGATTACCTTTTTAAACAGTCGCTACTGCTGTTCAACACTAAACTGAAATAAATTTGAAGGAATCCCGACATCTGTGAGGCAATCTCTGCTTATCGTGTTGACAAACACACCTGAGCGAAGATCTACTGTAGTTTATATACCACACCATGGTTATTCACACGACCCTTCCTGACACTTCCGTGGCATTTTTCCAAGGCTGCTTCTAATAACAAAAGTAATAACAACATTATTGGTATTGGCACAATATTAATGTTCTTACAAAACAATACCCCCTCTCCAAAGGGTTTTGTGACTTGCGATATTGTCATCGTGTGAAGTTAAAACAAGCCTGCACCACAGTAGCGACGTATGGCGAGCCGAGCCGATCCACACTCGTTTTAATAAGCAGGTGTCAGCAGGAGGTAAAATGTTTTTTGTTTTTTTTGTAATCTTCTTTTGTTCACTTTGGTTGACACATTTACTTGGGTATTATGAATAATGGCATGCATCACACGATGACATCACAACCTCATCTGGTGATTCTTCCTCTTCCCCCTCTCCGAACCCAGTGTTGAGCCTGCAGGACCTATGTTGCCGTGCCATAGTCTCGGTAACGCCGGTCCACCAGATCGACAAGCTTCCGCTGCCCGTTTCAATCAAGAGCCACCTGAAGTCTTTTTCCATGGCAAACGGAATGAACGCATTCATTATGCACGGACGATCGTACACTGTTCCGGGCCGGAGCAGCAGCAGCGGCGGTACAGGAAGCGGCAGTGGAGGGAAGCGTTGCAGCATACGCAAGACTGCATCGATGCGCGTTCCACGGCCCTGCCTTTCCCCGCGAGAGCAATGCACACGCAGCAACTGCAAAATCTCCTAGACTCCTCGCCGAGCCACGGCCACAAATTTGTCTTTTACGAACGGTCCACCTTGGGTGAGCGCCGAAGCAGGATCGGAGTTTGCTTTTTGTACCAACGTGTTCTGCCACACGTCGAGAGACGCCGTAATCCGCCGGAGTACTGAGTACGTAGCAAACCACGTGAATTTGGCAGGAAGATCAAATTTGCCATATTGCTATAATATGGAAAGGGATTTCTTCTGCTCATCTACTTTCCCACTTGAGGAAAGATATATTGGTACACCTTGCTGCAGTTGTACCGATACAATAGACCATTCACTTCCCTAGCTTTCCCAACAGTGCTTCCTAGACATGGAACTTCCCCATGGAAGAGATGGTTGAAGGCTCAGTAACGAGTTTATCCGTTTTCAGTGCCACATTCTGTTGTCCAACGCAGGTGCTGTTGTGCCTTTTCTTTTTCATTTCTCCGCCACCTCTTTCCCCCTCGCCCCATCCTCAATTTTTATCTGAGGAATTCTACCTCCAGCTCTGCAATTTGATTTGGGGGTGGAGGAAATAAATACCAGTTTTGCATCAGGTAAAGTGAAACAGGTGTATGGATTTCGAGGCGCTTCCTTCCGGGTTGAATTTCGAGGCCTGGCGGCCATTGCTTTGAGCGGTTACGGTGAGAGGCTAAAATACGAGTATTCCGTCTCATTTGCCAATGGGAATGCCATATTTGTGCTTCGAGTAAAGGCCATTGTAATAAGAATCAAATCATCCTTCTGTTTAACCTGAAGACTCGATTCGTTTTTCCTTATGTTGGAGAGAAAAGCTCATAGAATGTTACTCTTAGCTGCTTTATCTTAGCTGTGGCCTTTTATCAGCTGGCACACCTTTTATTTTTTTTTACCTGTTGGCCAGTGCGTTCTTCTTGGTGTACCTGGATGCCAGGATGCTATTGTCAGATGTGGAAGGATAGGGGGTGGGGGAGTATGTTGTGGGATTGCAAGTTAAATAATCGAGTTGCAATATTTGTCGGAGTTATGTTTTAGCAACTTGTGTTTGCACCACGCTACACCTGTTATAGCATCTTGGTGGGTGGTTTTGGGGTTGTCGTTTAAGGTGGTAATGTTCTCTTTTTTTTTTCTACATTTTTTTTTTCTTCAAATGTTTTTTTTTTTCTTCAGCTTTTCTTTCGGGGACTCTCTTATGGTGTAATAAGGTGACAGCTTTGATTTATGGAAAGGTGAGGTGTTTTGAGTTGTTTTATTAGTATCTGTATTTATTTTTGCCGTTTTTTAATTTTCATTATTCCCTGTTGCCAAGTGCCATAGACCGTCGACAGCAAGCTCGTTCACAACTCAAAAGGAGGTTGTGTTTTGGACTGTAGCTTTGCTTTGCGCCGGTATCCTGTTTGCGATGCTTGTGTGGGTGTAGCTTTACAAGCTGCCAATCCCTCTCCCTCCCCCACGCCCACACTGTGCCCTGTGTTGGGTTTGTGTGCGAGTCCTTTTGGTCAAGGAGCCTCCTGTAGTGGATGTTGTGAAGCTGTGGGATGCAGTATGATGGAGACACCTCCTGCTCGTCCACTTTCTCACGCCTTGAATAGTCGACCTATTTTTGGTTTATTTTGATTTATTTGTTTTTGTTTGGGTTATTTTGGCTTCCTTGGTGTTTGTAGATATGCAATGTTTGATACATGAAAATAAACATTTTTCTACTTATATTTTGAAGTTCTCTCTGATGTCGGACTTTTCCACAAAGCCCCAGTTGTAAGCATATTGAGTGCAATCGGGTGTTTTATTATTTTATCATCCTGATTCAAGAAGTCTGTAGACATGTAGGGAGGATCAGGACGCACTCCATTGACTCTACAACATATATGCTTAAAAAAAAAATGCTAAGATAAAACCTACAACCCTATACATTACCTACGAGTCATCTGTGTATATTTTCCCATCCAATAACAAACTTTGGGACATATTCGCTGAACGAGAAAAATAAGACCCAAAAGTGCTCTTTTGTCATTAGCTTGAAAGGATTCCACGAAAAGTACGCAAAACTGCATTCCTTCGCAAAGGAATAGGAAATGAAGAGGGGGGTGGATGGTAACTACAACTGTCAATCAACCTGATGGGGGTGGTGCTGCTGGACCACATTTGCTCTCGGGCCATTTAGACCTACAGTGCCTAAAGAAAGTCTACACTCCCTTTTAAAACTTTCACGTTTGTTCCTTATAGCCTGGAATTACATTACATTAAATCGGTCTTTTTCACCATCATTTACATATCGTAACGCATAACTTCCAAGTGAAAAACAAATTCTACAAATTTCACAAAATTAATTAAAAATACAAAACTAGAACATCTTAGTTGGATAAGTGTCCATCCCCCTGAATAATAGCAATTGTGAATTAGTTCAGGTGTAACCAATCTACCTGTGTTAAATTGTAGTGATTCTGATTATTTCAGAATACAATCAGCTGTTCCTGTGGGTTTCCTCTGCTGGGTAGTGCATTTCACAGCAAAGACTCAACCATGAGCACCTAGGACCTTTCAAAAGAGCTCCGGGATAAAGTTGGGGTAAGGCACAGATCAGGGGATGTGTATAAAACTATTTCAAATGCCTTGAATATACCTTAGAGCACAGTCAAGACGATCATTAAGAAGTGGAAGACGTATGGTACCACCAAGACCCTGCCTAGATCAGGCCGTCCCTCCAAAATGGATGATCAAGCAAGGAGGGGACTGATCATAGAGGCCACCAAGAGGCCAATGCCAACTTTGAAAGAGTTACAGGCCTTTATGGCAAAGACTGGTCACTGTGTGCATGTGACAATATTCCACAAACACTCCACAAGTCTGGCCAGGGTGGCAAGAAGGAAGCCGTTACTCAAACTAAATGGTATTCATAGAATATTTACCCTATGCAGTCAACTTGGTGCAAGCTAACTCTTCTGTTTTTTTAAGGGTTTTTTTTTCTTTTCTTTGATCCAACATGTCTGCCAGACCACATGACCGATGACTTCATAAATTTACATTCTGTAATGTAATTGTTGTGTAGATCATGCTCAATAAATTTCAAAATGATTGGACTAAGCATTGTACTTGTCGAATTATGTCATAATTAAGGCACCAATGATGTCATCGTTAACAACACTTATTCCCTATATGGAGTTCTTTACAATGAGCAACGTTTCATTATTATCCATGGAGCGGTTTTGGAGAGAGGGACAACGTTTTTCGGTTTTTCCAAGATGGTGCCTGTACCACGTGACCTATGACGTCATAATTACCATTACAAAATTCTACAGGAGTCGTTGCTCCTATGGTGAAAATTTCGTGTCCACCGGACCAACAGTTGCAGATAAAAAATTTTTCATGCTGATCGGATCAAGCATTGCACTTGTTGAATTATGACATCATAATCATTGGCATATCTTATTCCCCATGGGGAGTACTTGACAATGAGGCTTGTTTCAAATTTTTCCATTGAGCAGTTTCAGAGATGTGGAGGTGTTTTGTTTTTCCAAGATGGCGCCCATACCATGTGACCTATGACATAATTATGAATAATAATATTGTCGTGTGACTACCCTTGGTGAATACCGTCGGTTAGCACGGAAGGCAATCGAGCGTTTCTTCGAGGCGTTCAGTTCAAATGCGGATTTTATTATATCGGCGCTGTAGGAAGAAAGAAGAAGCTGAAGCGCCTTACCTGCACGGATCCCACCGCAGTCCTCAAACCTGCGGAAATAAACACACAAAACCGGATTTACAAATATACAGGGAAAATAATGAAAGGGTTTATTACACAGAACCCGATAACAAGAAGCGCGACTGTAAAATATATAATGTTCCTATATGGAGCGCTCCCACACCAGACTTGTAACACAGACGAAGGGAAGGATAAATGAAAGCAATTAATGGGGTGGGTGTGCACTTAGCTCTAGTCAGCTCGTGGGCTTCGCCAGGGTCTGCAAATCGGTCCGGCTGGCGTGCGCGCGTTGGCGGGAACTAGACCTCGTTGCGCCCCAGCGGCACGTCGTGCGTCGTTTCCACCTGCAGAACTCTGCACGTCTCCCGGTGGTGTCTCTGAACACTTCGTCTCTCCAAAGTCCGATCCCAACAAGAGGAGGAATATGTCGGTGTGAACCGCAATAAGCAAGGGTCCAGGGTCAGCGAGCAAGGGCGGAGGGCAAGAAGAAGAGAGGAGAGAGATAAAATGTCGGTCCTTCAGTTCTTTTAACATGGGGTCCTGACGTCATCGGCGGTCTTTGCCAATCGGCACGCTGCTTACTGCTCCTCCTTCTTTCCCCAATCGGTGAGTCCTTGCTCTGCCCTAGCCAATCAGCGAGTCCCTTCTTAACCTGGCCTTTCGGTTGGTCGACTCCTGCCCAATAGCGAGTCGCCTCTTGCTCCGCCTGAGCTGTGTGTGCTTGCCACAGGTGGGATTGTTAGCCCTGGTGCTTGATGCCTGGCTTCCGGTTGGATTTTATTGTTGGTAATAATTAATTAGTGTACTAATGGTGATGGATTCCTAGTGTCTATGGTGCGGTGCCGAACGAGACTGTAGTGAAACGTCGGGAACCTGTTATAACCCAGGTGTAACATCTCTTTCCCACTGAAGTGCTCATGAGTATACGTCCGCTGAATGCGAGGGGCAGACCTGTGACATGCCGACTTAGGATGGTAAAGAACTCATATTCGCATGAGGCTTGCTTGATTGTACTCGATATTATATGTATTCGTGATGCCTATTAGTGCATATGAATGATGGCCGTTATGTAGTCTTCCTTAGATGCTGTTTGAGATTGATTCAGATTAAACTCGGATCGAGAAAGCGGTTGTGAGACTGATTTTAGGATAAATCACATAGGGTAAGACTTGCAAGGGATAATTTATCCTTATGCCCTAATCTAGTTAACATGCCCCACCCCCTCATGACTGGGATGAATATACAACTTAATCCAACATTCAGACTAAACAGAGCTTATTACAGGTGATGGTTCTTACCCGACATCCGGAGCATGATACCTACACAAATCTATCTGACTACATATTACTACCCCTACAAACAACAATATACAAGCAGAGGCGTTTCTATGGTAAAATGCTGTGTCAATCGGACCAATGGTTGTCAATAAAAAGAATTTAAAAAAATGCAGACATGCACGTTACGGGGCATCAAAATGCAATGCAAAAATTTTAATGTCAAAGTATCAATCTGTTTTTTTGGAATTTTGTTCCAATGTCTATACAAATAATCTTTGCAAAGTTTGGGGAAAATTCTTTCAGATTTAGAGGTGCAACGCAGCATGTCAAATTTTGGTAAAATTTCAATTTTCGGTGCTTTTAGAACTCCCATTTCCTATTAATATGACATCAATTTCTAAACAAATAAAACAAATACTTTTTGAGAAGATGTTATTGGAAAGAGAAAGATGTGTTTATTTAAAAATAAACATTGACATTTTCATTGAACATCACTGAAAAATGTTTGAAAATTGAGTCCTAGTCCTTCACTGTTTTCCGCTGGCGCTTGCAGCGGCGAAGATTGGGCTGCTCAGAGCGGTCATGCTCAACTGCTTGCAGCACATTCTGCAGATGTTGCTCACTCTTGGCTGCTGCCACAAAGTCTGATGTGAGTTTGACCCCACGCTCGGCACAGTCATTCACAACGTTGATGGCACGCACATTCACCACACCTGCCTGGAATGATGCACTTGTAGCCCACTCCTCTACATTGAGTGAGAGAAATGCTGGATCGATGTGCAGCTGGTGCATACCGAACCAGCAGTCTGGGTTGGCAAGGTCGGCCAACCTGGTGGTCGGCGAGAGGACTGGGAAATTTGGCTTGCCGAAACCAGTGCCAAAGCGCTGCTGTGGGGCTCGCATAGGAAGATCTGGCTTGTGATCCAAGATGGCATCCGCAAGTGCACGCCGCTCATCAGCTGGCACCTTGGTGCTGAAGAGTGCCAGGGGAAGCATCTCACCAGTCAGGTACCAGAGGTGCCTCTCCAGTGCTTTCATGGCTGATGTTGCAATGCCCTCATCAACAGACTTGTAAGCGTACAGGTTGTGGTAGAGTTTGAGGTCATTCCATGGGGCATCTACGGCTGTGTCACAGGTCAGCCACCATGTTGCGTAAATGTGCATAATGAAGTTGGCAAACGCCCGAATCTTCGGCACCTGCTGCCGTGTGGTGATGGTGCCCTGGGGAAGCAAGGCGATATGCTGCTCCAGCAAAGCCAGCTTGAGTGTGTAGAGGAGCTTAGCCATCCAACGTGCCTTGTGCAGCGCTCCCGGCCTTTGGAAGTTTACTGGAGTCTGTGCTGCATCATCTGCACCCAGATAGACAAGACACAGCTGCACAAACTCGTGATAGTCGCCTCGCTTGTAGTCCATCACTGCTGCAGCACACACGGTGAGTTCATCACGTAACCTGCCCAGGAACGGTGGTTCGGTGTTGGCAATAATGTAGCGGGACAAAGGGCCACTGTATTTGTGCGGCAGCAAGTCCCAGTTGTCCTGCAGACGCCTAAACAAGGTAACCTCGGGTGAGCATGAGGTCTCCACCTTGAGGCCAGTGTAAATGTGGCTGAGGAGCACCTCACCAATGTGATGTCGGCACCCGGACCAGAGCAGTGGTCTACCAAGGCGGAGCTGGATGGCAATGCAGGCTGCTGTGCGATGGCCTGTGTTAGATGCAGTGGTGTCAAATGCCATGTTGACAACCTGGTCGGCACAGCACCAGTCCTGCAGTAGCTTGCATGTCAGCCGGGCGATGATATCTCCACATGCCTCGTCTTTACCCTTTGAATATGCTGGCACACCAAGCAGTTTGAGCTGCTCCGCATCACCAACTACCACAGTCAAACGCTCCTCCAACTGGCGCACATTGGTGAGCGTCGGTGTCAGCTTGCTGTCCCAGTGCAGGGTGCACATAGGAGATGGTGTCCACTGCTTTTGGTGTTCTTCATTGACAGCCTCCAGCACTTGGTGGCGTGATCGGTCTGCTGTTGCATAGGATGCTGAAACATTTTCACAATTACCGCCCGACTCTGTGATCATGGCACGCGTGAAGGCAGCCTGCTGCATTGGTGTGATCTTCAACCGTGTAGCCAGTGACACGAGACTCGGCCGACTGAGGATGTCGGGTGGAACGAAGGCTGTGGTGCCAGTCTTTTTATGTTTGCAGGATGTGGATGGGGTGTCCTCAGCTGGTATAGTGGCCATTTCATTTGTATCGCTAACCTCATCACTTTCACTCTCCATAGTCTCCAACATCGCCATGTTGGACGTCATACTCATTTCCTGCTGCTCCTTGGTAAAGCGTGCCTGCCGGGCTGCTGCCCCAGCTTCACGATTCTGTCGCCGCTTGACCTTGGATTGCAGCTTGGCATCGAATGCGCCAAATGTGGCCACTCTGTCTCCCTTCATGCTGGCCAGGAAAGCAATGTCCTCTGGATTGCGGATCTGCTGCTCCGTGTTCGGAGACCAAAGTGGGAATGTGGCATCTAAGTTGCACACCATTGCATCTACCTGTCGGGCTGTAGCCTTACTGGAGCGCCTGGCCTGTGGAATGCGCCGCAGCTTGTTGTTGTCGTCAACAAGCGCCACCATCTTGTTGCACGCAGCCCGGTTGGTCATCATTGGGATATTGGCCTTGGCGTAAAATGGCCGCACCTGCTCCAGGACGACCTTGGCTGCCATGAACCGTGACATTGCTCCAGTCAAACCGGGTCGCTTGGCATGCAGTTGCGCATCGCAATTGTACAGCATGCAAACCTAGCTGATGGCCGTTGCACCTCTAAATCACCATATATTGCAAAAATATTTTGCATATGTTGTAACAACATGAATTGGAACACTTTATCACCTGAACAGAACAATAGGTTACAAATGTATATTTTGATGCACTCTAATGCACGTGCTTACATATGTACATGTACACACGCATGCAACTGAATGCTTAACCCAGCTTTTCGCTTCGTGAGCGCAGGGTAAAAAGCACACCTTGAGTCACATTTGAGGTATGAAAAAAACCACTCCAAGATTCTGAAGCCATGTGGCAAAAAGGTTTTGTGGTCTGATGAAACCAAGGTGGAACTTTTTGGCCTAATGCAAAATGTTACGTTTGGTGCAAACCGAGCACAGCACATCACCCAAAGAACACCATCCCTACTGTGAAGCATGGTGGTGGCAGCATCATGTTATGAGGATGTTTCTCAGCAGTAGGGACCGGGGCACTTGTCAGGATAGAAGGGAAAATGGATGGAGCAAAGTACAGAAAAATCCTTGAGGAAAACTTGCTGCCCTCTGCAAGAAAGCTGAAATTGGGACGGAAGTTCACCTTTCAGCATGACAACGACCCGCAGCACACAGCCACAGCTACACTGGAGTGGCTAAGGAACAAAAAGAGAAATGTCCTTGAGTGGCCCAGTCACAGCCCTGACCTAAATTCAATCGAAAATCTGTGACATGACTTGAAGATTACTGTCCATCAACACTCCGCACGGAACTTGACTGAGCTTGAACAGTTTTGTACAGAAGAATGGGCAAATATTGTCGGTCGTCTTCCTATCTTGTTATGCATTCTAGGTCTGTCCTGGGAGGTCGATCGGCTCTCTGTGCCAATGCCCTGTTCGTGCGGAGCATGCACGGGGCCGACCGACAGCAACAACTCACATCTATTGATATAAATGTCGATCTGTCTGTCTGTCTGTGTGATCACATATCCATGTGATGTCTTTTCTAGGGACAACCATTCAAAGAAATGTGGAGAAATGATGTAGGGATGGTTTCACATGATCCTTTCTTGTGACCATCCCTTCCTTGTTTACATACTTTTTTGGAGTTACATCCTTTTACATTTTAAAATGTTTTTATTATTTGTGACCATCCCTACCTTGTTTATACCCCGTTCTCACTTGAACGATTTTCTACGCGAATGCCGTGCGACTACCAAATCGCACAGGGCGTACGGGAGTCGCACGGCAGTCTGTTGATTATTCGCACAGCTTGTAGGGGTGTCGTGTGTAATCACTGGTAATTCAGATGGGTCGCATGCCCGTGCGAGTTTTTTAAACTGTTGAAAATTTCCATACGGCTGTCGCACGTTTCGCATAATTCGCATTGGTCACATCGGGGTTGCACGGCAGTCGCACGGCAGTCTGATAGGTCGCACGGGAGTCTGAGGAGAGTCGCACGGCTCGCCGGGCAGATCGCTGGGCAGATCGTTGCAGTTGGACATCAAGGACATCGAGGTAGCAGATAGGTTGAGCGTAGCCTGGGTCGTAGCAGTGGATTCCGTCGCGCTGGGCGCCAGTGAGGACATCAGAGGGGCTGGCAAGATGATGGAGGTGCAGGTCGTTAGCGGGGCAGAGCGAGAGCGCACAGACGCCAGCTGGTGGTACGTGGGCTGCTGCTGCTGCTGGTAGGGCTGCTGGAAGCCGGACAACTGCTGGAAGCTGGACGGCGGCGGCTGGTATCCTATCTGTGGTTGAGCCCAGTTGTACGGCTGTGGTAGCTGCAGCTGTGGTTGCTGGATGTGAGCCTGCAGCGCCTTGGACCTTGCAACGAAGCGTGACACCAAGTTGGAAGCCTCTTGCTCGAAGTCGTCCCAGAGCGAGTTGTCAATCTGCTTGTATTTGTCCACCTGCCAGGCCCCGAACTTCTCCCGCACACTAGACGGCTCGGCAGCAGCAGGTTGCACAGCCACCAGCTGCGCCTGGATCAGCTTGTGCAGAAAGTCGCTATCTTGAGCCTTCCTCGCCAGCGCCTCCAGCTCCGGGTCGGCGGCTGCGTGCTTCTTCGCCCTCTTCTTCGGCTCGCTTGGTGGCTTGGCTAGGGAGTCGTCATAGTCGAAGTTGTCGAGGTCTTGCATCAGGTCAGAGAACTCTGTCTCTGGCTCTGGCTGGCTCGCTGGCTGGCTTGACTTTTGCTGAGACGAGGCACTGGACAGCTTCAGCTTGGACGTCCTTGGCTGCTTGCGGACAATATGCCTGCTCAAGAAGTCGAAGGTGCTCAGGATCCACTTCTCCCTTTCAGTGTGTTGCTTGGCGCCGGAGCCGGACGGAGCCCCCTCCTTCAGCTTGGCATATCGTGTCCGCATACCCAGGTACCAGGTGTAGAGTGCCGCGGAGTCGACGTTCATCTCGCGTGCCCTGTCCTCCCACAGCTTGTCCCGCTTCGCCTTGTCTTTGTACTCGCGGAGGCTCCTGTCGTACAGCAGCTCGTTCTGTGCCAGCCACTCAGCGAAGTCCTTCTCCTCCTCTGTGTTCAGGTTGAGCTTGGGGGGCTTGGTCTTCTTCGTCTTCGTCACAGGGACGTCGTCGGTGGAGTGGGTTGACTGCGCCACTGACTTTACCGAGTCGCCGTGGGCCTCCTCCGGGGTGGGGGTGGCAGCGGAGGTGGCGGCGTCTTCAGACTGCTTGCTTGCTCTGCCTCTCCTCCTCCTGGGTGCCTTGGCTGGATGCTTGGTGTCGGCCTTCTTTGGTGGCATCGTTGTGTTGTGTTGAAGATCGATGCCAAAAGGCCCTGCTTTTATGCGATTCGCGTGGATCGAACGGCACTTGTATGGCGGACGCACGGCGCTCTGATTGGTTGTACGGTGGTTATACTTGTACCGCATGCGCACAGGTTGCACATGAGTTGAACAAAAATCGCACGGCGCTTGCGCGGGACTCGTTGAGGTTGTACGGGGCAGTCGCACGGCAGTCACACGCAACTTGAACCGTTTTCGGATGTTTCGGGAGGAAAAGTCGCACGAGAGTTTAACGGCAGTCGCACGGCAGTTGTACAAGTGAGACAGCGCGGAAAAAAAACAGGAAAATTCGTACGGAAATCGCACGGCTGTACGATTTTTTAGTCGCACCGCAGTTGTACAAAAAATCGTTCAAGTGAGAATGGGCCTTTACATACTTTTCCCCTCTCAGTACGGGACGTTTTCTTATGGTATTTGCAGTTTGGGAGGGAGGAGCCATGCACGACGCGTTGATCCTGATTCGTTCTGGCTTTCTCAGATCTACGGGACTCTATATATTACTCTATAATTATTACCTGAATATTCGTTTACAAGTTTTTGCTTTATCTTGATCTAATAGTAATATCAATTTTTATCAATGGACGGTTTCTATACATTACATATTCAATACGTGCACGGTATGACGTCATGCAAGCAAATGTCGAGGCTGAAGATTCGCCTTGCTGACGATATCCTGTGCGGAAGTAGAGGAAGGGTCCTCTTCAAATCCTCGGGTTTTCACATCTTTTGGTTTTTTTTTTTTTGAATACGTATGAGGCACTTGCACGCCACTGATGTTTTACTTTTACTTTGTCAATTCAAAACGGTTTTCATCTTCCATTACAAATAAATCTACGTAAACGATCGGTTGGTCCAAAAATAACAAGCTATAATGGGATATCATAACGAGATACATTTCCCTTGAATTAAACAAATTTAAATTATTTAAAAAGTGGATAAAAACGTCTGGTGTTGAACAACGCCATGGACGCGAAGAGTCACGTGGCAGGCGAGTGGCGACCTGGTTGGAAATTTTAATTCGTATTTCCTCAGTAATTATTATTTTTATATTTTCTTTCGTCGCCTTCTTGTATAAATCTGCAACCCGATGCGAAAAACAAAGCCACCATGAAATGGTACAAATGAAAGGCGGAAGCGGTAACGGAGCGGCGATGGCCATGGAAGGCATGGAGCTCGAGATGGATAACGGCGGCGAACCTGGCAGGATAATTTGGGGAAACGTGCTCTACTCGTTCGTTGAGAGTGAGGAGGCGAAAGCACTCATCGCGCGCATTCCTGACACGAGGAACGCCGGACTGTTCTGGGAGTGGGAGAATCTGATGCAGCGCTTCACGGGTGAGGAGCATCCATCGACGTGAGGTGGACATCGCTGATCACGTGGACTACGGAATACGTATTTTTATGTTAAGAAAATAGGCCTTTTATGTTTTGAAAAGCGGAAATATTTTTTTTTAATGTGAAAATATCCCAAAATATTTTTTTCCCCCGTTTTATTCATTTTTTATTATTACCAAGTTTTTCAGAAATCGGTCAAAAAAAGAACAAAAAATGGTAAGCTTTTTCCTGCACAACATTAAGCACTCTGGGCTAGTAAACAGGTAAAAAATGACGTTCAGGTACCTTTATTGCAACCGCATTGTTTGATCAGTAGAGGACTAGAAGAAATTGACAAGACCCTTTTAGGAACGGTTAAAGTAGGTGTTTGAAATCATTATCTTGGTAATGTTCTCCTTGGTGAGGCGGTGGCGGCGGTCGGTGAGGACGTTTCTGTCGATGGAGAAGGACCTTTCCACGTCGACGCTGACGATGGGGCAGTACCTCAAGAGGGGGATGTCGGCAAGCTCGACTCCAGCCGGCACACCAACCTCAGATCCGTGCTGATCTCCATCCAGGATCAAAGCCACTGTCCTCAGCACACCAATGTCGGGATTGCGCTGGAGCACCGCCTTGAACTTGGTGAGCAGGATCTCCTTACGGCAGCCTCGGATCTTTTCGAGCTCCTCCTTGGCCTGATCAAGGAGCTGGAAGGCCTTGGCCAGCTCCATGCCGGCCTCCTCCAGCTGCTTAAGGATCTTCGGGATGAACGACACGTGGGCATTTAAGAAGACCAAACTGAGCTTGATGTCCGCCTTTCCGAACAGGTCCTTGGCACTCCGGATTGCCATCGCGTCGTCATCGTTCAGCTGGTCCACAATGTCCTTGACGGCCTCGAAGTGCTCGGCGTAAAACACCGCGGCGTCGATCCACGTCCCCCACCGAGTCAGAATGGGCTCCGGGGGGAGAGAAAGATTGGGCTGCTGCTCCTTCCAAAGGACAACACGCGACGGGGCTTTGACGAACACCTTCTTCGTCGTGGCAATCAGGTCGTTGACGTCCTTGAACATTTCTCGGACTGTCTCGCAGACACGGTGGAGCGCGTGGGCAACGCAAGTCACATGCAGCAAGTCCGGGAAGAGTTCCTTCAGGGCATGGCCGGCCTTGATCATATAGGCCGCGGCGTCGCTGACGAGGACCTTGAGGCACTCCGGCTTGAAATCAGGCCAAAGATAGTGCAGCGTGTCATTGACTGCGCGCACGATCTCCCTGGAGTTGGTCTTCTCCAGAAACATGCAGTGGACGAGGTGGGGACGAAAGTACCCCTCCTTGGACAAGCGTCCCGCGATGATGTTGGCCACATATCGACCTGCCGAATCGGTCGTCTCGTCGACGGACAGCCAGATGGGCTGCTGTCCGAGGTTGGCACGGATCCCCGCCAAGGCCTCGTCGTAGCACTTGTCGAGGTAGTGCTTTAGAATCCAGCTTTCATCGGGGATCTGGAGAGTGATGTGCTTCTCCAGGAACGACCGGAGGGCAGGGTTTTCCAATTTCGACCATGGGATGCCAGCGTCCAGCATGGCCTGGCACAGCTCCTGAGCCACGACGTCGCACTTGTGCCTCTTTCCGCCACCAAAGTCCTCCATGGTGGCTTGCGTGACCGTCCTCTTCTTCTTCAAGGCCAAGTTGCTCTTGTGGCGGTCTCCTCGGACATGTTGGGCCAGCTCAGACTTCTGCTTCGCCCGGAAAGTCTTTTCACAAGCTCGACAGAAAGCCGTGTCACTCGACACGTACTTGAAGGTGGCCCCATCGCCGCCAGCGTTGAATTCCTTCAGCCACTTGTCACGAAGAGCAGCACTCATCTTGATAGGAGACTTGTTCGCACTTTGTGTACACTCTCTCACTGTAGTACACCGCCTCACTGCTGTACACGCTGGGGACGCAACGCATGCAAGTGGACGCAACGTTTTGTTTTTGAGATCGATCGCAGTTAAAAAATTTGATCGCAGTTAAAAATTTCGATCGCAGTTAAAAATTTCGAAAAATTCCCTCATTTCTTTTGCGTTGCCAGACATTTTCGACCAAAAAGGGCATTTTATTTTATTTTTCCCGAAAAAGGGTGAAATATTTTTTTTCTCCGAAAATAGAAAAATAATTTTTTTGCGCGCAAAAAAGCCGTTTTATGTGAAAAAATATTTTTTATTTTTTCGCATAAAAATCCGATGTGCACGTGATCAGTGATCGTCAATGATCGTTTCGCAATGGAATCTGAATGGTGCAATTGATTGGTCTTTGGTTCGTGTGGTCCCTGCTGGTGTGTGGAGTTTTGTGGTGTTTGTGTACGTTCAGGCCTAACCAGAGCCCTTAAATACTATTCATTATGATCTTGTAATCATCGTGATGTGTTGTTTTACAGAGATTATGAATAAATACCAATATCAACCACATCTCTTGGATCCTCATCTTGGTAAGTCAGGTTCATGGCTGACTTGGATTGGGCTGGGCGTGGTTTGTGAGGAAGATGGGAGTGGTAGTGGGTGTGGTAATGGGCGTGGTAATGGGCGTGGTAGGGGCGGGGTAGGGGCGGTGTTGGGTGCGGGGTAGGGTGCGGGGTAGGGGCGGTGTTGGGTGCGGGGTAGGGGCGGTGTTGTGGGCGGGGTAGGGGCGGTGTTGTGGGTGGGGTAGGGGCGTGGTTGTGGGCGTGGTTGTGGGCTGGGTAGGGGCGTGGTTGTGGGCTGGGTAGGGGCGTGGTTGTGGGCTGGGTAGGGGCGTGGTTGTGGGCTGGGTAGGGGCGTGGTTGTGGGCGGTGTAGGGACGTAGTTGTGGGTGGGGAAGGGGCGTGGTGAGATGACAATGGGAACGTGGAAATGTGAAACTGAGACGAGCATTGGATTAAGTAGAGTGAAAGGTTATATTATAGACATAGACAGAAAGCACTCCAGATTTATCTCATCTTTTGTCGCATTTTCAGTACTTCACAGTGACCTAAGCCTGACGATTACAATTGGTAGATTGGGTTTGACCATCACGATCCATGTGCTGGAGGGAATTTGACAATCACGATCCAAATCACAATCACCCCCTCCCCCCCCCCCCCCCCCGCCCCCCTTGACCATCACGATCCAACCCCCGTTTGATGGGATTTAACCGTCGCCATCCATGTGCTTGGATGGGATGTGACCATCACGATCCATGTGCTTCGATTGCATTTTATTGTCATGATCCATGTGCTCAAATGGGATTTGACCATCATCCATGTGCTTGGATGGGATTTGACCATCACGATCCATGTGCTTGGATGGGATTTGACCATCACGATCCATGTGCTTGGATGGGATTTGACATTCACAATCCATGTACTTGGATGTGTTACGCCATCACGATCCATGTGCTTGGATAGGATTTGACAAGCCATGATCCATGTGCTTGGATGGGATTTGACCATCACTATCCATGTGCTCGGATGGGATTTGACCATCACGATCCATGTGCTCGGATGGGATTTGGCCATCACGATCCATGTGCTCGGATGGGATTTGGCCATCACGATCCATGTGCTCGGATGGGATTTGACCATCACGATCCATGTGCTCAGATGGGATTTGACCATCACGATCCATGTGCTCGGATGGGATTTGACCATCACGATCCATGTGCTCGGATGGGATTTGACCATCATGATCCATGTGCTTGGATGGGATTTGACCATCATGATCCATGTGCTCGGATGGGATTTGACCATCGCGATCCATGTGCTCGGATGGGATTTGACCATCACGATCCATGTGCTCGGATGGGATTTGACCATCACTAGCGACGTGCTCGGATGGGATTTGACCATCATGAGCCACGTGCTCGGATGGGATTTGACCATCACGATCCATGTACTTGGATGTTGTTATGACATCACGATCCATGTGCTTGGATGGGATTTGACCATCATGAGCCACGTGCTCGGATGCGATTTGACCATCACGATCCATGTACTTGGATGTTGTTATGACATCACGATCCATGTGCTTGGATGGGATTTGACCATCATGATCCATGTGCTCGGATGGGATTATATCCATGTATGCACTCTTATTGAAACTGCAAATTGTAGAATCGATGTGACTATTGCTGTGGCCCAAGTACGCACATTTTGGGGCATCGAAACGCACCGATAATGCGCCAAACTGACTTATCTCGGCCTGAACCCAAACACTTGCCCATGTTTGTTTCTCAGATTCTCTTTTGGAGTTGCTACTTCCTTTTGTCAGAGATGGTGAAAAGGAACCTTGGCTGTGCAACCTGGCCTGTCGGTTCCTCCAGTTAATCTGTAAGGTAAGCAGCAGTGACGCCACCACCCTCCTCGCGTCTTTGTTACATGCCGCAGTGAATGGGTTATGTTAAACGAAATGCTTTGTTATTATTACCAGTTCACATCTACAAGCTGATGAGCCCTAAATTCCAAAATATCCACGTTTAAGAGTAGCCTCAGTTACCCTTTGTGAGGCACTGCAGTAATTCCTCGCTTAACGCGGTGTCACACAACGCAATTTCGTTACAACGCGGTTTCTCAGCGGCGGTCAACGACCTTTCTGGCGCCGCACGCACGGCTGGCTGTATGGACCGATACGACTCGCATCTCAGCCCATCATCGGTCCTGTGGCCCGCCATCTTGCTGTGTGGCACGTCCTCGTCCATCTTATTGGGATTTATTGGTGTCATCCATTGACATCGTGTGTGATAAGCGACCAACCATTGATGATAGTGCTTATGTGAACAAGGAAAAAACGGAAATCTATTTCGTCCTATGTTAATTTTAGAAGTATGAAAAATATGAAAAAAAGAGCAATATGAAAAATGTCAAAGTGCTTTAGACATAAGACACACTCTGTCTCACTGAAGCCACATCAAGGGCAATCTATGCAAATACCAATAAAATAAAGAAGATGCAAAACTGCTGCACAAATAAGTTGTGCACGAACAACCCCAATGAAAAAACATGGAAAGACTGTTGAATACGTGGATTCAACAACAGGACACATCTACTTTGTCAAGCAAGGAATTTCTGTAACTTCCTTTGTTTGCAGCACAAGCTTGCGGGGTAGCATCATTGGCTGAGGTTGCATCTATGCCGCTGATACAGTACCGTCTGCTGGTTCAAGCAGGAGTTTTGAATTTAGCCATGATGCCAGCGGTAGCTCACCTACTCTTCACTAACGACACCATGGGATCTTTAACGTCCCATCAACGAATGCTGAGACAGGACGCTTGTTTAACGTCCATCCGAGGGACGGCACATGCACTGATGAATCACCCTGCCTGTGAAACACCATGATGGACATTATATAGCTGGATCGGGATTTAAACCCAGGCTGGACATCTTAGATGCGTGTGTGTGTACCTCTAGCCCACCATTCCAGTCCATTTAATACTGTAACTGATTGGTGGGTGTTCGATTGAGAGCATTGGGCTTGCTTTGGTCGTGGATTTGGCTGCAGATTCTTCCTTTTTTTGAGTAATGTGGGTGGTATTGAAATGCCTGGGTAATCATTCCCTTTCCTTTTTGTGCAGCGTCCTTGTTCTTGTGAAGTTTACAGTGCCTTCACAAAGTATTCACACCCCGATAATTTTTTCACATTTTGTTGTGTTACGGCCAGAATTTAAAATGGATTAAATTGAGATTTTTTTTTTTGTCACCGATCTACACACAAGACCCCATAATATCAAAGTGGAATTTTGTTTTTAGAAATCTTTACAAAATTAAAAATGAAATACAGAAATATCTAATTTACATATCTATTCAACCTCAGTTAATACTTCGTAGAAGTGCCTTTGGCAAACAGCTTCGAGTCTCCTTGGGTTTGTCTGTATCAGCTTTTCACATCTGAATTTGGGGAGTTTCTCCCATTCTTCCTTGCAGATTTGCTCAAGCTCTGTCAAGTTTGATGGGAAGTGTCGGTGAACAGCAATCTTCAAGTCTTTCTGCGGATTCTCAATGGCATTCAAGTCTGGGCTTTGGCTGGGCCACTCGAGGACTTTCACGTTCTTGTTCTGAAGCCATTCAGGTGTTGCTTTGGCTGTATGCTTGGGGTCATTGTCATGTTGGAACATAAATCTTCACCGCAGTGTACGGTCTTTTGAATTCTGTATTTGACTCCCTTGGATCTTTTTCCACAAAGGTCTTTTGGATCTTTTTGGCAGGTTCTCCTCATGGATTTGCCCGTATTTGGCTCCATTCATTGTTCCCTCTATCCTGACAAGTCTTCCAGTCCCTACCGGTGAAAAGCATCCCCATAGCATGATGCTGTCATCACTACACTTCACAGTAATGATGGTGTCAGATGGGTGATGAGCTGTGCTCGGTTTCTGCCAGACGTAGCAGTTTGCATTCAGGCCAAAGAGTTCAGTTTTTGGCTAATCAGACCACATCATCTATTTCCTCATGTTCTGAGTCTTTCGTGTGCGTTTCTGCAAACTCCAGGTGTGCTGTCATGTGCCTTTTTCTCAGGAATGGCTTCCGTCTGTCCACTCTCCCATAAAGCCTAGATTTGTGAAGTGCTGTCGAGACTGTCGTCCTTCTGGCAGGTTCTCCCAACTTAGCCAAGGAACTCTGTAGTTCTGTCAGAGTGGTCATTGGGTTTAGGTCACCTCCCTGACCCCCAGGTCCTCAGTTTGGTTGGACAGCCAGCTCGAGGAAGAGTCTGGGTAGTTCCATTTTCTTTCAATTTCCTAATGATGGAGCTCATTGTGCTCTTGGGAACTTTCAATACTATATAAATTGTTTTCTATCCTTCCCCAGAACTATGCCTCCTCACAATTCTATCTCGGAGTTCTACGGACATTTCCTTGGACTCTATGGTTGGGTTTCTGCTCTGACAAGCACTGTCAACTGTGGGACCTTGTATAGAGAGGTGTGTTTCTTTCTAAATCATGTCTAATCAATTGAATTGGCCACAGTTGCATTCCAATTAAGTTGTAGAGACATCTGAAGGATGATCAAAGGAAACTGGATGCACCTGATATAAATTTGGAGTGTCATAGCAAAGGAGTTGAATACTTATTGATTGGAGACATTTAAGCTATTCATTTTTAATTATTTTGTAAAAATGTCAAAAAAAGAAAAAGAGAAATCCATTGACATTATGGGGTATTATGTGTAGATCGGTGACAAACAAGACTGATAGTCTAATAACAGTGTGGCCGGGTTGGATCTGCTTGGTGATCTCATGTGACCAGATCCTCAGCTCTGATTGGTGGATGCTTGAAAGGGACATGCATACATACACTGGACAGACAGATAAACACTGTTCCAGACAGCATTGCCCTACGGGCTACGCCATAAAAATATTGCGGCCGAACCACGTGACTGATGACGTCCTCATTTTTTTTTTTCTCGACCAATTTATCCCAAGATCACGCTCAAGAAATTTCATACTGATCGGATCAAGTGTTCTACTTGTCGATTTTTGATGTCATAATGAAGATACCTCTGACATCATTAACGTATGTTATTCCCCATGGGGAGTGCTTCACAATGAGCCACCTTTCAATTTTATCGATGGAGTGATTTTGGAGCTATGGAGGTGGAATTGTTTTCCTTTTTTTCCAAGATGGCTCCCATACCACGTGACCTATGACATCCTAATTGTCGTTAAACATGTATACAGGAGGAGGCGCTCCTATCCTGAAAATTTTGTGTCGGTCGAACCAACGGTTGCAGAGAAAACGAATTTTAAATAGAATAAACCCAGAAATTGCTGTTGGAAGGGACATAGTGCATTCAGAAAGTATTCAGACCCCTTCAATTTTCACATTTTGTTATGTTGCAGCCTTATGCTGAAATCGTTTAAATTCATTTTTCCCTCGTCGATCTACACTCAATACCCCATAATGACAAAGAGAAAACAGGATTTTAGAAAGTTTTGCAAATTTATTACAAAGAAAAAACTGAAATATCACATTGACATAAGTATTCAGACCCTTTGGTATGACACTTGAAATTTAGCTCCGGTGCCTCCCATTTCTCTTGATCATCCTTGAGATGTTTCTACACCTTGATTGGAGTCCTCCTGTGGTAAATTCAATTGATTGGACATGATTTGGAAAGGCACACACCTGTCTATATAAGGTCTCACAGCTGGCGATGCATATCAGAGCAAAAACGAAGCCATGAGGTCGAAGGAACTGCCTGCAGAGCTCAGAGAAAGGATTGTGTCGAGGCACAGATTTGGGGAAGCCTACAAAAAAAATTCTGCTGCATTGAAGGTTCCCAAGAGCACAGTGGCCTCCATAATTCTTAAATGGAAGAAGTTTGGAACAACCAGGACTCTTCCTAGAGCTGCCTCCCCCCCCCCCGGCCAAACTGAGCAGTCGGGGGAGAAGGGCCTTGGTAAGATAGGTGACTAAGAACCCGATGGTCACTCTGGCTGAGCTCCAGAGATCCTGTGTGGAGATGGGAGGAACTTCCAGAAGGACAACCATCACTGCAACACGCCACCGATCTGGGCTTTATGGCAGAGTGGCAAGGCGGAAGCCTCTCCTCAGTGAAAGACACATGAAAGCCCGCTTGGACTTTGCAAAAAAGCACGTAAAGGACTCTAAGACTGTGAGGAACAAGATTCTGTGGTCTTTCATGTCTTTCACTGAGGAGAGGCTTCCGTCTGGCCACTCTGCCATAAAGCCCAGATCGGTGGAGTGTTGCAGTGATGGTTGTCCTTCTGGAAGTTTCTCCCATCTCCACACAGGATCTCTGGAGCTCAGCCAGAGTGACCACCGGGTTCTTGGCCAACTCTTACCAAGGCCCTTCTCCCCCGATTGCTCAGTTTGGCCGGGCGGCCAGCTCTAGGAAGAGTCCTGGTTATTCCAAACTTCTTCCATTTAAGAATTATGGAGGCCACTGTGCGAATTATGGAGGCCACTGTGCGAATTATGGAGGCCACTGTGCGAATTATGGAGGCCACTGTGCGAATTATGGAGGCCACTGTGCGAATTATGGAGGCCACTGTGCGAATTATGGAGGCCACTGTGCGAATTATGGAGGCCACTGTGCGAAATATGGAGGCCACTGTGCGAATTATGGAGGCCACTGTGCGAATTATGGAGGCCACTGTGCGAATTATGGAGGCCACTGTGCGAATTATGGAGGCCACTGTGCGAATTATGGAGGCCACTGTGCGAATTATGGAGGCCACTGTGCGAATTATGGAGGCCACTGTGCGAATTATGGAGGCCACTGTGCGAATTATGGAGGCCACTGTGCGAATTATGGAGGCCACTGTGCGAATTATGGAGGCCACTGTGCGAATTATGGAGGCCACTGTGCGAATTATGGAGGCCACTGTGCGAATTATGGAACCTTCAATGCAGCAGAATTTTTTTTTGTCGGCTTCCCCAAATCTGTGCCTCGACACAATCCTTTCTCTGAGCTCTGCAGGCAGTTCCTTCGACCTCATGGGTTAGTTTTTTCTCTGATATGCATTGTCAGCTGTGAGACCTTATATAGACAGGTGTGTGCCTTTCCAAATCATGTGCAATCAATTGAATTTACCACAGGTGGACTCCAATCAAGGTGTAGAAACATTTCAAAGATGATCAAGAGAAATGGGAGGCACCTGAGCTAAATTTCAAGTGTCAGCAAGGTCTGAATACTTATGTCAATGTGATATTTCAGTTTTTTCTTTTTAATAAATTTGCAAAACTTTCTAAAATCCTGTTTTCTCTTTGTTATTATGGGGTATTGAGTGTAGATCGACGAGGGAAAAATGAATTTAAAGGATTTCAGCATAAGGCTGCAACATAACAAAATGTGAAAATTGAAGGGGTCTGAATACTTTCTGAATGCACTGTACATATAGTCAGGTTCACTATGTTTTTTTGTTCAAAATCTTGGTAGATTAGCAAACCTACACATTTTTGGAAACGTTATTACATGGAAAATCTGAAAATCAATGTTTACATTTGCCAATTCCGACCAATTCGATTCGACCAATTCGACCAATCGACCAATTCCATTCGACCCATTCGACCAATCGCTTCGATCGACCATTCGACCAATTCGATCGATTCGATTCGATTCGATTCATCGAATTCGATTCAATCGACCATTCGACCAATTCGATTTGCCAATCAATTTGACCGACCTTTGCTTGTGTGGAACGGACTGTGAAAACGATGCGGACTATATTGTCGGATACGACACACAGGACAGTGATGACGAACTCTAAATGGCATATTCTGTAATCGTGTATATTTTGTCATTGACTGCCTGTGTAGATGTGAAGTTATACTGACTGCATGTGTATATATGATTTTGCTGACTGCCTGTGTATGTTTGGTGATATGAATTATTGTGACACATTTTGATGTTATTAACTGCCTGTACAAAATGATAACATGTATTTGATTATGCAACTTATCGCGAATATAAAGACAGTATTTTGCAATTCAAAACCTTTGATTCGTGTCTTACCATTCCCCATAGCACTAATTTGATACTTTCATTGGATTCCTTGTCCCTGAAAATATAGGTTTAGTATATTTTTAAAAGTTTTTAGGGTAATTAGAGGCAGAAATAGAACAAAATATGTATTTTACAGTGGCCATTTTGAAAATCCAAAATGGCCGCCACACAGGTATCTCTCCAAATGTAAACATTGATTTTTAGTTTCCTTATGCTATAACCTTTCCAAAAATGTATAGGTTTGCTAATCTACCATGATTTTGAACGAAATATAATTTATTGACATAGTGAACCTGACTAATACATATATATGCGGACAGACAAACGCTGTTTCAGATGGCATTGTCCTACGGGTTACTCCATAAAATTTTAAATTTAATCCATTTTAATTTCGGGCTGTAACACAACAAAATGCGAAAAAGTCAAGGTGTGTGAATACTTTCTGAAGGTACTGTAAATTGCTTATTTAAATTACTTACTGTAAATATACTGTACATTGCGCTGACTGTTCGAAAGTCCTTTTAAAACTTTCCCGGTGATTTTAACTTCCAATTGTTATGGATCATGATCCTTCAGGTGCGCGGATACAAGGCCTTTGTCCGCCTTTTTCCACACGAGGTGGTTGATATTGTTCCCGTGCTCGAGCTGCTTGAGCAAGAGAACCCAGCGGACCTGGAGGTAGGATCTCCGGACGGGGAGTTTGAACTTTGCTTCGTGAGTTGCTATGGTGGTCTCGTTTAATTGTGCCAATTTTTTATTATTTTTCAATACAGTACTCCCATTTCTCCCCCATTCAGGGATTTCCAATCCCAATTCTGCCAGTAGTTTCTGGGCTACTGATACAATATGTCCAACTCCAAGCTTCAAATTGACTTTTTATAATTTCTGGATGCTCTAGGTTTGCCTTGCACCTTGTTGGCTGTCAGGTTTTTGGCATTTTAAGACTTGGTGTTTAAATGGAAACGAGTCTGCATTTTTCTGGTTGGCATGGTGATGTTTTTACAAATCTGGGATTTGTGATGTCATTGTGTTATTATCCCACTTTATGACCATTAGCCATGCCTACCCGTCGCTTTGCTGACCAGATGAATGAAAACACATGTACTTCACAAACATATTGCTTGTCTATCTGTGAGTCTCAATAAGTGAAATGCATGTTAGTTTCAGGTAGCAGGGTATGTTTTTTCAGGAAGTGACGACCCTGCCCAATGCTAGACCCGGGCTCAGTTGGCTCCGACTGACAGTACCTTCCATGGGCCCCTTGTCCAGGGTATCGGATCCCGCTGCCATGTGGGGGAAGCCTCTTCAGGCTAAGGCTATGAGAAGAACACTTAGATATCAAATCTCACTTGTAGGTCAGCCTGGGCAGCACCACATCATGGATAAATGTGCCCATGAAAGTCAGTGGTGGCACCAATTTAGGCATCACTGCACAGAATCTGCAGACCTCTGTGTCCACTATGGACATCAATGGCAGCCGTCATCATAACGACGACCTGGCCATGCACATCAGATTTTCATCTTTGCATTTACTGCATCCACAGCCAACGATGCTCATACGAATAGAGGGTGGGAGAGGGATAGCACACACCTCTAGCACTCTAATTGCTTCTCTGTGCAGGTTTTTCCCTTCATTGGCACCTGCTCAACTGCTCACCACCCATTTTTACCGAAGTCCTGTGGCGAGGGAGGAGTGATGTCTGGGATCGGCTGCTGGGAGTCCTTAGTCATGAGTCCACACGTATGGCCGTCCAAGTGTGGTGGTTGTTTAGTCATTGACCAGGAGCAAAAGTGACATTCGTATCCTGCTTGGGCATCAGAGCGGCCCTCTTCAGGGGTAGTATTGCTCTCTCTGCATGGAGATGGGGATATAAAAAGTTCCACAAATTAAGCTTGCTCAACTTAGACTTACCTGCCTACTGCGGCAGGTTGGTCATCTATTTCTGCGGCCGAGAAACAACAACAACAACAACAGGAGTGAGCGGACCGTGCAGCGAGGCCTAGTTCCCGCCCACGGGCACTGCAGTCTGCGGTTTCCTGCGCACATGGAGCCAGGAGTGAGCGGACCGTGCAGCAAGGCTTAGTTCCCGCCCACGGGCAGTGCAGCCTGCGGTTTCCTGCGCGCACGGAGCCAGGAGTGAGCGGACCGTGCAGCGAGGCCTAGTTCCTGCCCACGGGCAGTGCAGCTTGCGGTTTCAGCTCAGCGCACACAGCCGCCATGACGCCACACCCACATGGCCGAGAAACAACAAATAAAAATAAATTAATAAACACGAACAAGTCCAACAAATGTAGCAACAAGATGCTAAATTTTGGTGCCTGGAATGTGCGAACGCTGCAAGACGACGGCCACCCCCTCAAACGTCGAACAGCCCTTATTGGCCACGAATTGGCACGATGTGGGATAGTCATTGCAGCACTCGATGAGGCTCGTCTACCTGGTATATCCCATCTTGAGGAACGAATCTCCAGTTATAAGTTCTCCTGTAGCGGGAATCCGGAAAGTGAAAGTAGTCAGGCAGGTGTTGGTTTTGCGATTAAAACCACACGTATAAACCTTCCAGATGCTGTCCCAACCGGTATCGGTGAACATCTCATGGCTGCGACTCGATCTTGACAATGAACGCTCTGCTACCATCATCAACACATACGCTCATACCATGACAAACACAGATGACGTCAAAGAGCAGTTCTTCGATGGTCTTTCAGCAGTCATACAATCTCCATCTCATCGTGACATGTTTATTTTGTTGCGGAACTTCAATGCCCAAGTGGGACGTGACTATGTTGCGTGGCAAAAGGTGATCAGACACCACGGCATCGGCAAAAAGAACTCCAACGACTCTTTGCTGCTGACACCATGTTCAACCAGTGAACTTGTCATTACAAACTCCTTGTTCCAACAAATTGATAAATACAAAGCTCCATGGATGCATCCACACTCTAAACATTGGCGGCTCATTGATTTTGTCATCGTTGGGCAACTCTACTGGCTTGATGTCGAGCATGCACACGTCAACAGCCGATTGTTGGTCTGACCACAGGCTTGTTTGGAGTAAAATGTCACTCAAGATCAAGTCTTCCGTGAGAAAGCAACGTCTCAAGCCTGCTACAAAGGTCAACACTCAACATCTTAAATGCAGCGATGTGCAATCACAGCTTGAGCATCATCTCAATGCCACCTTGGAACAGTTGGATCTACCTACTACCGATGCTGAAGTGGGATTGGCCACTTTACAAGACATCACCTTCAGGGCAGCTCCTGACGTTCTCAGTTTTGTAAAGTGTGGTCACATGGACGAGAACGCCTCCCAGATCAACAGTTTACTTAACTCAATGCAAGTGGCTCATCGTTACTGGATTGATGACAGAGGCTCAGCGAGCAAACACTCCTCTTACCTGCAACTTGGGAGACTCGGACAATCAAGACTATGTTCCATGAAAGACAGCTGGTGGGCAGCAACAGCGGAAGAAATTCAGGAGGCAGCTGATATGAAGAATTTCAGGTGCTTCTATGTTGGTCTAAAGGCAGTCAATGGACCATCTTCTTGTGGTATCGCTGCACTCAGTAGCTCAGATGGCCAGCACCTCATCATAGATCCAAACAAGATGCTGGAGCGCTATGCTGAACACTTTAATGGTGTCCTCAATTGCCACTCCTCCATCTTGGACGTGGACATTGACTCTCTTCTCCAGCGGCCTATATTAGAAGACCTTGCCCGCCCTCTGACTAAAATAGAGACCAGACCTATCAAAGTGATGTCATCTGGAAAGGCCCCTGGTAATGATGGTATCCACTTTGTGGTTTACAAGTTTGGTGGTGCCAAATTCCTCACTCGACTGACCCAACTCTACAATACCATCTGGAGTGAGGAGTCAGTACCCAGGTCCTCAAAGATGCCATGATTGTTCCCCTGTACAAATGCAAAGGCTCAAGCATTTTGTCGACAACGACCGTGGCGTGGTCCTACTATCTATTGCTGGGAAAATACTTGCCTGCATTGTTCTTAATCGCATGTCATCAACAAATGTCAACAGCATCACCCAAGAAAGCCAATGCGGCTTTGGCACGGCAGACATGGTGTTCTCTGCTCGTCAACTTCAGGAAAAGAGCAGAGAACAACAACATCATGATCTATATGGCAACCGTTGGTCTCATTGACACAATTTTCACCATAGTATGCATCTACTCATGTATAATTTTTTCGTGATAATTATGACATCCTCGGTCACATGGTATGGGCGCCATCTTGGAAACCCCGAAAAACTTTGGACCTCAATTTCCGAAACTGCTTGATGCAAAAATTTGATGCATGGTTCATTGTAAAGAACTTCACATGGGGAATAAGTGTTGTTAACTATGATGTCATTGGTGCCTTCATTATGACCTCATAATTCGACAAGTACAACACTTTATCCGATCAGTTTTAAATTTATTAAGCGTGTTCTACGCAACAATATAAGGAGAATGTAAATCAATGATGTCATGGGTCACATGGTTTGGCAGCCATATTGGATAGAAAAACGAACTTTATCCGATCAACACGAAACTTCACTCACTTGATCCCCTACTCATCTTAGGCAAAGTCTAAATTTCTGATGTCATAGATCACATGGTTTGGCAGCCATATTAGTTTGAAAACCGATGTTTTGAATACCTCCTCTGCAACCGTTTACGCGAGTGATATGAAACGTATCACAATATATGCAGCAAGGGTAGTGGATCATAATTGCAAAGTCTAGGACATGAAACAGATTAAGATAAAGGGAACAGAAAGGGGAAACGCCAACAGCAGGGCGGATGGCGAAAGTACATGGAGAAGGACAAACAAGGGATGCAGGTAATGACAATGGGTGGTGGAGAACGCAAGTGGTGGACAATATGGATACAAAAGCAACTTTTTGCGAGGGGTGGGGTTTGTTTAATGCGTGTAGAAAAGATCATGGATGGGGGATGGGAGGGTGACTTGAGATGGTAGTGAACAGCTTCCCGATGGAGCGCAACCTCAATTGCCTCGCTGAGCGCAGAGAGAAAAGTGACGTTCCAAAGACGGTGTCACCGTTGCTCAGAGTGCCCCAG
Source organism: Myxine glutinosa (assembly GCF_964187855.1). Classification (NCBI taxonomy): domain Eukaryota; kingdom Metazoa; phylum Chordata; class Myxini; order Myxiniformes; family Myxinidae; genus Myxine; species Myxine glutinosa. The sequence continues at coordinate 12,704,114 of NC_136265.1, forward strand.
GAATTTGAATAACCTCTGCCACGCTCAGTGGCTGTTTGTCTGTCTGAAGTCGTCCGGTGTTGTCTCATATATTTGTGTGTTTGTGCATGATTTGTGTTGCGGCTGCTCCATATCCTTAGATCCTGTAAAATGTAATTTAATGAAAGTGGGAGAAGTAATTGCTGTATCACAGTGCATGCTACCCTTCCATGAGGGATGTAAATCTGGCACTCCCAATTATTACATATACAGTATATGTATTCAGTTTATTGACCTTAATCCCAAACTCTTTTGAAAGGTGTATGTCGTTGTGTGTTAGTAGCATTGGTCCAAAGTTCTTGCTCTTGGTTTACTATTTTATTACTTCTCGAGATGCTTTGGCATGGAATGCTCGTGTGGATGTGTCACAGGCCGCCAAGTGGCCACACATTTACATGCTTCTATGTGATTGACCAATATTAGGAGGCTTCTCACTCGGATTTATTCATGAAGGAAAATGTAATGCACTACATGTGTCCATTGCCGCATGAAAGACGGACGTTTCTATTTTGAACCCGCCACCATCTTGAGCACATGTTGCAGGGTGGTTGTTGAAGTATTTTTTGATTGGGATTTATAATTTATCCTTAAGGTTGTGTCCGTGTGCACTGTGCAGAGATGTCAAGTGCGCTACATTCTGCTCCTCTGGCTCTGCATGCTTGTGCTCATTCCCTTTGACTTGGCTCGTTTCGACGGTGCACGGCCTGGCCCCGAAACACCTGACGGAGCGAATCCCACGCTCATGGACCGCATTCTGAACATCGCGAAGGTGCAGCTTCCCTACTCGGTGTTTGTACTTTGATTAATTGTAAAGTGCTTTGTAAAATATTCCAATGGGATTTTGGATAACGAGCCGGCTTGATATGTTTTGATGGTGTTGAGACACGTCCATTGGTCTTGATACGCTGAAAGGCACATTGCAACCCAAATGCCTTGTCATACCTGTGTTGGACAGGTGGGGGTGCACATCTCACACTTTAACATTCCCTGAACAATATTTTATCTATTACGAGCCGAAAGCACCCGGCGTTGCCCGGGTTCTTTTTGAATGAATTTACGACTATAATTCAGCTTTTACCCGCGGCCGTAGAAGATTGACTACTATAATTCAGCTCAGCTTTTAATTGCGAAATAGGCCCAGCCCGGCCGAGGTGGCCTCGACTGGCCTCGCCACCTAGCCTATAACCTTCCCGGGGCCTGTCCCGACATTTTTGGTTCTTTATGAATAAATTTACTTCTATAATTCAGGTTTTACTTGTGGCCGTAGAAGATTGACTACTATAATTCAGCTCAGCTTTTAATTGTGAAATGGGCCCAGCCTGGCCGAGGTGGCCTCAACCCACCTCGCCACCTCGCCTATAACCTTCCCGGGGCCCATCCTGACACTTTTAGTTCTTTTTGAATGAATTTACTACTATAATTCAGCTTTTACTCACGGTCGTAGAAGAGTGACTACTATAATTCAGCTCAGCTTTTAATTGCGAAATGGGCCCAGCCCGGCTGAGGCGGCCTCGCCACCTAGCCTATAACCTTCCCGGAGCCCGTCCCGACATTTTTTGTTTTGGAGGTTTTCTCCTATATCTCACCGTTCAGGAGATTAGCGCGTGCAAACAAACAAACAAACAAACAAACAAAAACTTTCTTTTATATATATATATATATATATATATATATATATATATATATTGTTGTGGATATGAGGACTGTATATTTTTTGGATTGTGTGCTGTACTATTGTGATTATTGTTTATTCTGTGCCTCCTGCCTCCGGAGCTGTGTAAAGACCAAAAGGGCGTCCCATAGTCCACAAGCATACACGTCAGCCAAGTAATAGAATATACCTGTTGATAGTTATCTCTTATTCTGTGTATTAGCGTAAGGCTGTGTCTTCCATTAATAGAAATACTCCATTGCACCAGTGAAAGAAATAGATTCCCTTTCCTTCCCATCCCCAAAACCTCCATTTCCATATTACATCCCCTCTCGTCACCGCTGAGCCCTCGATTGCCCATATTACCTCCGATCCAATTGCCGCCATTGGCCACGAGGCAGGGTTGGGGAAGAAAGGCGTGTCTCCACCTCGTCATAGAGGGGGAGGAGTGAACCAGCCCCGCTCGACCAACCATGAGCCAGGGGTTTGGCTACAGAGGGCGGAGGAAGAGCGGCCGGGGAGGTTCGCAAAGGTTGAGGGGCGGGGGCCTATATAACCCAAGGCAAGGGCGTGTCCAAAGGGAGATGCGTTTTTACAGAGGAGAGCAGAAGACAGAAAGGCCTGGAGTTGGACTTTGAGTTGGTCTGAGTTGGTTGGGAGTCGGTCGTCAAGTGCAGAGTGGTGAAGAGTCAGTCAGTAGAGGTGGTGGTCAAGTGGTTGCGTTGGTTGCGGTGAGGAGTCGGTGGTAAAGAGTGAGGGACCAAGAAAGAGAGAGAAAGAGTCCTGAAGCAAGAGAGGAAGTTGTTGGACTGGGTGGGACTAAGGAAGGAGAGAGAACCCGTCACACCAATCCCCCAAGCTCCGCGTTGGCTCCACCAAGCGTTCAGCTCCACCAAGCTCCGCGTTGGCTCCACCAAGCGTTCAGCTCCACCAAGCTCCGCGTTGGCTCCACCAAGCGTTCAGCTCCCCCAAGCTCCGCGTTGGCTCCACCAAGCGTTCAGCTCCACCAAGCTCCGCGTTGGCTCCACCAAGCGTTCACCTCCAGCCATCCACCTCCTGCAATTCCCCGTGTGAGTCGTCTTTTGTTTGTTCTGTCCTGGGTTAATTAAGTCTGTATAAGCTAGTATTTTCCCTGTGTCACCTGCGTCTTGTACTTGTAAATAAACTGAATTGCTTTTTGTTGCTTGTGTGTAAATAGTAGAAATAAATTCAGTAGTAATATTTCAAACCTTTTTTTTGTCTCCGTTTTCCTCTTGCATTGCGTCGCTTTTGTCTTTTCCCTCATTGAGCAGCTAGGGTGCGATACAACCAACGTTCGGGTGGAATCGGGTGAGTTTTGTTAGGTCGCGGTTTTAAACCACCGCTCGGTCTATAACATCCTAACCGCGATCTATAACAATTGGTGTCGGGGAGTGAGATCGACCCGGAGCGCGCTTCACGCGCTCAAAATTATAAAATACCGAAATTTGTTTTGTTTTAAAGGAAAAGCCCGAATTTTGAAATCGCGCCATGGCTGTCCAAGGCGACGGGATGCCGGTGGGAGAGATAGAGGGGTTGGAAGTAACCCAGGACTTCGGGGAAGAAAGGGAGGAGGAAAATGGCAATGTGGTTGCGGGAATATCAGGCGCGCAAAATGGCGCGCTCGCTCACGTGGTTGAAGGGTCCCAAAATAGCGGCGCCGCGGAGGGCGAGCCTGCGGTGGCGGCTGGGGACGCTGGGCAAACCGGGTTTGACCTCAGATTATTCTTGACCCAACTGAATGCAAAAATGGATAGGATGGAGGGCCAAATGGGGGTAATGGGAAACCAAATGGGGGTAATGAGGGACGAAGCAAGGGGTACCGTTGAGGGGTTAGACAATAATTTTAAGGGGTTAGACAATAATTTTAAGGAGTTAGACAAGAAATTTGAGGGGTTAGACAATGGGATAGAAGGGGTGAAACATGGGTTAACGGGGGTGGAAAATAGAATGGCTGCCCAGGAGAATCAGTTAGAGGGGGTGAAAAATGGGTTAATGGGGTTAGAAAATAGGATGGAGGACAAATTGCGGGAAATAGGGGAACAATCCGCCCGGGAAATCGAACAGATGGGGAACCAGATGGAGGAAATACGACGAGGGGTGAGTGAGGAGGTCTCGGGGCTGCGCGAGGAGGTAAAGCGAGGCGAAAAGCGTATAGAGAAAGAGGTGAGAAATAATACGGCAAAGTTACAGGGGGGAATAGAAGATCTGACGAAAGGAGTAGAACAGCTGACAGTGGGACAAAAGGAACTAACGGACCAAGTGGAAAAGAACACAGCAATCATCGGGGGTTTAAAAGCAACACAAAAGGACATAAAAAATGAATTAATAGCGACACAAAAGGAATGTGAAATGGTACATGAGGGATTGACGAAGAGGTTGGAAAAGGTGACAGAAGCAATGGAGACGAAGGACCGGGAGGTAAGGACGCACGTAGAAACGGTTAAAGTAGCGATAGAGGAAGAGATAGAAGGGGCGCACCGGGAGATGAAGGAGGTAAAGGAAAAATTAGAGGAGGTGGAAGAAGGGGTGAGTGAAATTAAAAAGAGACGGAGGGAAACTAAGAGGGAGATAAAGGAGGAAGTCATGGAATATGTACAAGGTCTGTGTTCAAATCATGATGCGGTGCTCACTGACCAAATAAAAAGTTTGCAGGTGGCAGAGGAGGTGCGACGAGGTACGGAGGTGAGTGGCAATGTACATGATGTGAGGGGAGATTCAGTCGGCTTGGGGGGTGGTGTAGACCCGGGTGTTCGTGAGGGACCAATGGTAAGATGTATGACTGGTCCGGAGTGTATGGACAGAGGAGGTGTGCAAGGAGGGTTGGCTATGGGGAGTGGGGGTGGTGCTGGTGAGCAAGGCTGTGGGGGTATGGCGTGGGTAGCGGGTTGCGGAGGGGCGACCCAGGCATCGACACCAGGAGGGGTAGTGTTTGGAGGGACGGGAGACGCGCGGGAGCCCCCCGGGAATAGCGTACTGTGGGAGCCCGAACGGTTTGGTCCCGCGTTGATCCCGCAAGGAGTGACGCGCGGGGTCCGACCTTCGGGCGCCCACAAGGTCCCACTCGCGCCGTATGACGGCAAGAGTGATTTGAGGGCGTACCTGGCGCAGTTTGAGTACGTGTGTAAAGGCAACGGTTGGAATCAGGACGAAGGTGGAGTACACCTGGTGGGGGCACTGCGCGGCGCGGCGGCGGAGGTGCTGACGGCTTTACCACCGGGTGCTCTCACCCTGTCAGCCCTCCGTGCGGCATTAATTAATCGGTTCGGCATTGAACAGCAAAGCGAGCTTGTTAAAGCCCAACTTGCGCAGCGAAAACGCAAGCCCCAGGAGACCATCGGGGAACTTGCTCACGATATTCGCCGCGCGGTCGGGATTGCACACGCGGACATGGCGGCGAGTTCCCAGGAAAGCCTGGCGCTGGATCACTTTATTCAGGCCCTTCCGGATCTGGAGCTCCGGCAACAGCTCGCCATGTGGCGCCCGCAAACCATGAGTCAGGCGGCCGACGCTGCAGCCCGTTGGGAAGCAGCGAGGCCCCTGGCCCGGGGAGGCGAGCGCCATGCAGTGGCGGTGCGTCAGATGGGGCCCGTGATGGGGGGCGGCCCCCCAAGGGGGCCCGCCCCCGACGGGGGCCCTGACCTGGAGAGCATGGTCCGGAGGTTAGTGGATCGGCGCCTGGCGGGACCTGGACCATGGCAGGCGGCCCCAGCGGTGGCACCCGGTAGTCCCCGACAGAGTACCCCAATTCGGACATACAGGGGGGGGGATTTGGAATACCGGAGGCAAGCACCTTACCAGGTGAGGTGCTATAATTGTGCTAGGATGGGTCACCGTGCATGGGAGTGTCGAGCTCCGCGCCGGGACGTTTCCCGCCAACCGATGCCCTCAACTCCGCCCAGTATCGATCGGCCTAGCCGACCTCAGACACCCCCCCGCCAGGGCCCGGGAAACTAGAACGTGCCGGGCATGCAGGGCGGTGTTCGGCAGTAGAGGATGGGGAGAAGCCCTCGTTGACGCGACAGGTCATTCATTGTGGCCGAATTGGGATGGGTAGTTTGACAATTCGGTGCAAAATTGCCGGCGTGGGGGTAGACGCCGTGGTGGACACGGGAGCCAGCGCCACGATCATCAGCCCCGTGGTCCTTAATTCGAGTGCAGACGGCTGGGGTAAAATCCAGCGTCTGGAAAATCATAGTTTGCAGTTGGCTACCGGGGCAACGGCTCCGATCATAGGGCGTGGTTTTGTGACCCTCAAGTTGGGATCGGTGAAGCAAGAGATAGAGGTTTGGGTGGCGGAGGTGTGCGACCCATGCTTAATAGGGTTGGATTTGTTGACTGCCAGCGGTTGTAAAATCGACTTGAGTCGGGGGATCCTGCGATGGGGAGTGGAAGAGCTACCATTGGAGGGGGTGAGCACAGCCGAGAGGGTGGAGCTGGAGGCTCCTGAGGCCGTGACCATCCCTCCGGGGGCCGAGGCCGTAGTGCCGGCCCGATGGTCAGCTCGCCCGACATGGCAGGAATCCTGCGGCCTGGTCGAACCGGTGGCAGCGCTATCCATACCTGGTTTAATCGTGGGCCGTACCCTTGTAAAAACGGGCGGGCCGGTGGTGGCCGTCCGAGTAATTAATACTAGCACAGAACCACGCACTATAGGGAGGGGCACGAAGGTAGCTGGCTGCACCCCAGTTAGAGAAGTCGCGTCAGTGAGGGGCGAGAACGTCCAGCCGAGCCGGCCCCAGGGGGAGCCTTCAATAAGTTCTAGGAATTGGCCCGATCCCATTTGCGAGATGGTAAATCGTAGTAGTGTAGAGTTGGGAGGTACCCAGAGGGAGGCCTTACACAAACTGGTTGGGTCCCATTTGGACCTCTTCTCCTTGTCCACCGAGGATATTGGACGTACGGGCCTGGTGAAACATCAGATCCACACCGGTGAGGCCCGGCCTATTCGTCAGGCCGCCCGACGGCTCCCTTGGAGCAAGAGGGCGGAAGCTGACGAGCAGGTTGAAAAAATGCTCGACGCAGGTGTGATCGAGCCCTCGGGAAGTCCTTGGATGTCACCTGTTGTGCTGGTCAAAAAGAAAGATGGGACCACGCGGTTCTGCGTGGACTATCGCCAGCTAAACAACGTGACACTCAAGGACTCGTATCCCCTGCCAAGAATTGATGACACCCTCGATGCCGTTGCGGGCTCAAATTGGTTCACAACTTTGGACCTCAAGAGTGGGTATTGGCAGGTGGAGATGGATAGGGCAGGGAAGGAGAAAACGGCATTTTCCACAGGTAAGGGACTGTATCAGTTTACTGTGATGCCGTTTGGTTTGTGTAACGCCCCCGCCACCTTTGAAAGATTGATGGAGCATGTACTGGGCGGCATGCCATGGCAATCATGCCTGGTGTACCTGGATGACGTCCTGGTACATGCCCAAACGTTCCCCCAGGCAGTAGCTAATTTGGACCAGGTGTTCGGGTGCCTCAGACAGGCAGGGTTGAAGCTGAACCCGAGTAAGTGCACTTTGTTTGCAAGAGAGGTGGCCTACCTAGGTCACGTGATCGGCCGCGAGGGGGTAAAAACGGACCCAGACAAAATTAAAGCGGTAGAGGAGTGGCCCGCACCACGTACCATCAAAGAGGTGCGGGGATTTTTGGGACTCTGCTCCTACTACCGGCGCTTTGTGGCGAAATTTGCGGAGTTGGCCCGTCCCCTCCACCGGCTTACGGAGAAGGGGACGCGATTTAATTGGACACGGGAGTGCCACGAGGCCTTCCAAAAATTGAAGGGGTGTCTAACATCCGCACCCCTTCTAGCTTACCCCACTAGTGACGGGGCATTTACCCTGGACACGGATGCGAGCCAGGAAGGATTGGGCGCAGTTTTGTCCCAGACACAGGAGGGCGTGGAGAGAGTGATTGGTTACTATAGTCGGGCCTTAAGTAGGCCCGAGAGAAATTATTGCGTCACTCGCAAAGAGTTATTGGCTATGCTGGCTGCCATGAACCATTTCCACCCGTACCTGTACGGGCGGAAATTTTTGGTTAGAACTGACCATTCCTCCTTGCAATGGCTCCTTCGGTTCAAGGAACCGGAGGGCCAAATTGCAAGGTGGTTGGAAAAGTTGCAGCAGTACGATTTTGATGTGGCCCATAGGGCCGGGAAGGCCCATGGTAATGCGGACGCACTCTCTCGGCGTCCTTGTCTGGGGGAAAACTGTAAATTTTGTGCGAGACACGAGGAGAGGGAGCAATTGGGCGATTCCGCCCCGATTCTCGTCGTCCGGGCAACCCGGGTGAGAGGGCCAATTTTGCCACTAACCGCGGACGAGGAATTTGGAGAGTTGGCTTGGAGCACGGCCCAGCAGGAGGATCCTGTTCTGGGGCCGGTGTTCCAATGGGTCAAATTGGGGCAAAGACCAAAGGGGGAAGAGGTCACCCCCCTCGGGGCGCAAACAAAGGCGTATTGGGCTCAGTGGCAGACCCTGGAATTGAAAGGCAACATCTTGTATCGCAAGTGGGTGGAGGTTCCCTCTGATAGAACTTCCTGGCTGGTGATAGTCCCTGACAAATTCAAGAACGTCATATTGCAACAGGTGCATGGTACCCGCTCCGGCGGCCATTTGGGCAGGACAAAGACAATATCTCGGGTCCGCCGGAGGTTCTATTGGGTGAATATGGGGCGCGACATACAGGACTGGTGTCGGAGATGCGACGCCTGTTCTGCCAAAAAGGGACCAGCACGGAGGATGAGGGCCCCCCTTCAATTACATCAGGTGGGGGCCCCCCTTGAGCGGGTGGCTATGGATATTCTAGGACCGCTGCCCCGCACCCGCCAAGGTAATAAGTATATCCTCGTTGTAATGGACTATTTCACCAAGTGGCCGGAGGCCTATGCCCTCCCCAACCAAGAAGCAGGGGTGGTAGCACAGGCCTTCGTAGAAGGATTTGTATGTCGGCACGGGATTCCACAGGAGCTGCACACCGATCAGGGTCGAAATTTTGAGAGCCAATTACTAAAAGATGTGTGCAGACTCCTGTCAATTCGGAAAACCAGGACCACGCCCTTGCGGCCACAATCTGACGGGATGGTGGAAAGGTTCAATCGAACATTGATCCAACAACTGGCATTGTTCACCACCACCCGTCAGGATGACTGGGACGAACATCTCCCGTACCTGTTGATGGCCTACCGAACTAGCCAGCACGGGGCCACCGCATGCAGTCCAGCGTTGCTTATGTATGGGCGGGAGTTACGGGCTCCCGCCGACTTGCTATGCGGTCCCGTGCCAGACACCACGGACACACCGCCGAGGGAGGGGTACGCACGTCACCTGAAGGAAGGCATGGAGCGGGTCCATGCCTTCGCCCGCCGCCAGCTCCATCTGGCGGGGGCCAAGATGAAGCGCAGGTACGACGACCGGAGCCAGGGGAGTCAATACGCTCCGGGGATGAAGATTTGGTTCTTTAATCCCCGGAGGCAGAAGGGAAGGTGCCCAAAACTCACCTCCCCCTGGCAAGGCCCGGGAGTCGTCCTGTCGTAAATCTGTGACGTGGTCATTAAGATCAAAATGGGGCCACGGACCCCCCCTCGGATCGTCCATGCCGACCGGATAAGACCTTATGCCGGCGAGCAGGCGCCCTCATGGATCGCCTCGGCTCTAGATGCCGAGGCAGGACCCAGTACCTCTTGCGACGGGGGCTCGTAGCGTCAGAGGACTGGGGGGATGGTAGGGAGAGATGCCCCGCTGTGGTGGGATGGCAACTCTGTCATCCCTCACAAAAAGTGGGGGCAAATGCGCAATAGCTTATGGGGTGTATGGCAGTGAAAACTAGCCCGGGTGGGTTAGGATATGGTGTGTAGGGATCTAGCGGAGATGACATTAGGTGACGTTAAGATTAGTTAGTGACTGATACCTGTAGTGGGGACGCAGGTAGATTAGTGTGGATGATAATGACGTGGGAGCGCAATAGTTTAAAGGGACGACTGGGAAGCGCAAGTTTCAGAAGGGAGTAGTTAGCTGAGATGATGCCGTGTGAGTGAGGATTGAACAGGTGAGAATTGAACAGGTGTGATTGCACAGGTGTGCAACTGAACAGGTGAATGGAGCAGTGTATGAGGGAGTAGTGGTGATGGCGTGTTGTGTTGACCAAATGGTCCAGGAAGAGGAGGAGGGTGCAGGTGGCACCAGGTAGGATTGCACAGGTGTGCAACGACAGGTGAATGAAAGACAGGTGTATGGAATAAATGGTCTGGAGGATTGGAATGGATGGTCGTGGAGTGAGTATGGCGGAAATTGTGGAGTGGAGTGGATGGTTCGAAGGTGTGAATGGGGGAAGAGTGGACCCCCATCACGGATACCCGGGGCGGGTAGTGTCAGTGTTAGGTAGAGGGTACAGGTAAATTGTGGATGGATATTGGCATTTGTGGTGCGGTTGCAGAATGGTATTGTGAATGGGTGCATTAGTGTTGTGGAAATGGCTGGGCGTGTAGCCTGTTAGTGTGTGTAGTTGGTTGGGCACTCCACCACTGTGAGGATGTCGGCCAGGTGAGGCCGCAGGTGGGCTCTGGGAGCCGGTAGTTGTGAGTGGGTGCCTGAGGATCCCGGGTGTGGATCGGGCAGCCCAGTGCCAGTGAGGGCACCGAGTGGGGAGAGTGCCAGAGGGCCTTCCCCAGGTAGTTAGGTTAGGGTGAGGAGCAGGTAAGCTCGGAGGCAACTGCAGTGGTGGAGGTGTGCAGGTGGGTAGGCCCACTGGGAGAGGTACACGCCACAGCCCAGAAATTGTGCGAGGGCACCGGGAGATGAATCGGGGGAGTGAGACCCCCAAATTGAAGAGCACCACAGTTTGGCCAATGGGAATTGGTTTTTAGAACCCATAGTGTAAGAGGGCCAATGGATTGGCAGGGAAAGACCCCGGGTAGTGTAAAGTGTGTTAAAGTCATTTAGAGGATAGTTAGGATGAAGGATCTCCTCGCACCATCTGCATCCACTCACCTGAGGTGACAGGTACTCCACACCATGCCATGTTTAATTATTTTTACTGTGCAAATGTTTGGAATGTGAGACGCATCATGACGTGGGTGTGACATTGTGCGTAATTCCATCTCTTCCTCCTTATGAGGATTGATGATGAATTGATGATGGCAAATTTTTGAAGTAGAGGGATTGTGGTGACGAATTTGGTATAGGGGAAATATGGGGAAGACGTGACAGTAGTGACGAATTGGTAATGTGTAGATTTTGTACATATGGGGTAAGGGCAAGGGTAGGCTAGGTGACAGGGGGGTGACGTACGGTAGGGACGAGCTTTCTCACTTCGCCCTCCGTACGCATTTTGCCTTGCATTGCCTTATTGACGTGTACCCTTGTGACCTTACCCCTCGCTCAATTGTCTTTCTTTTGTCTCCCACATGACCTGTGCGCCGTTGGGCGCCGAGGGGAGCGTGCGTGGGTCGGCCATTGTGCGCCCGAAATTCCCAGAACCAGCTGTCTGCATCGATGCACCACATTATGGACCACATGTCTGTGGCCGAGCACCACCTATGGACCCCATGGGTTGGGGCATGGCCCCTCTGCTGGAACCGGCCATGAGGGCCCGAAATCTTGCTGGCGGACCTTGGCCACAGGGCACCGATGCCCCACAGGTGAACCACACTAGTCTGCCCTGTGGGCCATAAATAAAATAAATAAGAAGGACACATTGGGCACACTTTATTGAAAATAGGCCGCCAGTAAGCAAAGCAAAATGAAAATGACAACATCTGGAAGACAAATAATAATCACCAGCAGAGGGAGCCGAAGAGCAAGAGACACCTGCAGGGTTAGGGGTTGTTGATTTTATTTTTATTGAACATTCATTGAACAATGGTGACTGCACCGATTGGTGCTTGGGTGTGTATTGGTGCGGTTTTGGGTGCGTTCATGGTGCGTCGATGCAGAGCAGACTGTCTCCCCCCCAGAAAGAACAATTACAGGTCCTGGGTTAGTTTTGTAAATAAAAATAGCGTCAGTGTAAATAATGCTCCCCACCGTCAGTGTTTAGTTTGAAGACCATTCCGCAATTCGGTTAACTGTGGGCGTAAGTCTGTTAGGCAGGGTGCAATGGAGCAGCGGGACACATTTATTTATGTTTTAAAACTGTCGCACTCAGGGTCAGGTTAAAAGTAGAGGGAACTACACCTACGTGTCACACTAAATAAAAGTTGTAGGCCCGGGACGTGCCTAAGAGGAGGAGGGTGCAGTGTTGTGGATATGAGGACTGTATATTTTTTGGATTGTGTGCTGTACTATTGTGATTATTGTTTATTCTGTGCCTCCTGCCTCCGGAGCTGTGTAAAGACCAAAAGGGCGTCCCATAGTCCACAAGCATACACGTCAGCCAAGTAATAGAATATACCTGTTGATAGTTATCTCTTATTCTGTGTATTAGCGTAAGGCTGTGTCTTCCATTAATAGAAATACTCCATTGCACCAGTGAAAGAAATAGATTCCCTTTCCTTCCCATCCCCAAAACCTCCATTTCCATATTACATCCCCTCTCGTCACCGCTGAGCCCTCGATTGCCCATATTACCTCCGATCCAATTGCCGCCATTGGCCACGAGGCAGGGTTGGGGAAGAAAGGCGTGTCTCCACCTCGTCATAGAGGGGGAGGAGTGAACCAGCCCCGCTCGACCAACCATGAGCCAGGGGTTTGGCTACAGAGGGCGGAGGAAGAGCGGCCGGGGAGGTTCGCAAAGGTTGAGGGGCGGGGGCCTATATAACCCAAGGCAAGGGCGTGTCCAAAGGGAGATGCGTTTTTACAGAGGAGAGCAGAAGACAGAAAGGCCTGGAGTTGGACTTTGAGTTGGTCTGAGTTGGTTGGGAGTCGGTCGTCAAGTGCAGAGTGGTGAAGAGTCAGTCAGTAGAGGTGGTGGTCAAGTGGTTGCGTTGGTTGCGGTGAGGAGTCGGTGGTAAAGAGTGAGGGACCAAGAAAGAGATAGAAAGAGTCCTGAAGCAAGAGAGGAAGTTGTTGGACTGGGTGGGACTAAGGAAGGAGAGAGAACCCGTCACACCAATCCCCCAAGCTCCGCGTTGGCTCCACCAAGCGTTCAGCTCCACCAAGCTCCGCGTTGGCTCCACCAAGCGTTCAGCTCCACCAAGCTCCGCGTTGGCTCCACCAAGCGTTCAGCTCCCCCAAGCTCCGCGTTGGCTCCACCAAGCGTTCAGCTCCACCAAGCTCCGCGTTGGCTCCACCAAGCGTTCACCTCCAGCCATCCACCTCCTGCAATTCCCCGTGTGAGTCGTCTTTTGTTTGTTCTGTCCTGGGTTAATTAAGTCTGTATAAGCTAGTATTTTCCCTGTGTCACCTGCGTCTTGTACTTGTAAATAAACTGAATTGCTTTTTGTTGCTTGTGTGTAAATAGTAGAAATAAATTCAGTAGTAATATTTCAAACCTTTTTTTTGTCTCCGTTTTCCTCTTGCATTGCGTCGCTTTTGTCTTTTCCCTCATTGAGCAGCTAGGGTGCGATACAACCAACGTTCGGGTGGAATCGGGTGAGTTTTGTTAGGTCGCGGTTTTAAACCACCGCTCGGTCTATAACATCCTAACCGCGATCTATAACAATATATATATATATATATATATATATATATATATATATATATATATATATATATATATATATATATATATATATACAGACTTGGCATTTAATATGGAATTTTTTTTTTTCTTGACTTGGGTTTACTTTCTGAACTCAGTATATCAATCTGGTGAGTTTCTTTTATGCTTCGGTGATTTCTTTGTTAAAAGAACCATGTCACTGATTGTCTGTCGCAGCAAGAAGTCAATAACAGGATTATGTCACAGGTGGCGTGACAAAATGTACAGACAGGTACATTTGGCGATTGGCTTCACAATCGGGTATATAAGGGTTGTTGCGTTCTGTATTAGTGGAAAACAACTGCTGCACGTCTACAAAAGTTATTGCCGCTTCCCCTAGAGATGGTCCGTCAACTCGACAATGCTGTTTGTCATTTAGTGGTGGTTTTACGAAATTCCGGCATGAAACAGCGTGCTATTGCTTGGCAGTATGGCATCACTCAAGGTCAGGTGTCAAATATCCTGAAACGAAATGCTCAGAGGGTTGTCCCTACTCCAATACCGAGGCCAGGACGTCCCCGCAGAACCACAACGAGGGATGATCGCCAGCTGCACCGGTTAGTCCGCAATGGCCATACCAAGTCAGCTAATCGGCTTAGGGCTGAGTGGCAGCAACTGACAAATGTGCCTGTATCCAGAAGGCTAGTGAACCAACGACTGGTTCAAGCAGGCTATCGTGCCAGGCATCCCCTGAGAAAGCCACGTCTGACCAGACAACACCGCCAGCGCCGATTGCAGTGGGCCAGAGAGCACCGTCAATGGCAGCCAGGACACTGGAATCACGTGATCTTCAGTGACGAGTCTAGATTTCTGGTCTATCGTCAAGATGGCCGCATCCGAGTGCGCAGACAAGTGCATGAAGCCTACAATGAAGATTGTAAAGTGCCAAGAGTCCAAGCTCGAGGTGGTGGGGTGACCGTTTGGGCTGCTTTTCATGCAGGGGGCAAAACTGACCTGGTTGTTCTGAATGGAAACCTGAACCAGTTCAAGCACAGGGCCATTCTGGAAGAAACATTGCTTCCATTAGTTCGTGCAGCCTTTCGAGGAAACTTTGGCTTCCAAGATGACAATGCACAGCCTCATCGTGCTCGCATGATCCAACACTTTCTTGCTGACCGTGGTGTAGAGCATATGGAGTGGCCTGCCATGTCCCCGGATATGAATCCGACAGAGAACTTGTGGGCAGAATCAACGCGTCAAATCGACAACTTGGACCAGCAGCCTGCCTCTATGCGTGAATTGCAGCAGGCTATTGTCACTGCATGGCAAGCGATTCCTGTCCAAACCTTGGCAAATCTCGTGAACAGCATGCCTCAACGTGTACGTGCTCTCCTGAATGCTCGTGGGGGTTACACGAAGTACTGAACTGTAATTTTACTGTCCGTAATCCCAGTCGTAATTTAACTTTTGTTTTTGTTAAAAAAAAATTTGGCTAATGTGCAAAATAAAGAGATATTTCTGGAAAACGCACAGAAGTTTAACACAGTACTGTCCGTGAATTGAGTTCGATATCAGTTTACATCACTTTCAAGGATCAATTTATTTGCTTTGAAATGTCAAATGTGGTTTTTGTTTCTTTTAAAGGTCACATTAACAAAATCTAGAATAATTTCAACATAATTCCAATGAACTTTTGGTTGTAAGTCATCTTGAAAAGTAAGTTCACCCCCACAAAAAAATATTCCATATTAAATGCCAAGTCTGTATATATATATATATATATATATATATATATATATATATATATATATATATATATATATATATATATATATATATATATATATACACACACACACTACTCACAATAAGTTAGGGATATTGTGGGAGTGAGTTTATTTTTTTTATAGGGGTTAGAGTTAGGGTATTGAAATAAAGAATGCTGTTTTATTTCACACATTAATAACCATAGAATTAGGACTAACAACTTTTTTCAACATAATTAATACACAAAATCAACCACCGAAGAACCTGCCAATATCCCTAACTTATTGTGAGTAGTGTGTGTGTGTGTATATATATATATATATATATATATATTATATATATATATAGATTATTGGTATATTTCCTAAAGTTGGGAAGATACATTTAAATAGGATTGTGCATAAAATATATTGTACTCTTTTTAATGCTCTTCCCCCCCCCCCCCCCCCCCACCTGTGGTGCCTTTAGCTTTACGTTCTGCAGCAGGATCCGCCAAGCTTCGCTGCTTCCATCCTGATTTCTCGGTAGGTTTTTGAAGACATTAAGGAGGTTGTAAGGCTCATTGTCAATGACTTTACAAGGAAGGTTTCTATCTGCCGTAGCTATAGTACTGTATAATGTTCATATAACATTTCTGTGCACGAGATAGCCACACAACACAATTTGTACACCGGCAGGTGATAGTAGGTTCACCCTGTAATTTGGGCCCATTCGATGATGATTATAGTAGGTTCACTATTTAATTCTGGCCTACTCTGATGTTGGTAGCAAAAGTTCCACCAAAGATCTGGATGATGTCACGTACCGAGGTTTTAATGGCAATTTGAGGTTGCATCACGCAGCCAGATGAACCCACAGATTATTCCATGAATATACACTGCTTTCGAGACTAAATGTCATTATTTAAGCTCTTTACCGTATTATGAGCGATTATTAACACACTTTGTATTATCCACTATGGTAAATATTGTTCCACCGAACCTAATTGCTAACCCCCGCTCTTGCAGGGAACAAACAACAACAACATGCATTTTAATAGGCCATTTTCCCTGCTAGAGCGGGGGTTAGCCTTGCGGTCCCCATGACAATCTTCTCCATTTTGCCCTATTTTCTGCATCTCTCCTTGTTAACCCCCTTGCCCGCATTTCTTCTTCCACCATCTTCCACCATCTTTAGCCAAGTCTTTCTTGGTCTTCCCCGTCCTCTGCTTCCTTCTACATTCATTTCCATCACGCTTCTCAACCAGTCACTTTCATCCTTCCTCAACACATGACCAAACCATCTCAACCTGTTCCTCTTCACAGCATCAATCACAGGCTCGATTCCCATCATCTTTCGCAATTCATCATTTGTCTTCCTCTCTCTCAACGATACTCCGCACATCCGTCGAACCATTCGCATTTCCACCCTTTCCAACCTTCGTTGCTGCTCTACGTTCATTACCCATGTCTCGCTCCCATAAATTATAACACTTCTCACACATGCAGCATACACCTTTCCCTTCAGCTTCAACGACACTCCCCTCATCATCAGCACGCCACTCAGTTCCCGAAACTTCTTCCATGCACATCTCACTCGAGCAACCGTTGCCGAGTCTGATCCACCTTCTCCATTCAGCATGTCTCCGAGGTAGCAAAATGTTTTCACACCTTCCAGCTTCACGCCGTCTCCAAGATCCAACTCAACATCTCCTCCATCTGCAGCTCCCTCTGTGCACACCTTACACTTGAATGTAGCTGCCACACTTGTTAATGACCCTCTCAGACCACTACATTTTTGATGAACCCACTCAGCGCACATTGTACATTGAATGGAGTTCACTCCGACACCCTTCCTACACACAGCACAGGGCCACTTCCCAGTTCTTTCCACCTCACCACATGCTTTACCACTTGCCATCACCTTCGTCTTTCCGATATTCACCTTCAGACCTTTTGTCTCCATACATTCCCTTCCACGTGTTCATCTTTTCCTTCAGTCCATCCATACTTTCCGCAATCAACACCAGATCATCTGCATACAACAACTCCCACGGTAAACCCTCCTTTACGTTCTGAGCCAGCACCTCCATCACAGCTACAAATAGTAGTGGACTTAGTACCGACCCCTGATGCACTCCCACCTTCACCTCAAACTCACCACTGTTCCCGTCCTTCGTCCTTACAGCTGTGCGCGCTCTTTTGTACATTGCCATCACTACTCTGATCAACCATTCCTCCACTCCTAACTTCCTCAATGCCCATGTCAATACTTTGCGTGGTACCCTATTGAATGCTTTCTCCAGATCAACAAACCCAAGAAACAACTTCTTCCTCTTCTCCATGTACTTCTCCTGCAACTGCCTCACAATGAAAAGCGCATCTGTCGTTCCTCTTCCTGGCATGAATCCAAACTGCATTTCGTCGATCTTCACTTTCTTCCTTATCCTCCTCTCCAACACCCTTTCCAAGACTTTCATTCCATGCTCCAATAACTTTATCGCTCGGTACGAGCCACACTCCAGAGGGTCACCTTTCCCCTTGTATAGAGGGACGAGGGTACTCATTTCCCAATCCACTGGAATGCGGCCTTCTTTCACCACCAGATTACAGATCTCTGTCATTCTCTTCACACCCCAACTTCCTGCTGCCTTCAACATATCTCCCACAACTCACGTTGGCCCTCCCGCTTTTCTACCCTTCATTGCTTTTATCGCTTCCTCAACTTCCTTCTCAGTTATCTTCTCTGCCGGTCCAAAAACTGGGTTACTCTCGATGTTGCCATCCCATTCATTCTCTGTATTCAACAGCATTTCCTTATATCTTTTCCATCTTCCTTTAATTCCATCTGGGTCGGCAACGATTTGTCCCACTTCATGCTTCAAGCAACTCACCCCCATCACATCACACCTCTCTTTCGCTATCTGCTTTGCAATCCTGAATACCGCTCTCTGACCCTCTTCCGAATCCAAGCGGTCTCCGAACATTTTCCTACATGCCTCCTGCGCCTTTGCTACCTCTTTCTTTGCAGCCTTCCTGGCTGCCTTATAACTTTCATGCTCTGCTGTTTCTGCTCCCGTACCCTTCGCCTTCTGCCACTCCTTGAACTTCTTCCTCTTCACGTCAATCCTCTTTCCAACTTCATCATCCCACCACCATGTTTCCGAGTGCCTCGGTGGTCCTTTTGTCCATCCACATACCTCACCAACGGCTCCCAACAGCCTAGCTTTCATTGACATCCAACCACTTTCAAGCTCAACCACATCATCCTCGACCCGACTCAGCCTCTCTTTTAATGCCTCCCTTACTGTCACCTCTTTCAACCTCCACACCTTCATTCTCGGTTGGTACTTCACCCGCCGAGCGCTCCTCGCACCTTTCACCCTTACGTCGCAGACAACCAAGTGGTGCTGTGAAACAGCCTCCTCCCCCGGGATCACCTTTGTGTCCTGGAGGTGCCCCCTATCTCGCCTACGCACCATCAGGTAGTCAACGGTTGTCGTCGACCCACCTGACGTGTATGTAACGAGCTTATTATCCTCTTTCTGGAACTGCGTATTACAAATCAACAAATCAGCTCCATCAGCAAACTCCAAAATCCTTTCACCTTCTCCATTTCTCACACCATATCCGTAACCCCCATGAACTCGGTCAAAACCGTCCATACTCCTTCCCACATGTCCATTTAGGTCTCCTCCTACCACAACAACTTCCTCATCTTTCACGTTTTCCATCAGCTTCTCTATCGCACACCAGAACTTGTCCTTTTCTTTATCGCTTCGACCAACCTGCAGAGCATATCCCGAGATGACGTTCACCAAGAGCTTTCCAATCATCATTTTCACCATCATCAACCTATCACTCACTCTAGTCACACTCACCACACTGTCTACAAACTCCTCAGAAAACAGGACACCAACACCATTCACGCCCTCCGGGCACCCTTGCCACACAAACTTGTATTTCTGTCCCTGCCTACCCTTCACCATTCTCACACCACTTCCCTTCCATCTTGTCTCTTGCACACAACATATGTCTACTCTTCTTCTGACCAATACTTCCACCACTTCTCCTGATCTCCCTGTCATTGTCCCTACATTCCATGTCCCAAACCTCAGAAACCGATCTCCACTTCGGGCTGTACCCTGCCCATATGTAGTTGTAATTGTCATGGTTCCCTTTTTGAGGCAATGTTTTTATGGCCGGATGCCCTTCCTGACGCCAACCCTCTTAGTCGTCTTTTACGACACGCAGGGATACGGTGTACCTATTCTTATCCAGGGTACACACCGGGAAACGTTTAAAACATGGAAATTCTGGGGGGTGGGGGGGGGGGGCGGTGTCAAGGAAAAGATAAAATGAAAATAAACCTCTTCAGCCGGCACTTAGCTTGGCGTCCCAAACAGTACTTTCAGGAGCTTGGCGGCTGTTGAAACTGGGGTAGCCACTCATGCGGGAAGTGGTCCAAAATGGCGGTGTCGAACACCACGCGTCGAAGACACAACAAGCGTGAGGCGAGCAGATTATACGGCCTCCTTTCGATTCTCTACCGTCAAGTCCAATGCGGCCTTCAGCTTCCAAGAGCCCAGCAGTTGTCCAAAACCTCGTGTGGGGAAATGTGGTATCTGTCCGTCTTGTCCACCGTCCACACGCGGCTCCAAGCACCGGCGCGAGGAAGCCCTCCGTCCGCCCGCACGCTTCGCCAGGCCCCGATGCTTTATACGACTTGCTTTATACGCATTGTTAAAAGTAAATAATGACAGATGTTTTCTTTCACAATCTTGCGAGATTTCCAGAAGTCCTTGGCGTCAAGGGAAAGATGAAATGAAAATAAACCCCTTCAGCCGGCACTTAGCTTGGCGTCCCAAAGAGTACTTTCAGGAGCTTGGCGGCTGTTGAAACTGGGGTCTTGCAGGGAAAATGGCCTTAAAATGCCTGTTGTTGTTTGTTTGTTGTAAATATTGTTCCAGTACTGTAATCTTTTGTTCAAATTAGCAGCCACCCTTAGAACCATTCCAAACATGTGTTGTGCCTCTTGATTTTTTTTTTTTTAATCAAAGTACACAGTGTTCGTGTCAAGCCCTTTTATTTGGCATTTGCCTTGAAGCACGGTTGTCTGAGCCTCACGGTCGAATTCTCACCCGAACCAAGACTGGCAGAATGCACACCATTCCCCACCTCTGCTCGCTCCAATCTAACCACATTTTCGGCACACCCTCTTTCAAATGCCACCCCCGGGCCCGTCTATGAACACGATGCTCTGTGGCGGTTGCATTTGACGTTTTGCTCACTTGCTGCCTGGATTTTCCTGCAACTTCTGCTTTCCCAACCACTAAAAGGGAAGAAGAGTTGCTGGAGAGGGCAGAGATGAGCATGCTTTGGTGGATTCTCACAGTATAACTGAGGTTGAGGAATGAAGAGATAGTCATAGTGCTGGAGTTGTTGTTGTTGTATACTCCCAGACAGTTCTCTCTCTATATTGAGACTGAGACGCACGTACACAGAGACGCACGCACACAGACGCACGCACACAGAGACGCACGCACACAGAGACGCACGCACACAGAGACGCACGCACACAGAGACGCACGCACACAGAGACGCACGCACACAGAGACGCACGCACACAGAGACGCACGCACACAGAGACGCACGCACACAGAGACGCACGCACACAGAGACGCACGCACACAGAGACGCACGCACACAGAGACGCACGCACACAGAGTCGAGAGGGAAAGGGCTGGTTCATGGGGACCGATCGGCATACTGACCGTGATCGCGCTACCTTGACGAAGCAGGGAAGAATGGGGAAGATTTGGCCCCCGACTTGTGTTGGGGGGTACAACCACTGCAAAGAGGCATCCCCAATGGTTGTTGTGCTGGAGTTGTAGATATTGCTGGAAGGATTGGGGAGACTAGGTTGTGGTGGTTTGGATACGTGATGAAGAACCAATCGAGAAAGAATCAAATGAGCCAATTAGAAGGAAAATATCAACAGGATGACAGCGATTAAGGTGAAGGGAGGTTGTTGAAAGATTTGAAATGTGGGACTGAGAGGAAGATGTGGAAGATGGAGTGGAATTGTGGAGGCATATTTGAATGGCCTACCCATAACTGTTGGGATGAAGGCATGGAGAAGAAGAAGAAGAAGAAGAAGAATTAGAAGAAAAGCGTGATTTAATTTGTAATCAAGGTCATGTACCTATCTCACCCATTGGAAAACAGCTGTTTCGCAGCCATCTTCCCTCCTCCCAAATTCCCACCAAACCATGATTTTTTTTGTTTTTTTTTCACACTCTATTTCCTTTAATTTAATTTTGTTTATCATTGGCAATGTGCATGCAACTCCAGTAAACTTCCAAAACAAAATTGGTTCCATTTACGAGTCTCCCTGGATGTATATTGGGCATTCGACGCAGTCTGTCATTCTGCTCTCACTCTCGCTCTTCTTCTTCTTCTTCTTCCTCCACTTTTCCCCCAGTGGAGGCTGGAGCGCCTCGAGGCACTATCCTCGGCTCACTTTTGTTCTTCATCTACGTAAGCGACCTCTTCAATGCTCTGGAAAACCCTTACCTTTTTTTTTTCCAGACTATTCCACTTCGTCATAAAAGTAGACAAAAGCTGCGCCACTTTCTGTCGATTTGATTAGATGTTTATCATTAAATGAACCCACCTATTCAATTACATGCTCGGTCACTGGAAGAGTCTCCGCCTCTTGAACTTCCAGGCCTCACCATCAGCCAATGCACGTCATGGCCTACCATAATCGCAAAGTTGGTGTTCATTGCCAACTGTAGATTGGGCATATTCAGTCGTAGAGTCGTTCATTGAAAAATATCAAAACGACTCTCGGCCTTGAAAGGCCTTTGTCCGTAGCTCATTGGAGTACAGCTCTCCCCTATGGACTGGCACCCCAACATCACATCCGTCTGTCTTGGTTTCTGTCGATTTAAAAACTCTCAACGTTATTGGAATCTCCGATGACGAGGCCGAAGCACAAGGTCTGTTGCTCTAACATCGCAGGTAGGTCTTGGTCTCTGTTTTTATTTATTTATTTATTATTATTTTTCACCTCCTTTTTCGGTCTAGCACTATCTGCTCTCAGATCCCTCTGACCCTCCTGAGCTCCGTCAAGACGCTTCTTCTAGTAACTCCCTCAGATGAAAATCCAGGCTTCTGCGCACCTTCACCGTTTCCTTTTTTCTTTGCTCTTCTTTGTTTGAATCACCTTCAGGAGGCGGTTCAATCACGCACTTCCCTCCAAGCTTCCAGAAAATGGTGCAAAACCATCTTATGTCACCTCGTCTTCCACCCCACCCTCGTTGACATTAAGTCTCTCCCATTAACCCAACCGAACCCAACCCTCTTACTGAGCACACCCATCGATGAGCTGTCTCGCCTTGGTTCGAACCCCGACTCTGCTATAAATTGTCATCCTGTCTCGCAGGCAGGATGATTCATCAATGAGGCAGGCTTATGGGCCTAACGGCGTGCGGAGGATACACAAACAACTTTTCCACCGTAGAACGCGTTCCCATCGGGGACTTGCGTCAGAGTCCCTAATTGTGAGGAATTTGTTGGGCTGTCGTCCCCTGCAGGCTCGCAAAATGAAAGAATACCTGCACCACACCTTTTGTTTGTACATGTTTCAGTTATTTTGGTACTCTAGCATGTGGCGGAGAACACGCTTGCCCATTGGGCTGAATATAAATCTTGATGATTTTGTTTTTATCGACGTCGCTTCGCAATATGTCATCAAAAACTATTTGGTGTTTTATTTTTAACGATTTATTGAAGACATTTAGTTTTGACAAATGTCACGTTGTAAGGAATTGTTGATATGAAGATGAGCTTGAAAACGAAGTGGGTGTTTTTAAAGCAATCTGGTTGGAAACCAGGTGTGTCCCTGACACCAAAGCAACCCCTTGGGCTTTCCAGTCTCCACACAACGTTGTGGGTTCCTCCCTCCTCCCTCCACCCCTCACTCCCTCTGCCTCCCTCCTTGCCCCACCTTTCTTCTTTTGCTTATTTATACATCTTAGTACTGCCACTTTATGGCTGGCAGAGTAGCCTAAAGGTATGCACACTCACCTCCAAACTGTGTAGCCCGGGTTTGAATCGAGACTAGATTAGACTAGCCTAACCTTAGTTGAAGGTCATGCTTAGCCAGCCGGTTCATGAAAGACTTGGGCCAAAACCTTCCCCCTGCCAAGCCCACAAGGACGTGTGAATACCTGTGGCCGTTAAATAAAGTAGTACTGCCAGTTTGCTTGATGAAGGTTGTTTTGTTGTTGTTTACCTTCTTTATTAATGCTGATGTTTGTAGATTTGTGACCCGACCGGATGTCCAAAAGCTGCGCTCACCTCAATTCCTCGATTGGATCATTGAGCAGCTCCACTGTGAAATTCCCCCTTCCAATAGAGAGTTCACCATCAAGTATCAGTACCATACCGAGAAACTTCTCTACACTCTGGTGAGACTCGTGAAACAATGTCCTGCTGGTTTCCAGATTACTTAATATCATTGTAAACATCGTCTTGGTCAATGGATCACGAAACGTGACCAATGTAACACCTGAAGGCAGGAATGTGTGCCAAAGACTGGAACTTGAAAACGCTATTTTGAACGCGATCCTTCAATATGTCATTCTTTCTCCATCCATCTATTTCCATTTCGATTTCTATCTTTCTATATTGTCTCTCTATATTGCTTTCTATATATATATATATATATTTTATATTGCTATCTCTCTCTCGCTCACCGCTCGCTCACCTCCGCCCTCACCTCCGTGCTCACCCCTCCCTCCCCTTCACCCTTTTCCCTCCCTAACCCCTTCCCCCTCCCTCACCCCTTCAAATCCATCACCACTCCCACTCCCTCTCCTACACCCCTTCCTCTCCCGCACCCCTTCCTCTCCCGCACCCCTTCCTCTCCCGCACCCCTTCCTCTCCCGCACCCCTTCCTCTCCCGCACCCCTTCCTCTCCCGCACCCCTTCCTCTCCCGTACCCCTTCCTCTCCCGTACCCCTTCCTCGCCCGTACCCCTTCCTCGCCCGCACCCCTCCCTCTCCCGCACCCCTCCCTCTCCCGCACCCCTCCCTCTCCCGCACCCCTCCCTCTCCCACACCCCTCCCTCTCCCGCACCCTCCCTCTCTTGCTCTCTCTCACTCCTCCCTCCCTCACTTCCACACCTCTCTCTCTCTCCCCTTCCTTTCCCTTCTCTTCCATCTCTCCCTTCCTCTCTCTCTCTCTCTCTCTCTGTCTCTCTCTCTTTCTCTCCCACTTCCTCTCTCTCTCCATCCTCTGCCTACCCCCCCTGTCTCACTGCCTTCCCCCCTGTTTTCCCTCCCCTACTTGTTTCTTTTGCCCCTCCCTATGTCTCTCTTCCTCCACCCCCTGCCTCTCTCTTTACCTCTCCTCACCCCCCTGCCTCGCTCTCTGCTTCTCCCCACCCCCTGCCTCTCTCGAAGCGGAAGGTCAATGGAAGGGGGGAAGGTAGGTGAGAAAATTTGGGTTGTGCTGGAAGATGGAAGGAGAATATATCATGAGGGATAAAAGTCCTTGCGTATTTGCACACATTATATCTGGCTCCAAAAATACCCACCCTGTGTTACTTGGATCTCGCATCCAGGCTGAGGTTGCACAAAGCGTTTTGCCAGCACGTTGTTCTTCCTTATTTAGATTTTACATTGTGTATCATCAGCTGGTGCACAATTAAACAAGACCGAAAGTGTAACAGCGGCGTGGCCGGGCTTGTAAATTATTATAAACCACAAACACACATGATTAGCTTTTTAAACAGTCGCTAATGCTGCTTATAGCATTAAACAAAGAAATTTGGAGAATTCCATACATCCGTGAGGTAAGCTTTACTTACAGAACTGAGGGAAGATCTACTGTAATCTAGGTTATACCTCACGAGGGTTCGGCACGTACCGTTTTGTTGGGAGAGACGTAACGCCGATGTTTTCGATATTTGATGGTCATTTTAACAATCGGTTTGTTTGTGTTTCACACTGAATGAAAAACGTAAAGGTGGAGCATGGCGATTGTGATACATGACAGGTTCGACGATACGTTCGGCATGGACGGCATATAAATCAAAATGGCGGTGTGTGGAGTCAGCCGCCGTACCGCCTTAATGACATCGGACGTAATCGCATCACCCTGTCATGTGACCAGATCCTCAGCTCCGATTGGTATATGTATGAGGGGACATACATACAAACATGCAGACGGACAAACACTGTTCCAGACGGCTTTGCCCTTTGGGCTGCACCGTAAAAATATGTTGAATTGGCCAATCCTGCTCCCAAGTTGCATTGTGTTAATCTTTCGTCTGTTCGACGTCACTCGGGCGATGAGCTTTACTTTCGTGGTACAAATGCGGTTCCTATAGATTTGCACAAGAGCAGAAAATGGTGCTTAGGCAATGCAAATTGCCTTGGCCTTAATACCTTTGATTGTCCTCACCAGCATGTTGTCTTCTTCAGTAAAACCTCTGAATCTTTTCATGCCCGAGTCGCCGGAGCCATGATGTTTTTCGATCGTCTGTGCGTGCATCCGTCCATGGCAGGTTTTTGTAACCGCGTTAACTTAAGAACGACAGAAGGGAACCAAGTCAAATTTGGTACAAGTACAGATAATGATGTAAATATGAACCGATTCGATTATGAGATCAAGAGGTCAAAGGCCAGAGATCCCATTCAGTAAAAAAAAATCTGTTACTGCGCTAAGTTGCGAACCAGTGACGTGATTTTGACCAAACTTGGTATATGTATAAATTATGATGCAAAGATGAACCGATTAGATTTCAGCATGAAAGGTCAGAGGTCATGCCAGGTAAAAATGTGATACTCGAGAACAGCTGAAGGGAATTGTCTCAAACTTGTAAGTATTGTAATGATGGAGTAATGTGGGTGGGGGCGCATCGGGTGACTTCACGACGCAGCGTGTCGTTCAAGTTAAATGTAATTATTCGATTATTATTTTTAACTTGCAAATTGCATCGCATTGTTTTTGGTGAATGAAGTCTTCAGTGTAACATTTGCACATTTTGTGTGTTTTACAACCTAAGTTGCTGCTTGTCCATGCACATTTGAGTGTTTTGTCTCTCTCCTTGTGCCCCCTTCTTCTTCTTCTTCTTCTTTTTTAGGCATTGATATTTAAGCATGGAAAGAGAGAAGACTTCTTACCTTATGGTTAGTAATTATGATCTCTTGAAGCAAATTCTATTTCAGTTAATTATTTGATGGACTAATGATTTGATGATTGCCACACAGCCTCTACGGTCCTACATCATCTGAAGGATCTGAACTTTGAAACGTCGCCGAACATTGCCCTCCGTAAGGTCCACTCCAAGCTTTTACAGTGGCTGGGATTGAGCTACCTGAAACCACACCTGGCTCCTTGGCGGTACAGTATAAACTATCGCTATGGATTTGACAACACTGAATATAAAATCGAATGTACCGTACTCTGTTGCAGAGCGTCGGTGCTGCCGAGGTGTTTCTTGGCAAGCGTTATATTGGGTGGTTTTCCATGGTCTTCCCAGCAGTAGTTAGAGCAGGAATTTGGAATTTGTTCAAGGCGCCAGTGATGGTTTGCCTACTCTTCGCGAAGGACACCGTGGGATCGTTCATGTCGATCGACTAATGTCGGCAGACGGGACGCTCAGTTTAAGGTCTATCCGAGGGACGGCACGCACATTTATGAGGCAACTTTGAGGAGGAGGAGGAGCGAGAGGGGAGTTTTGAAAGGGAGAGTTGAGGTGAGAGTTTTCAAGAAGCGGTGAGATAGGAGTTTTGAAAGGGAGGGGTGGGGAGGGAGATTTGAAGGAGAGGGGTGAGGAGGGAGATTTGAAGGAGAGGGGTGAGGAGGGAGATTTGAAGGAGAGGGGTGAGGAGGGAGATTTGAAGGAGAGGGGTGAGGAGGGAGATTTGAAGGACAGGGGTGAGGAGGGAGATTTGAAGGACAGGGGTGAGGAGGGAGATTTGAAGGAGAGGGGTGAGGAGGGAGATTTGAAGGAGAGGGGTGAGGAGGGAGATTTGAAGGAGAGGGGTGAGGAGGGAGATTTGAAGGAGAGGGGTGAGGAGGGAGATTTGAAGGAGAGGGGTGAGGAGGGAGATTTGAAGGAGAGGGGTGAGGAGGGAGATTTGAAGGAGAGGGGTGAGGAGGGAGATTTGAAGGAGAGGGGTGAGGAGGGAGATTTGAAAGAGTGGTGAGGAGGGAGATTTTGAAGGGGAGGAGTGAGGAGGGAGATTTTGAAGGAGAGGGGTGAGGAGGAAGTTTTGAAGGAGAGGGGTGAGGAGGAAGTTTTGAAGGAGAGGGGTGAGGAGGAAGTTTTGAAATGGCGGGCTAGGGGGAGGGTTGTGATGGAATGGGGGTAGGAGGGAGTCGGGGGAGTGGAGTGGGATGCGGGTGTGGGATAGGGTTTGTACGATAGGGGCAAGTAGAAGGTGGGGAGGGAACAGAGGGGAGCATTTGCCAATGAAGATGATGTACAAAAGGAAGGATTAATAAAATACAAATATCCATTGTAAGTTGGGGTTCTTGAAATTCTCAAGTCGGATATACACGACTCACAATAAGCTTGGGATATTGGCAGGTTCTTCGGTGTGGTTGATTTTGTGTATTAATTATGTTGAAAAAAGTTGTTTGTTACTAATTCTCTGGTTATTAATGAGTGTGAAAAAACACAGCATTCTTGATTTCAATACCCTAACCCTAACCCCTATAAAAAAAACATACTCACTCCCACAATATCCCTAACTTATTGTGAGTAGTGTATATTTGAAAACGTTAGAGTTGAGGTGATATAAAGGCAAGTTCAGAGATTGTAGAAAGGAAGAGCTGTACGTGTTGGTGTGGTTGAAGGATTCATTTGAAAACAAACTTTTGAAGAGGAAAAAGAGCGGATTATAATAGAATAGAAAATTCGACTTGGGAGAAAAAGGGAACTTAAATATTTTAAATGGCACCGTGAAGACCGCCAGGGTAAGACGTGGAGGTGTATATAAGCATTTGGTAGGTACGTCTGGAGGAATTACCTTTTTAATTTAAATTATTATTATTGAAGGTTAAGTATAAGAAGAGGAGAGGAGAGAAGAGAAAAGCAAAAGCTTGAAGAAAAGAATTTTGACCTGGTTGGTGAATCCTTCACGATCAGAGTGAGAATGCAGAGTGGAAAACGGCAAAAATTGAAAGGCTGGAAGAGGAAATAGATGTAGGGGAAATAGATGGATGTAGCGGAAGAGGAAATAGATGTAGGGGAAATAGATGGATGTAGCGGAAGAGGAAATAGAAGTAGGGGAAGGATGTAGGGGAAGAGGAAATAGATGTAGGGGAAATAGATGGATGTAGCGGAAGAGGAAATAGATGTAGGGGAAGGATGTAGGGGAAGAGGAAATAGATGTAGGGGAAATAGATGGATGTAGCGGAAGAGGAAATAGATGTAGGGGAAGGATGTATGGGAAGAGGAAATAGATGTAGGGGAAATAGATGGATGTAGTGGAAGAGGAAATAGAAGTAGGGGAAGGATGTAGGGGAAGAGGAAATAGATGTAGGGGAAATAGATGGATGTAGCGGAAGAGGAAATAGAAGTAGGGGAAGGATGTAGGGGAAGAGGACATAGATGTAGGGGAAATAGATGGATGTAGCGGAAGAGGAAATAGAAGTAGGGGAAGGATGTAGGGGAAGAGGAAATAGATGTAGGGGAAATAGATGGATGTAGCGCAAGAGGAAATAGAAGTAGGGGAAGGATGTAGGGGAAGAGGGAATAGATGTAGGGGAAATAGATGGATGTAGGGGGAAGAGGAAATAGAAGTAGGGGAAGTAGGGTGGTCAGGGGAGGTGAAAGGTTTGGAGATGATCAGGAATTGATCTTTTTTTTTTCTTTTCTTTTTAAGACACTAAGCAGGGGTTATAATTGGGATGATTTGAAGGAGAAATAAGGGGACTGTGGGAGAAAACTAAAGGGCTGGCGGTAGTAGGGAGAAAAGACAATAACTAGATGGTATTCATAGAATACTTACCCTGAGCAGTCAACGTGGTGTGAGCCAACTCTTCTATTTTTGAACGTTTCTTTTTTTTGATCCAATATGGCTGCCAGACCACGTGAGCGATGACATCATGAATTTATATTCTCTAAACAATTGTTGCGTAGATCACGCTCAATTAAATTTCAAACTGATCGGACTAAGCGTCTGTCTGTTTGTGGCCAGTATATGTCAAAACGTTATGTACAGATTACGATGACATTTTGTAGACAGGTTTGGTGAGTCACAAGGACGAATCGATTAGATTTTGGTGAAGATCTGGATATGGATCCGGATTCGAGAATTTTCGCAGTGATTCTTCACCATTGAGAAATGGGGCCAAAAACGAGATATAGCACTATATCTTCAAAAAGTTGTGGACGGATTCGGACGAAACTTGGTGCACAGGTGGGGTGTCTGCCAAGGCTTTACCCTTGAGGTATGCGCCGTTCTAGTTTGGTTTGTCCTTTATTTTCTTTCTTTTGTGAAGCGATTGCCATCAGCAGCCCAAAGGCGGTAGTTTTTCAGATTACGAAATACTGGTTCTTGCTTCATGAATGGTATGTGTGTATGACGGTATGTTGACTTATATTTACACATAGTAGGGCCCCCGGCCCATGACAGTTTTTCATGTCATTGGATGCTTGTTAACAAAGGTTTTTGCAAGTGTAGGCTTATCTTTCCTTTGGGTAAATACCATGTCTCACAAGAACGGAACTTTATCACATGATTAATCAATTGGGCATCAGTATGGTTATTCGGGTTTTGCCTCATTGCTTTGTCTGTACGTTAGCCTAATGACGGGGGTGTTGAAAAGTAATTCCTCTTAATCCTTTTCTCCGAAACGGAAAGATATTCAAATGAAACAGTCGTTTACTTGGATCAATAATTATTCGGCCATGGTGCACATTTATTTCTCAACATAATCACCACTGCGGCCCACACATTCCTGCCAACGTTCGAGTCGTTTTGTGATGCTGTCATGATATAACTGTGCATCCTGCGGACTTGTCGAAGCTGCTGTAAACCACTGGTTATCATCTTCGGAAGAAAAATGTTTTCCACGAAGGTGTTGAGTTTCGAGAAGAGATGAAAATCTGACGGAGCAAAGTTGGGATTGGTGATCCTTTGTCGCAGTACTCCATTTACCATCTCTTACTCTCAGGATCGTAATGGTGCACCCAACTCTCGTCCCCGGTCGTCTCGTCCCCGGTCGTCTCGTCCCCGGTCGTCTCGTCCCCGGTCGTCTCGTCCCCGGTCGTCTCGTCCCCAGTCATCTCATCCATTTTTCCATTACTTTTCAACACATCCTCGTAATTGTTTCAATTAACATGTTCTTTCCATACAGTACACAAATTCAACGAATTGTACTAACCTACCTTGTTGGAATCGTTTTTTGTATTCTCAGTCGAGAGATTCTCAGCTCGTGTAAGAGCTAACACACATACTACGTAGAACATATAATAAAGGGAGCGGGATACAAGAGGAGGAGGAGGAGGAGGAGGAGGGGAGAGAGAGAAGCACGAGAAGCGCAACAACAGTAGAGAACAGGAACATCGGGAGATCTGTGGAAGACAGAGGGCTGAGGTGGGGTACACGGGATAAACAAGATGGACACGACGAGGACTTTCAGGAAATAAAACGGAATTTGAAGGAGGTAGATTTGGGGTGGATAAACGGGGTAGAAAAGATGAAGGTTTTAGATGGGGGAAGATAAGAGATGGTGGTGAGCAGCTATGGGTTGAGATCTGAGGGTTGAGATATGGAGCGGCAGAGCGTGGAGTCATCAGCAAAAAGATAGAGGACTTTCCAGAGCGTCGGAGAGATCGTTGATTAAGATTTGGGATAAGAGTGGGCCTGGAACACTCTTGGGGTACACCAGCCTTGACAGGGAGAGGAGAAGGAAGGTTTCTGTGGAGAGCCACACATTGGCTACGACAGGAGAGGAAGTCGGCAAGCCATGCGTGGAGATTTCCATGGATATGCAATAAGAAGAGAGTTTGGTGAGCAGAGCGGGGTGCCAGACCATATCGAAGGCACGTGATATGTCCAGGGAGACGGCTCTAATTTCCTGCTTGGCATTGAGGACCTCCATCCATTGTTGAGACAGCAGAATCAGCATGTTCAGAGTAGTGGCCTGGTCTGAATCCAAATTGATGATCTGAGATCAAGCTATTGGAGAAGAGGAAGGATTTGATATCGGAAGCGATAATGGATTCCATGACCTTTTTGTTTTTTTGTATACAGAATCGAGGCTCATGTAAGCACTAACACATTGAACAAGAAAACATTCGCAGACACATAAAACATACAATTTGGGGAGCGGGAGACAAGAGGGGGAGGGAGAGGGAAGCACACAAGCGCCACAACAGTGGAGAACAAGGATGTCAGTAGATCTGTGGAAGGGGGAGGCTGGGGGTGGAGGGAGGCGTACACAGTATAAAGCAAATTAATACTTCTAGGAATTTCAGGAAAGAAGTTGGGGATTGAAAGAGGCAGATTTGGGGTGTTTTAACGGGGGTAGAAAAGATCAAGGTTTTGGATGGGGGAAGATAAGAGATTGTGGTGAACACCTGTTTTAAAGACCTGGAGGGAGTAGAGGGATTGAAGAGAGCGTGGGAGTTTGTTCCAGAGGCGGGAGAAAAGAGGAATGAAGGAGTGAAGGTGAGCAGAGAATCTTGATTTTGGCAGTTTCACCGGAAGAGGGTTGCTGGCAGATCTTGTGCGTCCTGCAGGAATATTTGGGGTACATAGCACAGACAGAGCAGAGGGAGCAAGGCCGGAGAGGAGTTGGTAGAAGACAGAAAGACCATCTACCTGCCTGCGGTGAGAGAGAGAGAGAGAAAGGCCCTCAGAATGAGCTTAATCGCGGGAGATTCCAATGATTCTGAATGCTTTCATTTCAACCGCGTGAAGCCGAACTAGGACTGAGGCAGGAGCACCAGCCCAGAGGGGAGAGCAGTATTCCATTGAGCTGCGGATGAAAGCTTTGTTTGTGGTGAGGAGCTCAGAAGTTCCCAGAAAGGACTTCACACGACAGAGGATGTCCAGTCGGCAACTGGCTTTGGAGGCCAGCTTGGAAATGTGGTTTCCCCCGGAAAGATAATGGCAGATAGTGAGACCCAAAAGGTATCAGAGTCGAGGGTTGACAGAAACTTCTCCACCTTGTCAGGAGAGAAGGACACATAGTCCAAGAGCAGCTGGGTTCGACTGGGTAAGGTGGGTACAGAGGGAGACGGGTTTGGGACACAAGTTTTTTTTAGGCAAACAGAGTGGAGGCATTCGGCTTTTTCACGTCCAGTGTCAGTTGTGTAGCCATTTGAAGTAAGGGAGGGGATGGAGCGGGAACAAACACCAGAAACAGATTGGACCAGACTCCACCAGGATTTGGAGGAGGGAGACAGGTTTGAGAGTTCAGTCTTGAGAGTGGAGAGATATTGTTTCCTGGCTCTCCTGAGGGTAGACACACACTTGTTCCGAGCTTTGTGAAAGGAACTGAGATTGCCTTCCGTTGGATTTGCTTTCCAGGAGGCGAAGGGAAGTTGTTTCAGGGCAACTGGCTCACCACAAGATTCAGTGTGCCATGGACGGGAGTAGAGTATGACAACTGAAGACGAGATGGGATAAATCTGTGCATGAGAGAGAGCAGTTTGCTTTGAAAGAATTCCCAGGAAGAGTTGATGTCAGAGGCAGTAGAGATGGGAGACCAGTCCAGATGATTGATGGCTGCTTGAAGACTGTGCCAGTCGGCCTGAGTGAAATGCCAGACATGTCGATGCTGAGGAGGCTCTCTGAGCGGCCAGAGAGATGTCCACTTTCATAAGCACATGGTCAGATGAACCGATTGGAGCAGAAGAAGAGCAGCAGACATTTGCAGGGAAGTTAGTCATAACCAAGTCAAGAAGAGATGATGCTCCGTTGACTGAGATCACTTGTTATTTTCACCCCTTACTTCCTCTCTCAATTTCCTCCCAACTTTATACCCCGTGTTTAATGTCTTGAACATAAAATGAAGTCGAATAAATAAATTCCTCCTCACCATACGTCTCCCTCTCCCCTCCACCCACGTCCTCCACAAGCACGTGTTGTCTCGCCCCTCTCCTCCTTCTCCATCTCCATCTTGCCGATTTCACCTCTCCATCCCCAATCTGTTCGTGAAGTATTCACCATACTCCTTCACAATCTTTCAACCTTTCTCTTTTACTCAAATCTGCTTTCACCTAAACCTTCAAAAAATATATAAGAGGAAGAGGTCCTACTACCATACCAACCAAGTGCTTGTATAAACGTCCACGTTCCTTCGATCTCCACTCCACCTGGCTTGTTAATCTCCTTTTATTATTTTTCCTCCTTCTGAACCGTCTGCAATCTTCATCCCCCTCCCTGCCCCTGATTTTGATGAATGATGATGATGGTGTGAGTCATCGTCTTTGACGAATCTCTTCATTTCGTTGACGTGCTCACTAAGCATTGTGCGATGGCTGCACATTCAAATGTGGGACCCATATGTCTACTCCAAACATCACAGATATAGACTGGTCCTGGCGGAGATGGAAGTTGGCAGGCTTTCTTTTCTTGCCTCTGCTGTCTCTTGATAGCAAGTCTTCCACATTCGTTGGAGCATCGTTGGTTGCAGGTGCAGTAAATGCAACGTGAAGTCTGATGCACATTGGCGCAACAGACTGGCCAGGTCGTTGGTATGATGACTGCTGCCCTTGATGTCAAACGTGGACACAGCTGTCTGCAGATGCTGCCCAGTGAGGCCTAAATTTGTGCCACCACTGACTTCCATGTACACATATTTATCCACGATGTAGAGCTGGCCAGGCTGACCCACAGTTGCGGTTTGATATCTGAGTGTCCTCATAGCCTTGGCCAAAAGAGGCTACCCCCACAAGGCAGTGGGGATCCGTTACCCTGGACAAGGGGCCCATAACCCAGGTACTGTCAGCCAGTGCCAGCTGATCCCGGGACTCTCATAGGGCAGGGACTTCGCTCCCTGAGGTACCTGAAAAACAGGTAGCTGCTACCCCTCCTTGGTACACACCCATCATGTCCACCGAACTCCATCCGGATCAATCCACGCCTTTTGCAATATTCTGCTCACAGACAGGGGTGAAAATCTAACCTCTGTCTACCTTCGGTGGCAGAGGTAATATCAGCTTGTTGTTTTTTTTTGTTTGTTTGTTTTTTAATAATAAATATAACCTTGTGTACCAACATTATTAAATTAGTCGTCTGAAGTATTGTGAATTGTTGTGATGTGAAATGCCTTTAGCAGGTTTAAAGTTTCACATTACAAACCCACCAACCTTGCTGCAGTTTTGTCCCCTGTTGCCTTCTTTCAATTGTCTTGCTCGTTGCATCACTGCTCAGAGTGCGGCTGTGCAGCAGGTGCAGTTCCTCCTGTGGTTAGGGCAAGAACTTCCGTAATTTAGCCCGGACACCATCTTGTGACATCATCGGCTGCAGATGTAGATGTTTTGGTGGTATAGGATAGTGTGAGCATGTAAATCCTGTTCATTATTTAATTGCTACCGCTCGATGAATGTACCTAGAATGCACGTTGCCACCATTGCCATATATTTCCACTGCTGCCTGTGGCGGACATGGTCTGTGTCAGTTGCTGTAATTCTTCACACAGGTACCAACGTGGGAGCCGCTGTCTACTGGATAATCTCCGTGGTCCGCGCAAAGAGCCTGAGGTTTGCGCCACCTACCCGGAAACACGGGAGGAGGACTATGAGGAAGTTCCTGAGGATGTGGAAGAGATCATTGGTAAGCTTATTATTCCCCAGGTCCTTGTTTTCGAACTCTGGTCATTGTGCGCAAGCGCTTTGTGGTCTCGTGCCGGTGGTACAAATTTTCAGCCGTGTATTCTTTCGGAGCTAAATTATTTGGAAACCATCAAGCAGCCAATGGGAATTGATGTTGACATGCTCAGTGCTTTGGATCAATCGATGAATGATATGAAACAAAAGGAAACCCATTGATAGAAGTTGCTTAGGACTTTGTGGAGCTCGAGAGGTAACGCAAACGAGCTTATTTGTCTTTCTGTGGTGCATACACAGAACAGCTTCTTCTGGGGTTAAAAGACAAAGACACTGATGTGCGATGGACAGCGGCCAAAGGGTAAGCCCTTGTTTGATCAATGACCGACAAGGTGTCTCTTGTAAACCTTTTTGAGTAAACTACGTTGAATGAGCCTTTTGAACCTTATGGTGCTGGCTTTTGCAGGATCGGACGTGTTACGGGTCGGCTGCCCAAGCAGCTTGCCGATGAAGTGGTGGCGTCTGTGCTGGAGTATTTAAGGTAATTTCCAAAGGTGGAGTGGTTATATCTGTGCAGGGCCTAGTGCAACATGGTGGTGTTATCACTGAGAGCTTTACAGAAGTGAAAATGTTTTTCTTTGTCATCATGACAGAGCAGTCGTCCTCCTCCTCTTTCGTGCGCAGCACGTGGCTGCGAGCGGCATAATTTACTTGGGGCACAGCTGATGCAGTGCCCCCTGTAGTTTATGGTAGGAATTTGTAGCTTGTTCAGGGTGCTGGTGACAACTCACCGACTCTTTAAGACACAGTGGGATCTTTAACGTCTGCCAACTCATGCCGGAAGACGGGACTCCCAGTTTAACGTTCATCCGAGGGTAGGGACGGCACACAGATCGATGAATTGCCCTGCCTGCGAAACACCAGGCTGGCAATTTATAACATACCTCTTGGCTCTTCTGCCAGCCAAATTATAATGCAGTAAAACACGTATAAATGTATATACTCAGAGATTCTGGGATTGCTTACATGCTACAGCCAAAATGTTTGCCAAACTGAACAAAATATCACCAATTTTGTTTCATTTGAGTGAATGCACTATGTATCCTTTATCAATTACGGTCAAGCATTTAATATCAGCAAAATGAATATAATGAAAGTTTATTAATTTATTTATTATTATTTTTGTCTCAAATTTTAACCCTGTCCCCCCCATCCTTTGTTAGTACTTTTTTTGTATACAAGGTCACGGCTTGTGGAAGAGCAAGAACACTGAATGGACCAAGCCGCAACAGAACAAAACTAGAACAACACTCAGTAGAGAGCACACCTCCACCTGGTTGGCCATATCACTCAATGGTGAAGAATCACTTTAAAAATTCTACTAGCTGGATCCGGATCCGGATCTTCACCGAAATTGAATCGATTCTTTCTTGTCACACACAACACAACCTGTCCAACAAGTTTCGTCCAAATCCGTCCATAACTTTTTGAGATATCCTGCTATGTATAGTGTTTGGCCCTATCTCCCAATGTGAAGAATCACTTTAAAATTTCTAGTAGCCGGATCGCAATCTGGATCTTCACCAAAATCTAATCATTTCATCCTCGTCACATACGCTACATCTCTGCTAAATTCCTTCCGAATCCGTCCACAACTTTTTGACATATTTTGTTCACAAATGGACAGACCGGGGTGAAAACGTAACCTCCATCAATCTTTGTTGGCGGAGGTAATACACAGTAGAAAAAGAGGGGGAGGGGGGGGGGGCAGTGGGTATGGGAAACGCCAATAGCAGGAATATGAATGATCGTTTTAAGGCCATTTTCCCCGCTAGAGCGGGGGTTAGCCTTGCGGGTCCCATGACAATCATGGTTCCCTGTTTGAGGCAATGTTTTTATGGCCGGATGTCCTTCCTGACGCCAACCCTTGGTCGCCTCTTACGATGCGCAGGGATACGGTGTATCTATTCTAAACCGCGGTACACACCGGGATCATTCATCCCAGCAAGCTGGTACTCAATTTGCCGACCTCGGAAGGGTGACAGGCTGAGTCAACCCCCTGGTGTTAATTTAGCGATTGACCGGGATTCGAACCTAGGATTCTAGGATCCCAAGCCGGCACCCTAACCGCGAAGCCAACACCAGGCTATGAAACGCCAATAGCAGGGTTGAAAGATAAAGTGGAGCGAAACTTGGACAAATAATAAGGGATGTAGAAAAGAGTGAGGGTTAAGGGAGGATGCGGCTTCTTTTACTTTTGTGACTTTTGTCAAATAGAAACGCCAGTTTCAGAAAATCATTGTTTATTCCAGAAATGGCTTCTACTTGCACATACAGAGACAGGAATATGTTCGGTTGATATAATTAATAAGTTATCTTTTGCCTCCTTCCTGGAGGTATTTGATCTTATTGGGATGCTCAATTTTATTATCAACTTTTCCTTTTTTCTTTAAATAATCCAATTTTAATTTTGTCTTTCTCTCTTTGTTGTTTTTCCCTCGAAAGAAAAATGAGCACCAATCGCCAAATAGCGCTGGAAGTAGCGCCCGTGGATTCCGTGATTTTCCTCTTTTGTTAGGTGGCTGGGGGTTATGTTTTCAACCCTGGCTGTCTGTTTGTGAACAGGATATCATAAAGTTGCGGATGCATTCGGACGAAATTTGGTGGAGAGGGTGCGAGGGTAAATTTTTAAAGTGATTCTTCACATTAGTGATCGAGCCAAAGACGATAATTAGCATGACATTTCAAAAAGTTGTGGACGAGTTGGTTAGGTTCGATATTTGTACTTGCATGTTAGAAACTGTTCGCCCTTTGCGATTTCGCTGTTTGCCCAGGTAATAAATTATTGTGTTGGGCAATAAAAAAAAAGGACGTGCTCTATTCCGGAAATAACTTGCATTGGTATTTGTATTGAAGACCCAGTTGAAGTTGCTGTCAGTTTTAATATACACACTTGGCAAACGCTGGCCCAAACCTCGCTCAAAATATTTCTGATATAGATGAGCAGTTCCATTACTTCTTGAAAGCTCCAAATGCAAACTCATTATTTCTTGTTCCAATCCAGGAAACAGATTTTTTTTTTTTTTTTTTTTTTTTTTTTTTGTATACTGAATCGAGGCTCGTGAAAAAGCTAACATTTATTTCACAAACAAATCA
The DNA here is from genome assembly GCF_964187855.1 of Myxine glutinosa. Classification (NCBI taxonomy): domain Eukaryota; kingdom Metazoa; phylum Chordata; class Myxini; order Myxiniformes; family Myxinidae; genus Myxine; species Myxine glutinosa. Next base: position 12,742,089 of record NC_136265.1, read on the forward strand.
ACCAGACAAACAAAATATATAAAAAGAGGGAGCGGAAGACAAGATGGGGAGAGAAGGGGAAGCGCACAAACACAACATTTGAGAGCAGGGAGATGTGTGGGAGGGAGAGGGCTTGGGGGTGGGGGCATGGGAAGGGGGGGGGGGGTGGGAGAAGTATAAAACACAAGGACTTCCAGGACAGAAGTTGGTATTTCAAAAATGTGGATTTGGGGTGAAATTAGTGGGGGTTTGAAAAGATCAAGGTTTTGGATGGGGGAAGATAAGAGATGGTGGTCAACAGCTGTTTTAAAGACCTGGAGGGTGGAGGGGGATTGAAGAGAGTGAGGGATTTTGTTCCAGAGGCGGGAAAAAAGAGGAGTGAAGGTGAGCAGAGAGTCTTGATTTTGGCAGTTTAACCAAAAGAGGGTTGCAGGCAGATCTTGTGCGACCTGTCGGAATATTTGGGGGACAGAGCCCAGAGAGAGCTGGGGGGGCAAGGCCAGAGAGGAGTCGGTAGAAGACGGAAAGACCACCAAACTGCCTGCGGTGAGTGAGTGAAAGGCCCTTGGAGTTGGTTTCATCGCGGGAGATTCCAATGATTCTGAACGCTTTGGTTTCAACAGCGTGAAGACGAGCTAGATGTGAGGCAGGAGCACCGGCCCATAGGGGAGAACAGTATTCCATTGAGCTGCGGATGAAAGCCTTGTATGTGGTGAGGAGCTCAGGTGTGCCAAGGAAGGACTTCGCACGACGGAGGATGCCCAGTCGGCGACTGGCTTTGGAGGCCAGATTTGAAATGTGGTTTTCCCAGGAAAGATCATGGCAGATAGTGAGACCCAAAAGCTTGAGTGACAGAACTTCTTGGAGAGGATTATTCAGAAAGTGGATGGGAGGGTTGTCCAGTCGGTCTTTTCGGAGAGACATCGTAAGAGTGTGAGATTTGTCAGGATTGAAAGACTTGTTCCACTTGTTTGCCCAGTCTGTGATTTTGTCCAGGTCTGCAGAGAGAGGAGGCTGCAGACTGTCGATCTGAGGGATGAGGAATGGAGCGGCAGAGAGTGGAGTCATCAGCAAAGAGATAGAGAGGATTTTCAAGAGAGTCAGAGAGATCTTGATATAATGAATGAATGAATGAATGAATGAATGAATGATCGTTTTAAGGCCATTTTCCCTGCTAGAGCGGGGGTTAGCCTTGCGGTCCCCATGACAATCATGGTTCCCTGTTTGAGGCAATGTTTCTATGGCCGGATGTCCTTCCTGACGCCAACCCTTGGTCACGCTCTTCGATGCGCAGGGATACGGTGTACCGATTCCAAATCGGGGTACACACCGTGATCATTCATCCCAGCAAGCTGGTACTCAAGCTGGTACAGAGAGATCATTGATAAAAACCACCTTTAGAGGCCATTTTTCCCCGCAAGCTGGGGTTGGCCTTTTTCGGGAACCGTGGTTGTTGTTGTTTTTCGGTCCCCTTTTTGAAGCAATGTTTTACGGCCGGATGCCCTTCCTGACGCCAACCCTTTTTGCTGCCTTTAACGACAAACAGGGAATTACCAGTGAACTGGTCCTCAAATCATTGATGAAGACCAGAAAAAGCACAGGGCCCAGAACACTGCCTTGGGGAACTCCAGCCTGAACAGGAAGAGGAGATGAGAGAAACCCATTCAGGGCCACACGTTGACTACGACTAGAGAGGAAGTTCGCCAGCCATGCATGGAGATTTCCATGGATACCAAAGGAGGAGAGTTTGGTGAGAAGAGCGGGGTGCCAGACCGTATCGAAGGCATGTGATATGTCAAGGGAGACGGCTCTAATTTCCTGTTTGGCATTGAGGACCTCCACCCATTGTTGAGAAAGCAGAAGCAGCATGTCCAGAGTAGAGTGACCAGGTCTGAAACCAAATTGATGATCAGAGATCAAGCCATTGGAGAAGAGGAAAAATTTCATATCTGAAGCAATGATGGATTCCATGACTTTGCTGATAATTGGGAGAAGGCTGATTGGTCTGTAGTTGCTAGGATCTGTTTTTGCACCTTTTTTGTGCAAAGCGGTGATTTTGGCTGATTTTCAAGCAGATGGCAGATGACCTTGAGCAAAAGAGAGGGTGAGGAGAACAGAGAGAGGGAGTGAAAGAGTGGAAGAACAGGATTTTAGGACCCGTGGGCCGATGCCGTCAGGTCCAGTTGCAGACTCAGAGTCGAGGGTTGACAGAAACTTTTCCACCTTGTCAGGAGGAAAGGACAGAGTCCAGGAGCAGCTGGGTACGACTGGGTACGGTGGGTACAGAGAGGGATGGGTTTGGGACACAAGATTTAAAGGGAAACACAGTTGAGGCATTCAGCTTTTTCACGTGCGGAGTCAGCCGTGCAGCCGTTTGAGGTGAGGGAGGGGATGGAGGGGGAACAAACACCAGAAACAGATTTGACCAGATGCCACCAGGATTTGGAAGAGGGAGACAGATAAGAGAGTTCGGTCTTGAGAACGGAGAGATATTGTTTGCTGGCTCTCCTGAAGGTGGACACACACTTGTTTCGGGCTTTGTGAAAGGAAATGAGATTTCCTTCCGTTGGATTTGCTTTCCAGGAGGCAAAATGAAGTTGTTTCTGGGCAACATCCTCACCACAAGATTCCGTGTACCATGGATGGGAGGAAGGGTATGACAACTGAAGACGAGATGGGATAAATCTGTGCATGAGAGAGAGAGCAATTTACTTTGGAAGAATTCCCAGGATGAGTTGATGTCAGAGGTGGTAGAGATGGGAGACCAGTCCAGATGATTGCTGGCTGCTTGAAGACCGTGCCAGTTGGCCTGAGTGAAATGCCAGATTCGTCGACGCTGAGGAGGCTCTCTTAGAATGGTCAGAGAGATGTCCACTTTAACAAGCACATGATCAGATGAGCCGATTGGAGCAGAAGAAGAGCAGCAGACATTTTCAGGGAAGTTAGTCATAACCAAGTCCAGAAGAGAAGATGCTCCGTTGACTGAGATCCGGGTCGGGAAATTGACAGATTGTGTCAGTCCCAGTGAGTCGCAGAAGTCCTTTGCTGAAGAGCCATGGCTGGTGAGAGAGGTACCCACACCCAGCCAACTGGCATGGTGACAATTGAAATCACCACATATGAGGAAGAGAGAGTTGGGTTGGGTAGATAGAAGTTGGTCCATATTATCAGACAGTGAGATGGAGATGGAGTCATCACCGTTTGGTGGACGGAACAACACACATATGAACAAAAGGTGGGAGCGAAGGGGAAGCCGTAGCCAAAGGTATTCCTGGGGGTGAGGTGGAGAGAGGGCAGTGCAGGGCGAGTGAGGAAGAGTTTTTTTTATAAAGATAGCAACCCCACCTCCAGGACGAGGCTCAGGTCTATCATACCGGAGGAGGGAGTAACCTGGGAGAGATACCAAGGAATCAGAGACATCATGAAGGAGGAAAGTTTCTGTTAAGCAGATCACGTCTGGTTTGTCAGAAGCAACCTGTATGGAGAGATCAGTCAAGTTTGAGCGAAGGCCCCGGATGTTTGAGGTCCATACCGTTAATGAAGAGGAAGGGGGAGCATCGGATACAGAACGGTGGGGGGGGGGGGGGGGGGGGGGGGGGGGGAAGGGGCAGGGTAAGATGTGGAAGAGGAGGAAGAGGTAGGGAGAGCTGTTGAAGGTGTCAGAATAATAAATATTGTAAATAACCTGAAGATTACGACAATATGAATGACAGTGCTGGTTATGACAGTATACCACAAAACAACATTCATTTTAAGGCCATTTTCCCTGCTAGAGCGGGGGGTTAGCCTTGCGGGCCCCATGAGGCATGACAATCTTCTCCATTTTGCCCAATTTTCTGCATCTCTCCTTGTTAACTATCTGCTCCACTATCTGCCGCTCCATTCCTCATCCCTCAGATCGGCAGTCTGCAGCCTCCTCACTCTCTGCAGACCTGGACAAAATCACAGACTGGTCAAACAAGTGGAACATGTCTTTCAATCCTGACAAATCTCACACTCTTACAATGTCTCTCCGAAAGGACCGACTGGACAACCCTCCCATCTACTTTCTCAACAATCCTCTCCAAGAAGTTCTGTCGCTCAAGCTTTTGGGTCTCACTATCTGCCATGATCTTTCTTGGGAAAACCACATTTCCAAGCTGGCCTCCAAAGCCAGTCGCCGACTGGGCATCCTCCGTCGTGCGAAGTCCTTCCTTGGCACACCTGAGCTCCTCACCACATACAAGGCTTTCATCCGCAGCTCAATGGAATACTGTTCCCCCCTCTGGGCTGGTGCTCCTGCCTCACACCTTGCTCGGCTTCACGCTGTTGAGGCCAAAGCTTTCAGAATCATTGGAATCTCCTGCGATGTAGTCAACTCCGAGGGCCTTTCACTCACTCACCGCAGGCAGGTTGGTGGTCTTTCTGTCTTCTACCGACTCCTCTCTGGCCTTGCTCCCCCAGCTCTCTCTGTGCTCTGTCCCCCAAATATTCCTTCAGGTCGCACAAGATCTGCCTGCAACCCTCTTATGGTTAAACTGCCAAAGTCTAGGCTCTCTACTCACCTTCACTCTTTCATTCCCCTTTTCTCCCGCCTCTGGAACAAACTCCCCCACTCCATTCAATCCCACTCCTCCCTCCAGGTCTTTAAAACAGCTGTTCACCACCATCTCTTATCTTCCCCCATCGAAAACCTTGATCTTTTCTACCCCCGGTAATTCACCCCAGAGTCCTTGCAGCGTTCATATGTTTTATTCCTCTCCCACTTCCCCCCAAGTCCTCCCGATGTCCCTGCTCTCAAATGTTGTGTTTGTGTCCTTCCCCCTCTCTCCCCATCTTGTCTGCCGCTCCCCTTGTTTTTTTGTGTTTTGTGTGTCGGTTTGTCTTTTTTGTGATTATTGTTAGCTCTTTCACGAGCCTCGATCTTGTATACCAAAAAAAAAAAAAAAAAAAAAAACCCCTTGCCCGCATTTCTTCTTCCACCATCTTCAGCCAAGTCTTTCTCGGTCTTCTCCGTCCTCGACTTCCTTCTACATTCATTTCCATCACTCTTCTTAACCAGACACTTTCATCCTTCCTCAACACATGACCAAACCATCTCAACCTGTTCCTCTTCACAGCATCAATCACAGGCTCTTTTCCCATCATCTTTCGCAATTCATCATTTGTCTTCCTCTCTCTCAACGATACTCCGTACATCCACTGAACCATTCGCATTTCCACCCTTTCCAGCCTTCGTTGCTGCTCTACGTTCATGACCCATGTCTCGCTCCCATAAATCATAACACTTCCCACACATGCAGCATACACCTTTCCCTCCAGCTTCAACGACACTCCCCTCCTCATCAGCACGCCACTCAGTTCCCGAAACTTCTGCCATGCACATCTCACTCCAGCAACCGTTGCCGAGTCTGATCCACCTTCTCCATTCAGTATGTCTCCGAGGTAGCAAAATGTTTTCACACCTTCCAGCTTCATGCCGTCTCCAAGATCCAACTCAACATTTCCTCCATCTGCAGCTCCCTCTGTGCACACCTTACATTTGAATGTAGCTGCCACTCTGGTTAATGACCCTCTCAGACCACTACATTTTTGATGAACCCACTCAGCGCACATTGTACATTGAATGGAGTTCACTCCACCACCCTTCCTGCACACAGCACATGGCCACTTCCCAGTTCTTTCCACCTCACCACATGCTTTACCACTTGCCATCACCTTCGTCTTTCCTATATTCACCTTCAGACCTTTTTTCTCCATACATTCCTTCCACTTGTTCATCTTTTCCTTCAGTCCATCCATACTTTCCGCAATCAACGCCAGATCATCTGCATACAACATCTCCCACGGTAAACCCTCCTTTACGTTCTGAGCCAGCACCTCCATCACAGATACAAATAGTAGTGGACTTAGTACTGAACCCTGATGCACTCTCACCTTCACCTCAAACTCACCACTGTTCCCGTCCTTCGTCCTTACAGCTGTGCCCGCTCTTTTGTACATTGCCATCACTACTCTGATCAACTATTCCTCCACTCCTAACTTCCTCAATGCCCTTGTCAATACTTCGCGTGGAACCCGATCGAATGCTTTCTCCAGATCAACAAACCCAAGAAACAACTGCTTCCTCTTCCTCCATGTACTTCTCCTGCAACTGCCCCACAATAAAGAGTGCGTCTGTTGTGCCTCTTCCTGGCATAAATCCAAACTGCATTTCGTCGATCTTCACCTTCTTCCTCACCCTCCTCTCCAACACCCTTTCCGATACCTTCATTCCATGCTCCAATAACTTTATCGCTTGGTACCAGCCACACTCCAGAGGGTCACCTTTCCCCTTGTAAAGAGGGACGAGGGTACTCGGTTCCGTATCCACTGGAATGCGGCCTTCTTTGACCACCAGATTACAGATCTCTGTCATTCTCTTTACTTCCCAACTTCCTGCTGCCTTCAACATATCTCCCACAACTCCTGTCGGCCCTCCCGCTTTTCTACTCTTCATTGCTTTAATCGCTTCCTCAACTTCCCTCTCAGTTATCTTCTCTGCCGGTCCTAAAACTGGGTTACTCTCTATGTTTCCAACCCATTCATTCTCTGTATTCAACAGCATTTCCATATATCTTTTCCATCTTCCTTTAATTCCATCTGGGTCCACAACGATTTGTCCCACTTCATCCTTCAAGCAACTCACCCCCATCACATCACACCTCTCTTTCGCTATCTGCTTTGCAATCCTGAATACCGCTCTCTGACCCTCTTCCGAATCCAAGCGTTCTCGCCAAGAGACTTCTTCACCCGCCGAGCTCTCATCGCACCTTTCACCCTTATGTCACAGACAACCAAGTGGTGCTGTGAAATAGCCTCCTCCCCTGGGATCACCTTTGTGTCCCGGAGGTGCCCCCCTATCTCGCCTACGCACCATCAGGTAGTCGACGGTTGTCGTCGACCCACCTGACGTGTATGTAACAAGCCTATTATCCTCTTTCTGGAACTGAGTATTACAATTCAACAAATCAGCTCCATCAGCAAACTCCAAAATCCTTTCACCTTCTCCATTTCTCACACCATATCCGTAACCCCCATGAACTCCCTCAAAACCGTCCACTCCTTCCCACATGTCCATTTAGGTCTCCTCCTACCACAACAACTTCCTCATCTTTCACGTTGTCCATCAGCTTCTCTATCGCACACCAGAACTTGTCCTTCTCTTCATCCCTCCGACCGACCTGCGGAGCATATCCCGAGATGTTGTTCACCAAGAGCTTTCCAATCATCATTTTCACCATCATCAACCTATCACTCACTCTAGTCACACTCACCACACTGTCTACAAACTCCTCAGAAAACAGGACACCAACACCATTCATGCCCTCCGGGCACCCTTGCCACACAAACTTGTATTTCTGTACCTGCCTACCCTTCACCATTCTCACACCACTTCCCTTCCATCTCATCTCTTGCACACAACATATGTCCACTCTTCTTCTGACCAATACTTCCACCACTTCTCCTGATCTCCCTGTCATTGTCCCGACATTCCATGTCCCAAACCTCAGAAACCGATCTCCACTTCGGGCTGTACCCTGCCCATATGTAGTTGTAATTGTCATGGTTCCCTTTTTGAGGCAATGTTTTTATGGCCGGATGCCCTTCCTGACGCCAACCCTCTTAGTCGCCTCCTATGACATGCAGGGATACGGTGTAACTATTCTAAACCAGGGTACACACCGGGATGGTTATGACAGTATCGACAAGAAAAAGCAATCAAAGACTGCAGACCCTCCTCGCCAGGATGTGTTTTCAGTGTTTTTGTTAGGGCTTTTGTGTTAAAACAAATATGGCGGCCGAACCACGTGACCGATAACGTCATTTTTATTTTTTTTCCACCAATTTATCCCTAGATGATGCTCAATAAATTTCATCTTGATCGAATGAAGTTTTGTACTTGTCGAATTATGACATCATAATGGAGGCACCTATGACGTCATCATTCACATGTGTTATTCCACATGGAGAGTTCTTTACAATGAGCCATGTCTCAATTTTTTTCTATGCAGCGCTTTCGGAGATATAAAGGTGCAATTTTCCCCGTTTTTTCCAAGATGGCGGTCGAACCACGTAACCTATGACGTCAAAATTATCATTTAAAAATTCTACAGGTGGAGTTGCACCTATGGTGAAAATTTCCTTTCAGTCGGACCAACGGTTGCAGAGAAAATTAGATTTATTCTGTGCGGACAAACAAACCAAACAAATAAACAAACAGCCATACACAAATGCAATATCCTCTCCTCTGGTGAGGGTAATCTCCTTTTGAAAAATGTTGTGATGCAGATTGCCCCACCCTCAACATGCATTATGAATCTATCTCAAGTCAACGGCACCATCCCTGCTCAAATGTAAATTGCTGAAATGATACCGACATTTAAAAAAGGCAATCGAAAAGAATTAGGGGAATTATCGGCCTCCATCTGCCATTGAGCGTATATTGGCCTTAAATTGAAAATCTTGGAAAATAAATTGGATACTCATGACAAAAAATCCCAAAATAATTGTTCCATTCTTTGTTACTCACGATTTGGTTTCCGTGAGAAACACACGACAACACACCCTGCATTGATGTGTGTGTATAATATATTAAATAAATAAATAACGATATATATATATATTGTCGTGCGAATACCCTCCGGTTAATACCAGGGCTTGCGAATGACCGAATGGCTTTAATTGAGGCGACGACCACCTCGGATTCGGCGATAAACCGTGGGAGGAAGAAGTGAAGAGGAAGAGGCGGAAGCGCTTTCCGATAGCGATCCAACCGCAGCTCCGATCCTGCAAGGGAATTAACTCAACGAACACAAGATTTTGAATGGAAAGGGAAAATAATACAAGGGTTTATTTTACAAAAGATAGTGGGACAGGAAAATACGCTCCGGTAATAAAATGTCCAAAATTGGGATCCCGCACACCTCACCTCAGAAACAAGACAAAGGACAATGAATTACAAAAATAACTTTCCGTCGCTTAATGGTTCGTGGGTGCTAGCTTATCTGTCTGCAGTCTTGTCCACCGTCCAACGCGGCTCCGAGCTCCGGCGTGAGGAAGCCCTCCATCCGCTTCGCCCGCGCTCTGCTCAGCCCCGAGCCACGCCCCACTCCAGGCTCCTCGTCGACCGCCCACTAGGTCCGTTCGCTCACAGCACCAAAAGCACCGAGAAGATGGCGAACCCACGACCTCCAGCACAACTCAATACCAAGCGCCAAGTCTCAGCACGACGCAATACCAAGCGCGAACCGTCAGCACGACTCAATCCCCCAGAGTGAAGCGTCTAGAATCCCGCCAGCAAGTCCTTTTGTAACTTGGCATCGACGTCAGTTTTGGCGCGCCACCAACCAGAGCCTCGTAGCTTCCCGCCGTCTGCCGAACCTCCTCGCGCCTTCTGCGCTGATTCGCTCAAGGTTCGTGCCTTCCACGCCAACCAATCACAGTCCTCCTGGGCATCGTTCCCAGCCTGCCCGGTGTCTGACGCCCACGCCGGTATTGTATGCGGCCGTTGCCTGTTTGTCTTCCACAGTCTTTGTAAGGGAAGGGAATTTAATTGCTGTTGCGCACCAAGGACCTATCTAAGTGTTTATATGAGTGCGTTGCCATAAGGGACACAGGTTTGACGACAGGGGACGACAAACAAAGGAATCTTATCCGTAATCCCTGCACTATTTAGCATGCCCTGCTCCCTCGTAGCGGGGACACCAATACAGCTTATCCCGACAAACCGGACTAAACATAGAACTTATTACAGGTAGATTCCCTATAGCGGCAGTCGGATACCTACCTATTCAAATCTATCTGGCTCTAGATATTCCTCTACCCAAATTCATATCAATATATATATATATATATATATACAGACTTGGCATTTAATATGGAATATTTTTTTTTTTCTTGACTTGGGTTTACTTTCTGAACTCAGTATATCAATCTGGTGAGTTTATTTTACCCTTCGGTGATGTCTTTGTTGAAAGAACCATGTCACTGATAATTATCTTTCGCAGCAAGAAGTCAATAACAGGATTATATCACAGGTGGCGTGACAAAATGTAAGGACAGGTACATTTGACGATTTGCTTCACAGTCGGGTATACAAGGGTTGTTGCGTTCTGTATTCGTGGAAAACAACTGCTGCACGTCAACAAAAGTTATTGCCGCTTCCTCTGGAGATGGTCCGTCAACTTGACAATGCTGTTTGTCATGGAGTGGTGGCTTTACGAAATTCTGGCATGAAACAGCGTGCTATTGCTCGGCAGTATGGCATCACTCAAGGTCAGGTGTCAAAGATCCTGAAACGAAATGCTCAGAGGGGTGTCCCTACTCCAATACCGAGGCCAGGATGTCCACGCAGAACCACAAGGAGAGATGATCACCAGCTGCACCGGTTAGTCTGCAATGGCCGTACCAAGTCAGCTAATCGGCTTAGGGCTGAGTGGCAGCAACTGACAAATGTGCCTGTATCCAGAAGGCTAGTCAACCAACGACTGGTTCAAGCAGGCTATCGTGCCAGACATCCCCTGAGAAAGCCACGCCTGACCAGACAACACAGCCAGCACCGATTGCAGTGGGCCAGAGAGCACCGTCAATGGCAGCCAGGACACTGGAATCACGTGACCTTCAGTGATGAGTCTAGATTTCTGGTCTATCGTCAAGATGGCCGCGTCAGAGTGTGCAGACAAGTGCATGAAGCCCACAACGAAGATTGTATAGTGCCAAGAGTCCAAGCTGGAGGTGGTGGGGTGACTGTTTGGGCTGCTTTTCATGCAGGGGGCAAAACTGACCTGGTTTTTCTGAATGGAAACCTGAACCAGTTCAAGTACAGGGTCATTCTGGAAGAAACATTGCTTCCATTTGCTCGTGCAGCCTTTCGAGGAAACTTTGTCTTCCAAGATGACAATGCACGGCCTCATCGTGCTCGCATGATCCAACACTTTCTTGCTGACCGTGGTGTAGAGCATATGGAGTGGCCTGCCATGTCCCTGGATATGAATCCGATAGAGAACTTGTGGGCAGAATTAACGCGTCAAATCGACAACTCGGACCAGCAGCCTACCTCTGTGCGTGAATTGCAGCAGACTATTGTCACTGCATGGCAAGCGATTCCTGTCCAAACCTTGGCAAATCTCGTGAACAGCATGCCTCGACGTGTGCGTGCTCTCCTGAATGCTCGTGGGGGTTACACGAAGTACTGAACTGTAATTTTACTGTCCGTAATCCCAGTGATAATTTAGCTTTTGTTTTTGTTGAAATTTTTTTTGGCTAATGTGCAAAATAAAGAGATACTTCTGGAAAACGTACAGAAGTTTAACACAGTACTGTCCGTGAATCGAGTTCGATATCGGTTTACATCACTTTCAAGGATCAATTTATTTGCTTCAAAATGTCAAATGTGGTTTTGTTTCTTTTAAAGGTCACATTAACAAAATCTAGAATAATTTCAACATAATTCCAATTAACTTTTGGTTCTAAGTCATCTTGAAAAGTAAGTTCACCCCCACAAAAAAAATAATTCCATATTAAATGTCGTGTGTGTGTGTGTGTGTGTGTGTGTGTGTGTGTGTGTGTGTGTGTGTGTGTGTGTGTGTGTGTGTGTGTGTGTGTGTGTGTGTGTGTGTGTGTGTGTGTGTGTGTGTGTGTGTGTGTGTGTGTGTGTGTGTGTGTGTGTGTGTGTGTGTGTGTGTGTGTATGTGTGTGTACTAGCAGAAGTACCCGGCATTGCCGGGAGAGGGTGGAGGGGGAAAGGAGGGGTAAGGGGGGGAGGGGAGGGGGAAAATGAAGGAGGGAAGGGGAGGACGGAGGGGGGTTGGGGAAGGGGAGGGCCAGTCAACAATGACGTTGCAGTTCTCATGGTAGGAGAGCAGCACAACAATCGCGACATCGTCCTGCATCTTCGCAACAACAGCACAAAGCGGATTTTGGAGACTCACCGATCCTGTGACACCCTCCAGTACCGGCGTTGCCGGGCGGGGGAAGGGAGACCCGTACATTCCCAACCCGTACATTCGCCCTCTCGACTCAAGCTCACTCGGGCAAAAGCCTCACACAAATTACACCGTGAAGGCCCAATGGCCATGTCTATGCCACAAATCAAGTACGTGAGCGAGTCGGGCAAACTGAATTGAAAATATATAGAACGCTCATACTCCGTGAAAAGTGAAGCCGCTGTGTCGCCATCTTGGTTAGCACGACTCGACCAACTCGCTTCGCGGATCTTGTTTGTTTTGATCGTGTCCCAGATTTTAAAAGCGAGACAACTGTTAAAATGCCATTTTGTGCGGCAATAAACTGCTCCAATCGGTTACGGAAGGGTTGTGGAAAGACGTTTCACAGCTGTTTCACAGACATTGAATTCATATCGCACAGAAATCGACACAAGACACGATCGCATAAAAGGTGAAAAAATGCAATCGCTTTTCGCTCTGAATTATGTGCAAACAAACGTGTGACGGAAATCACCATCGCCCAGCATCGAGTGCCAACCAAGATGGCGCCCGGTAGCTGCATCTCCACCTATGTGGTGTGAATGGCAATGGTCATTCTATATATTTTCAGTTCAGTGGTCTGGCGGCGGGGATGGAACATCACGTGATCGCTCTGAGCGAATCAGCGAGCTGCTCTGGCACCGGCTGAGATTCCGTGTATAATGTTCCTCGCTGAAATGCGCCGAGGTAAATATGAATAAAAAATATGGATCTCGTCAAATATTTTTCGGTGGGCCATGTTCGTCCCAGGCTCAATGGCCATGTCTACCGGTATGCCAAATATCAAGCACGTGAGCCTCTCCGTTTAGGAGTCTATCGGTAACATTACACACACACAAACTGTGTTTTATATACTATATCTATATCTATATATATATATATATATATATATATATATATATATATATATATACAGTGGAACCTTGACTTACGAGTGCCCCAACTTACGAGTTTTTCGAGATACGAGCCGTCGCTCGGGCGGTTTATTGCTTTGAGATGCGAGCCGAGATCTGAGTTACGAGCTTTCGCCACCCGGTCACGTGGTTATCTTGCCGTGCAAGTACAGTATCTCTGCCGTATATCGCTGCATTTTTGTTTTCGCATGTTGGTTATTTTGAGTTTACGCCAGCCGCCACCAGGTGGGTTCTGGTCACGTGGTTATCTTGCCGTGCAAATACAGTATCTCTGCCGTATATCGCTGCATTTTTGTTTTCGCATGTTGGGTATTTTGAGTTTACGCCAGCCGCCACCAGGTGGGTTCTGGTCACGTGGTTATCTTGCCGTGCAAGTACAGTATCTCTGCCGTATATCGCTGCATTTTTGTTTTCGCATGTTGGTTATTTTGAGTTTACGCCAGCCGCCACCAGGTGGGTTCCGGTCACGTGGTTATCTTGCCGTGCAAGTACAGTATCTCTGCCGTATATCGCTGCATTTTTGTTTTCGCATTTTGGTTATTTTGGAAAATTTCTTAGTTTTAACCATGGGGCCTAAGAAAGTGAGTGCCAAGTGCAGTGCTGAGAAGAAGAAGAGGATGATGAGCTTGGCTATAAAACACGCAATCGCCGAACAACATGAGCGAGGTGTGCGTGTTGTCGACTTGGTGAGGCGGATGTGAAGGCAGCTGAAGATTTTATTATAACTTTTGCCGAACTGATAGAAGCCGAACGATACATCCCCCAGCAAATCTTCAACTGTGACGAGACAGGGCTCTTCTGGAAAAAGATGCCGAGGAGGACGTATATAACGGCAGAGGAGAAGAGCATGCCAGGCCACAACTTGTTCAGAGTGCCGGCGATAGCTCGCCTTCTCTTTGTGGAAAACACGGTGAGATCCTTAACATCCAACAACTAATGGGACGCAAACGGGGCACCCAGTTTAGCGGTACACACATTGATGAATCACCCTGCCTGTGATTCACCCATGACAGGTTATAGCTGGGTCGGGATTCAAACCCAGGCTGGACAGTTTAGACTTTAGAGTCAAGTGTGCGTACCTCCAGTCCAGGCCATCCTGCCAACTTGTATGCTGCATACAGGTGAAATATAAAGCGCGAGATATTTTTATATATACTGTATATTTAAAAAAAATTGGTGTGGTTTTTGGCGGGCTGGAACGGATTAATAGCATTTCAATGCATTTTAATGGGGAAATTTGATTTGAGAAACGAGCAATTTGAGTTACGAGCTCGGTCACAGAACGAATTAAACTCGTAAGTCAAGGTTCCACTGTATATATATATATATATATATATATATATATATATATATATATATATATATATCGGTGGATCAGACTCGGCAACGGTTGCTCGAGTGAGATGTGCATGGAAGGAGTTTCGGGAACTGAGTGGCGTGCTGATGATGAGGGGAGTGTCGTTGAAGCTGAAGGGAAAGATGTATGCTGCATGTGTGAGAAGTGTTATGATTTATGGGAGTGAGACATGGGTAATGAACGTAGAGCAGCAACGAAGATTGGAAAGGGTGGAAATGCGAATGGTTTGGTGGATGTGTGGAGTATCGTTGAGAGAGAGAGGAAGACAAATGATGAATTGCGAAAGATGATGGGAATAGAGCCTGTGATTGATGCTGTGAAGAGGAACAGGTTGAGATGGTTTGGTCATGTGTTGAGGAAGGATGAAAGTGACTGGTTGAGAAGAGTGATGGAAATGAATGTAGAAGGAAGCAGAGGACGGGCAAGACCGAGAAAGACTTGGCTAAAGATGGTGGAAGAAGAAATTGGGGCAAGGGGGTTAACAAGGAGAGATGCAGAAAATAGGGCAAAATGGAGAAGATTGTCATGGGGACCGCAAGGCTAACCCCCGCTCTAGCAGGGAAAATGGCCTTTAAAATGCATGTTGTTGTGTTGTTGTGTATATATATATATATACATATCAGTCACTTTGCGATTTCATACCATCAGTGGTGAACCGCCATTAAGGTATCCCATCCAGCTATGCTGTACCTTAATGGGAGCGATAAGTGCCATCTGCCACATGGCACATTACCTCTGGTATCCTCATTATATGGAATCCCCTGGATGCAGCCGGGAGCAAAATACAGCATAGCTGGATGGGATACCTTAATGGTGGTTCACCACTGATGGTATGAAATCGCAAAGTGACTGGTATATAACCGAAAGGTTTTCAGTCATAAGTGTATGCAGTACTCACTGCGTTGCCCTGATGAGCCCCAAAAAGGGCGAAACCAGGTCGGTAACTGTGAGTTTTACATACACTTATGACAGTATCTGAACTAAGATCAAAATTCTGCTCTGTCAGAGGGTTCTATTGAGAGCTTGACAGGCAGAGCGTATGTACATGGCAGTGACGTCATTACTTGCGCTCATTGAAAGCTGGAGAACTGCACATATATTTGGATATATATATATATATATATATATATATATATATATATATATATATATACGTATATATATATATATATATACACATACATGTATATGTATATGTATATGTATATATACATATATATATATATACATATATACACACACACACACACAAATGACAATGATGGCTGTCCGTTTGTATGTTCCCTGCTACGCTGATTGGCTGTGTGAGGCGAGGTGCTCTGTGATGGGCTCTTGGCAAGGTTATCGTGTCAGCTTATTAAAAGTTGATATTCCAAATCTGATTCAATATTTTTACGTCTGATATATGTCAATCTCGAGTGAAATTTGAAAATAATTCAGTAAAAAGCAATTTCAAAAAACCCCCCAAATGTATAATTAAATGAAAGTCTCCGTTGGACGAGAGGTAAGCCTGCTCCAAACAGAAGTGTTATATTCACAATCACCATGAATTCTCAATAACTTATCTCATCAGTGTTAAAAGCATCATCAAATGTCGAAAGGTTGCAACCCATCGGTGTCACAGGCATTCGGAGGCACACAGTTTGTGTAGGTCTCAGGCTTCCAGCCTTTCATTCTATAGGATAATTGCTTGATGGCCTAGTGGATTGGGAATCATTCCACGGTATCTAAACACGATGTATTATATATTCACATAAGCAATAGCAATGTTTTGGCTTCATCACACAACCTGAATTGTTATTTGTTCGAGGCATCGAGCAATCAGGCCAGTGCCTTTCCCAGTGAAAGAGAACCATCAAAAAGTGCCTTTCCCGGTGTGTACCCTGGTTTAAAATAGGTACACCCTGTACATCCCTGCGTGTCGTAAGAGGCGACAAAGAGGGTTGGCGTCAGGAAGGGCATCCGGCCGTAAAAAAAACATTGCCTCAAAAAGAGAACCATGACAATTACAACTACGTATGGGCAGGGCACAGCCCGAAATGGAGATCGGTTTCTGATGTTTGGGACATGGAATGTAGGGACAATGACAGGGAGACCAGGAGAAGTGGTGGAAGTATTGATCAGAAGAAGAGTGGACATATGTTGCGTGCAAGAGACGAGATGGAAGGGAAGTGGTGTGAGAATGGTGAAGGGTAGGCAGGGACAGAAATACAAGTTTGTGTGGCAAGGGTGCCCGGAGGGCGTGAATGTTGTTGGTGTCCTGTTTTCTGAGGAGTTTGTAGACGGTGTGGTGAGTGTGCTTAGAGTGAGTGATAGGTTGATGGTGGTGAAAATGATGATTGGAAAGCTCTTGGTGAACGTCATCTCGGGATATGTTCCGCAGGTTGGTCGGAGTGATGAAGAGAAGGACAAGTTCTGGTGTGTGATAGAGAAGCTGATGGAAAACGTGAAAGATGAGGAAGTTGTTGTGGTGTGAGGAGACCTAAATGGACATGTGGGAAGGAGTATGGACGGTTTTGAGGGAGTTCATGGGGGTTACGGATATGGTGTGAGAAATGGAGAAGGTGAAAGGATTTTGGAGTTTGCTGATGGAGCTGATTTGTTGATTTGCAATACTCAGTTCCAGAAAGAGGATAATAAGCTTGTTACATACACGTTAGGTGGGTCGACGACAACCGTTGACTACCTGATGGTGCGTAGGCGAGATAGGGGGCACCTCCGGGACACAAAGGTGATCCCGGGGGAGGAGTCTGTTTCACAGCACCACTTGGTTGTCTGCGACACAAGGGTGAAAGATGCGAGGAGAGCTCGGCGGGTGAAGTACCAACCGAGAATGAAGGTGTGGAGGTTGAAAGAGGTGACAGTAAGGGGGGCATTAAAAGAGAGGCTGAGTAGGGTAGAGGATGATGTGGTTGAGCTTGAAAGTGGTTGGATGTCAATGAAAGATAGTCTGTTGGGAGCCGTTGGTGAGGTATGTGGATGGACAAAAGGACCACCGAGGCACTCGGAAACATGGTGGTGGGATGATGAAGTTGGAAAGAGGATTGACGAGAAGAGGAAGAAGTTCAAGGAGTGGCAGAAGGCGAAGGGTACGGGAGCAGAAAAAGCAGAGCATGAAAGTTATAAGGCAGCCAAGAAGGCTGCAAAGAAAGAGGCAGCAAAGGCGCAGGAGGCATGTCGGAAAATGTTCGGAGAACGCTTGGATTCGGAAGAGGGTCAGAGGGTGGTATTCAGGATTGCAAAGCAGATAGCGAAAGAGACGTGTGATGTGATGGGGGTGAGTTGCTTGAAGGATGGAGTGGGACAAATCGTTGTGGACCCAGATGGAATTTTCGGAAAATGGAAAAGATATATGGAAATGCTGTTGAATACAGAGAATGAATGGGATGGCAACATAGAGAGTAACCCAGTTTTAGGACCGGCAGAGAAGATAACCGAGAAGGAAGTTGAGGAAGCGATAAAAGCAATGAAGGGTAGAAAAGCGGGAGGGCCGACGGGAGTTGTGGGAGATATGTTGAAAGCAGCAAGAAGTTGGGGTGTGAAGAGAATGACAGAGATCTGTAATCTTGTGGTGAAAGAAGGCCGCATTCCAGTGGATTGGGAACTGAGTACCCTCGTCTCTCTATACAAGGGGAAAAGTGACCCTCTGGAGTGTGGCTCGTACTGAGCGATAAAGTTATTGGAGCATGAAATGAAGGTATTGGAAAAGGTGTTGGAGAGGAGGATAAGGAAGAAGGTGAAGATCGACGAAATGCAGTTTGGATTTATGCCGGGAAGAAGAACGACAGACGCGCTCTTTATTGTGAGCCAGTTGCAGGCGAAGTACATGGAGAAGAGGAAGAAGTTGTTTCTTGGGTTTGTTGATCTGCAGAAAGCATTCGATGGGGTTCCACGCGAAGTATTGACATGGGCATTGAGGAAGTTAGGAGTGGAGGAATGGTTGATCAGAGTCGTAATGGCAATGTACAAAAGAGCGCGCACAGCTGTAAGGACGAAGGACGGGAACAGTGGTGAGTTTGAGGTGAAGGTGGGAGTGCATCAGGGGTCGGTACTAAGTCCACTATTTGTAGCTGTGATGGAGGTGCTGGCTCAGAACGTAAAGGAGGGTTTACCTTGGGAGTTGTTGTATGCAGATGATCTGGTGTTCATTGCAGAAAGTATGGATGGACTGAAGGAGAAGATGAACAAGTGGAAGGAATGTATGGAGACAAAAGGTCTGAAGGTGAATATCGGAAAGACGAAGGTGATGGCAAGTTGTAAAGCATGTGGTGAGTTGGAAAGAACTGGGAAGTGGCCATGTGCTGTGTGCAGGAAGGGTGTCGGAGTGAACTCCATTCAATGTACAATGTGCGCTGAGTGGGTTCATCAAAAATGTAGTGGTCTGAGAGGGTCATTAAACAGTCTGGCAGCTACATTCAAATGTAAGGTGTGCACAGAGGGAGCTGCAGATGGAGGAAATGTTGAGTTGGATCTTGGAGACGGCGTGAAGCTGGAAGGTGTGAAAACATTTCGCTACCTCGGAGACATGCTGAATGGAGAAGGTGGATCAGACTCGGCAACGGTTGCTGGAGTGAGATGTGCATGGAAGAAGTTTCGGGAACTGAGTGGTGTGCTGATGAGGAGGGGAGTGTCGTTGAAGCTGAAGGGAAAGGTGTATGCTGCATGTGTGAGAAGTGTTATGATTTATGGGAGCGAGACATGGGTATTGGGTAATGAACGTAGAGCAGCAACGAAGGCTGGAAAGGGTGGAAATGCGAACGGCTCAGTGGATGTGCGGAGTATCTTTGAGAGAGAGAGGAAGACAAATGATGAATTGCGAAAGATGATGGGAATAGAGCCTGTGATGGATGCTGTGAAGAGGGACAGGTTGAGATGGTTTGGTCATGTGTTGTGGAAGGATGAAAGTGACTGGATGAGAAGAGTGATGGAAATGAATGTAGAAGGAAGTAGAGGATGGGGAAGACCGAGAAAGACTTGGCTGAAGATGCTGGAAGAAGAAATGCGGGCAAGGGGGTTAACAAGGGGAGATGCAGAAAATAGGGCAAAATGGAGACTATTGTCATGGGGACCGCAAGGTTAATCCCCGCTCTAGCAGGGAAAATGGCCTTAAAATGCATGTTGTGTTGTTGTTGTTCTGTGCTTTGCACTGCCCACGGTAATCTTCATGCTGATGAAGCAGCACTTGCATGGATGAAAGGAAGGAAGAAATCCCACCTAGTGTTTTGACCCATTCCTGTTTGGAATCATGTCTCCCATTCCCTTATTGCAAATAATTCATTGGACATCATCGATAACTTTGTGTGTATAATCAATCCCCTGTGTTTTGTTGAGTTTTGTGCACCCGTCATGATTGTGTCGTATAGGCTTATTAAAAGCTGATATATTTGATGATTTTATTTTACACCGTATTTTGATTTTATTATATTACCAGCCAGGGACACCAGTGGTGATCTTTTTGGATTTGGATTCTACTTTTTGTGTCATCTTTTGTTGCTCCGGTGTCTATCATTGTCTGTTCTGTGTTGTTGCTCTTACACGGGCCTTGAAGCGTTGTAAAATGATGTATAAAAATGTCCAGTATTCTTTTATCATGCATCTCTATTAATATTCATTGTTTATTGATGAAGTGGTGCCACAAGTGCGTAAGATCGCCATCCATGGCATGGCTGTTATTAATACGGGCCCCAGTGGAGTGTTCCTATGTATGTTCGCATACTGCAACTTCTTCTTCCTCTTTCACTGCCAATGTATTTCGCTCCCAAAACTGTCTGGTTTTGAACGCCAACCCCTGCCCTGTGCCTTCACCCGATTGTCTACACGTGGAAAGGTTGTCATCTATTTACTTGGTTGAAAAAAACCATTGGCATGGTTACGTATGCCGTTCAAATGCACGTGAAGATGAGTGGGGAACAGAGGGGAGATGGAAGGGACAGGGGAGACAGGGGAGGGAGAGGGTAGGGGAGTGGGAAAGGGAGAGGAGAGGAGAGGGGTGTGGGGAAGGGAGAGGGGAGGGGCGTGGGGGAGGGAGAGGGGAGGGGTGTGGAGAAGGGAGAGGAGAGGGGTGTGGGGAAGGGAGAGGAGAGGGGAGTGGGGACGGGAGTGGAGAGGACAGGGGAGTGGAGAAGGGAGTGGAGAGGACAGGGGAGTGGGGAAGAGAGAGGTGAGGAGACGATACGATAGGATAGGAGAGGAGAGGTTAGGGGAGTGGGGAAGGGAGAAGAAGGGGAGGGATCGAGGAGGAGAGAGAGAGAGAAGGGCGATCCTATGCTCGCTTTTCCTGTCACTTGGGACGGGTGCTCTTCCTCGTGTTTCATATCGACAACTCATATACCAGTTTTGGAATAATTATAATTTACAACAAACAACAACAGGCATTTTAAGGCCATTTTCCTTGCTAGAGGGGGGGTTAGCCTTGTGGGCCCCATGACAATTTTCTCCATTTTGCCCTATTTTCTGCATCTCCCCTTGTGATCCCCCTTGCCCGCATTTCTTCTTCCACCACCTTTAGCCAAGTCTTTCTCGGTCTTCCCCGTCCTCGACTTCCTTCTACATTCATTTCCATCACTCTTCTCAACCAGTCATTTTCATCCTTCCTCAACACATGAGCAAACCATCTCAAACTGTTTCTCTTCACAGCATCCATCACAGGCTCTATTCTCATCATCTTTCACAATTCATCATTTGTCTTCCTCTCATTACCCATGTCTCGCTCCCATAAATCATAACACTTCTCACACATGCAGCATACACCTTTGCCTTCAGCTTCAACGACACTCCCCTCCTCATCAGCACGCCACTCAGTTCCCAAAACTTCTTCCATGCACATCTCACTCTCGCAACCGTTGCCGAGTCTGATCCACCTTCTCCATTCAGCATGTCTCCTCGGTAGCAAAATGTTTTCACACCTTCCAGCTTCACGCCGTCTCCAAGATCCAACTCAACATTTCCTCCATCTGCAGCTCCCTCTGTGCACACCTTACACTTGAATGTAGCTGCCACACTAGTTAATGACCCTCTCAGACCACTACATTTTTGATGAACCCACTCAGCGCACATAATTTCCATTGTAAATTTACAAAATGAACTGTTATTATGAAGTTTTGTGTCACACATAATGTTTTGTTATATTTCAATTTTATTTGTATTTGGACTTGAAGCTAGAAATAAACTGAACTGAACAAGAAAGTTCATTGGACCGGGAGGGGACATGTACTGCAAAGCAATTCTTCCTGTTGTTAACTGTGGAGTTGACTGTTACCTTTCACCCTCAGTGCTGGAGAGAGCTCAACTACATGGCACGGTGTCTTGATTGCATTCGCAGAGCTTGCCCGTCGAGGTTTACTGCTGCCTTCGCGACTTCCTGATGGTATGGGTTGTTGTGATGATGTCTCACCCCCACTCATTTGACACTCCTCTTCTGTCTGTGGAACGATCTCCTTCGTCCATGCAGTCATGTATTTCCTTCAATCCTTAAAGAGGAACTCAAACGCTCAGACCACCTTAACGCTAATCTATCCTTTGATACCCTACAAAATAGATGTCTTTTCCGATTTGTGGTTTATAAAGTGGGTAATTTTGCGATTAAAGTCGAAATCTTATTCTTCACGATTAGCTGTGACTTCGCACCATGAAGTCAATCGCCAAATCCGTACTGCCAATATTAAAAAATAAAAAATTGTTTGGGATTCCCCTTTAAGATGGCACCTAAATCTCTTCCATTAATATCCCATTATGACCTTTCCTGCTTCATTGTCTGTCTACCAGGAGCATCTTCTGTTTCTCTCTGCATCCCATGCCCCCCTCTTCTCTTCCACTTTATTACTCCGCGCACGTGAAGCGAATCGCGAGGTTAAGCAATTGGTTCATGTTTGTCCATTTTGTCTGTTTATGATCGTGACTTTATGATGGAGGAACAACTTATTTTCATTTAATGCTATTTTTTGAACACAAATCGGAACATGAATAGGAAGAGAAGTCTCGTTTTACCGTACCTTTGCTTTGAACTTGTCACGCTTGCGCCAATCACGCCAAATTATGCTATTCGCCAATCACACTTGCGCAGAGAGGAATGAGATAATTTTTTTACTCTGTCTTTCTGGCAGTCAAGCAAAATTAAAAATCATTCCAATGAATATATATATATATATATATATATATATTTGTTGGCCTGGTGTTGGCTTAGCGGTTAGGGTGCAGGCTTGGGATCCTCGGATCCTGGGTTCGAATCCCGGTCGATCGCTGAATTAACACCTGGGGGGTTGACTCAGCCTGTCATCCTTCCGAGGTCGGCAAATTGAGTACCAGCTCGCTGGGATGAATGATCCCGGTGTGTAACCCGGTTTAGAATAGGTACACCGTATCCCTGCGCATCGTAAGAGGCGACCAAGGGTTGGCGTCAGGAAGGGCATCCGGCCATAAAAACATTGCCTCAAACAGGGAAACCATGATTGTCATGGGGCCCGCAAGGCTATCTCCCGCTCCAGCGGGGAAAATGGCCTTAAAACGATCATTCATTAATATATTACAAAAATTACAATTAATTACTTAATTATTATCGATTTATAAAGTACTTATTTATTCCCTTTCTCATCTGTGCAATATCTCGGGCACCTTTTGAGCAAGGAAGCTGATATTTGGACACGACAATGACAGTGATTTGGCTGTAAAGGGTATTTTTGATTTATTGATTAATCAATTAATCCACTAATTGTTTAATTATTGAAATAATTATATGACTAATTTTGAAAAAGTTACAGATTCGGAAGAAATTGTGGTGGTTCGGGTATGCTATTGGCCAATTGATTGATAATTATCGATTGATTGATAATTCATTGATAATGATTGATAATTATCAATTGATAATCAAATTGATTGAGAATTATCATTAAATTATAATTTAATGATGTTACAATTAAATTTATTTATTTTCATTATTAATCACTTGTTTATTTTCTTTCTCATCTCGGCAATATCTTCGGCACCTTTTGAGCTAGGAAGCTGATAGTTGGACATGACAGTGACAAAGTAATTTGGCTATGAAGGGTATTTTTGATTTATTCATTGATCAATTAATTATTTAATTTTTCGATTAATTATTTAATTATTTTTCAAACGTTACAGCTTCAGATGAAACACTGGTGATTTAGGTATGCTGTTCGCCAATTGATTAATAAATTAATTATTTTACCATTAGTATTTATTTATTTTAATTACGAAATTGATCAATCAATTATTGCACATCTCTCCCTCCCAATACCATCTCTGTGTGCTGCACGGCGGCATCGCCGGGCCCCGAAGGTGCCCCGGCAATGCCACACACTGGCGGATATGTTATTTATTTATTTGGCATGG
The DNA here is from genome assembly GCF_964187855.1 of Myxine glutinosa. Classification (NCBI taxonomy): domain Eukaryota; kingdom Metazoa; phylum Chordata; class Myxini; order Myxiniformes; family Myxinidae; genus Myxine; species Myxine glutinosa. The sequence continues at coordinate 12,765,695 of NC_136265.1, forward strand.
GGGCGGTGTACCTTGAATGTTTCTGTACTTGTTTAACATGAGTTAGATCGTGAGGACGTCGATTATTTATGGACTATTGGAATGTACCATTCAGACCTTTATACCCCTGAGATGGCTTCGACCTTTTAGACCCTTTCAACTTTTTATGACACTTTATTTTCCCCTTTGACCTTTTAAACTTCTTCACCCTTTAGACCACTTTGCCACTTTAGACCCCCTGTAGACCTTTACACTCTTTAGACTCTCTTTAGAGACTTGAGACTCCTTAAACCCTTTCGGCCCATTAGGACTTTGTGCCTTTACACCAGCAACTACTGTTGGAACTTTGTACCTCTTCGACTGCTTCAATCCTTTAGATCCCTTAAAACCATTCAGATCCCCTTAAGACCCTTTTGAACCTTTTAAGACCCCTTAGACTCCTGAAGACTGTTGCACCCTTCAGACCACTTTGACCCCTTTGGACCCCAACTACTCTTGCCTTGCACACTTTAGACGCCATAGACATCTGTAGACCTGTTAGACCACTTTAGATAAAAAGATAAGAAAACACCACATAAACATCTAAATGGAGTATTCTTGCAATACACAGACTATCCCTTTTTCAGCAAGTAATTTGCAATCTCCACCAACCTGGATGCTAAATACTGTGCTAGTTTGAACAGAATTTGCATATTGGGTCAGGGAATTGGTTCACCATTGAAAACCTTGAAGCATATTGTTTATTTGGATTCCGTAAGTATCGTGCTATGCATGACATCTTTCTTGTTTGTGACTCGTGAAAATCGAAGATTTCTCAAGTATATTGGTTGGTCGTGTGCATTATTCTGTCTGTCTGTTTGTCTGTATGTCATTTGCCTACAGGTCACAATTTTAAACTGATCTTCATGAAAGTTCAGGAAATGGTCATCAACAAGAAGCCTATTTTGAGGTCAAAAGGTCAACACAGGCCAAAGGTCAACAACTTTGTCAAATTTCTTAAATCATTAGTTTTCATCCGATTGACTTGAAATTTGAACAGGGTTTGCATATCATGTCAGTAATTCAACCACCCTTTGTTTTTTTTAAGGTCACCATAGACCAAAAGGTCAACGTCGGCCAAATGTCAACATATGCCATATTTCTAAACTCCTCAATTTTCAACCGATTGAGTTGAAATTTGAAGAGGATTTGCATGTCAGGTCACTGAAACCAACCACCGATTATTTTTGAGATCAACATAAGTCAAAGGTCAACAACTTCTTTTTGGGATTTCACATGTATCGTGCTGTGCACAACATATTTCTTGTTTGTTTGTTTGTCTGGGCACAGGATACCTCGAAGTTGTTGATGAATTTGGAAGAAACTTGGTGAACAGGTTGGGTGTGTGACAAGGACAAATTGATTACATTTTGATGAAGATCCAGATCCGGATACGAGAATTTTTAAACGATTCTTCCCCAGTGAGGGATAGGGTCCAAAAACGACAACAGGCATTTTAAGGCCATTTTCCCTCCTCCAGCGGGGGTTAGCCTTGCGGGCCACATGCCAATCTTCTCCATTTTGCCCTATTTTCTGCATCTCCCCTTGTTTAACCCCCTTTCCCACATTTCTTCTTCCACCACCTTTAGCCAAGTCTTTCTCAGTCTTCCCCATCCCCTACTTCCTTCTACATTCATTTCCATCACTCTTCTCAACCAGTCACTTTCATCCTTCCTCAACACGACCAAACCATCTCAACCTGTTCCTCTTCACAGCATCAATCACAGGCAATATTCCCATCATCTTTCGCAATTCATCATTTGTCTTCCTCTCTCTCAACGATACTCCGCACATCCACCGAACCATTCCCATTTCCACCCTTTCCAGCCTTTGTTGCTGCTCTACGTTCATTACCCATGTCTCGCTCCCATAAATCATAACACTTCTCATACATATGCAGCATATACCTTTCCCTTCAGCTGCTCTACGTTCATTACCCATGTCTCGCTCCCATAAATCATAGCACTTCTCACACATGCAGCATACACCTTTCCCTTCAGCTTCAACAACACTCCCCTCCTCGTCAGCACGCCACTCAGTTCCCGAAACCTCTTCCATGCACATCTCACTCCAGCAACCATTGCCGAGTCTGATCCACCTTCTCCATTCAGCATGTCTCCTCGGGAGCAAAATGTTTTCACACCTTCCATCTTCATGCCGTCTCCAAGATCCAACTCAACATTCCCTCCATATGCAGCTCCCTCTGTGCACACCTTACATTTGAATGTAGCTGCCACACTGGTTAATGACCCTCTCAGACCACGACATTTTTGATGAACCCACTCAGCGCACATTGTACATTGAATGGAGTTCACTCCAACACCCTTCCTGCACACAGCACACGGCCACTTCCCAGTTCTTTCCACCCCACCACATGCTTTACCACTTGTCATCACCTTCGTTTTTCCGATATTCAACTTCAGACCTTTTGGCTGCATACATTCTTCCACTTGTTCATCTTCTTCTTCAGTCCATCCATACTTTCCGCAATCAACACCAGATCATCTGCGTACAACAACTCCCACGGTAAACCCTCCTTTACATTCTGAGCCAGCACCTCCATCACAGCTACAAATAGTAGTGGACTTAGTACCGACCCCTGATGCACTCCCACCTTCACCTCAAACTCACCACTGTTCCCGTCCTTCATCCTTACAGCTGTGCGCGCGCTCTCGTACATTGCCATCACGACTCTGATCAACCATTCCTCCACTCCTGACTTCCTCAATGCCCATGTCACACAACTTCGTGTGGAACCCTATCGAATGCTTTTCTCCAGATCAACAAACCCAAGAAACAACTTCTGCCTCTTCTCCATGTGCTTCTCCTGCAACTGCCTCACAATAAAAAGCGCGTCTGTCGTTCCTCTTCCTGGCATAAATCCAAACTGCATTTTGTCAATCTTCACTTTCTTCATTATCCTCCTCTCCAATACCCTTTCCAATACCTTCATTCCATGCTCCAATAACTTTATCGCTCCATACGAGCCACAGTCCAGAGGGTCACCTTTCCCCTTGTATAGAGGGACGAGGGTACTCAGTTCCCAATCCACTGGAATGCGGCCTTCTTTCACCACCAGATTACAGATCTCTGTCATTCTCTTCACATCCCAACTTCCTCCTGCCTTCAACATATCTCCCACAACTCCCATCGGCCCTCCCGCTTTTCTACTCTTCATTGCTTTAATCGCTTCCTCAACTTCCCTCTCAGTTATCTTCTCTGCCGGTCCTAAAACTGTGTTACTCTCAATCCCATTCATTCTCTGCATTCAACAGCATTTCCATATATCTCTTCCATCTTCCTTTAATTCCATCTGGGTCCACAACGATTTGTCCCACTTCATGTTCTTTCCGAAGACAGGTTCAGTACCGCAAGATCAGTTTGTTGGCAAGGGTTGTTCTGGGTGGTTTACCATTGCCTTCCCGGCAGTAGTTTGGGCAGGAATTTGTAATTTATTCTGGGTGTGGGCGATGGCTGGCGTACTCTTCGTGGAGGTCACCGTGGGATCTTAAATGCCCACCGAGTAATGCCAGCAGATGGGATGTCCAGTTTAACATCCATCCGAGGGACGGCACACATGTCGATGAATCACCCAGCCTGTGAAACAGTTTATAGCTAAGTCGGGTTTTAAATTCAGGCCAGACGGATTAGTGGCAGGTATGTGTCCCTCTCGGATATCCTGTCAGCCCGTTAAAACAACAACTCATTGTTTTATCCCATCGAACCTCGATACATGTATTGAAAATGTTTACATTGAGGACGCATTGCGTTTTTCACTTGATTCTTTTACCCTCATTTTTCACTGCAATTTCTGCTGAACCATTTGGTGCAAAGTTTCTTTTTTATAATCCCAAAACTGAGCGATGCAGTCAGTCGGGATTTTAACATCCTCGATAAATCACGCATGTCTGCACAAAAATATAAATACTTTTTATTGTGCTGCTCGCCAAACCTCACACATTCCTTGTGCTCATTTCAAACGATTTCTCAGAACAATATAATGATGGGGTGTGGGTGAACTCACCCCTGAGAAACATTAAGTTTTGCCTGTGTGAATGATTTGTACTTTAAAAGGGCACATGAGCAATGGTTAATTGGCAATGTATGTACGCCCACTCGGTTCACTCGCGTATGATTTGCTGCATGGGAAAAAGGGCACATGATGCAATGTGGAATTGTAATGTGGTGACGAAGGACACTACCCACATTTGGGTTTGCTTTGTAACTCAAAACTGCCATTGCAAGCAGGACCATTGAGGTTTAAATTTCCTTTTGAAGTCATCTCGAGGCCTTAGATTGTCCACTTTAAGACTTTGTACATGACCCTTTAACAGATCTTCCTTTGATTTATTTACAATGATTTGTGACCGAAAGGATCTGCTCCACAATGTCTGTGCTACCTGCCTGGGTGTTTTGTCCACTGCTGTGGGTAGGCAGGGAGTACATTTGCTCGGTTATTGTCAGTCCTGGTCTGCGAGTCATTCCGTGCTTCGTCATGACCGTTCTTTGCGTTGTTGAATCCTTCAGCTTTGCTCGGATAATCCAATGAGAAAGACATGCTGCATCTTTTCGCCAGCTTTCCGTCATTTTGACATTCGTCCTCCGGGTCATTGTGATGTTTGGTGCAGTGTCGCAGGGAGAGATCCAGCGGCAGGGATGCTTCAGGCGGGGCCCACAATGCCTGTTTTAAGCTCTCCAGCTCCTCCCGCACTCGATGCAGACGCTCATTTACATCGAACTGAGCCCCACTCTCCACTTCCTTGTGTCCGTGGCTGCCTTTGCCAGGATTTACCTGACACCGCAAGCGTTCATACTCTGTCATGATAACGGCGAGCTCTGTCTTGGCCTTTTCTGCTTGCTGTTGCCAGATTGGTGGAGCTATCAGGCAGCTCGGGTCCTTGTGGTTGGACGTTGACGATGGTCCGCAGAGGGAGGTTGCTCTGGCCGAGCCTGTTGTGCTCGTGAGACGCTGCGGGCTGAAGAAGGGTGGGGGTATCAGGTGTGAGTTTACGTAGCTTGGCAGTTGGAACAGTTTGCACCTGGATTTGTATGGTTTGTGTGGAGTGAAGCTGCAAGGTATTTGTTGGGATGCAGAAAGGGGCATGTGGCAATAAATTTCACAATTGTTTCACAAATATGGGGATTTGGTGGCAAATGTGGAATACCTGTACACGCATACAACACGATTGGATCTAAGAAGAGGTAAGCATGCCATGTATAGTTAGGGTTAGGGTTATGGTTAGCACTTTCCTTGGATTAAGCATGCATTCCGAAACGCCACAACATACCTTCTATAACAGCAGTGTTTGGGAGATACGGGGTCAGAACTGTTCTGTGGTGAGTCGCTGCAGCTGCTCAGGGTGCTGTAAGGGGATGTGGAATGGACACTGGGGGAAGGAGGCTTTCCACCGCATGTCGTGTCAAGTGTACCCGTTGACTTGAAGGAAAGCCACGGGGAGTTGGTGGCAGTGGGGTTTCCCAGGCAAGATGCGGTGGAATCCCCGTTTGTTTGTGTCAGTACGATTGTGGGAACTTTGCGGCCATGTAGTTGCTCCAGTGAAGTAAATGCAAGGTCACCTGTTGCTTGATGGGACGATTCTCTCATTTGTGGCCAAAATGTTTTGTTTGGTATTACCCTGGATGCGTCGGCCATTGTTCGAAACATTGTGCTGGCCCCATGACTGCCTGCACTCAGGCTGGTGGGATGGAGATAGAACGGTGTCGACAGCGGCGATGTGAAAGGGTTAGCCACATGGGCCGGTACTGTCAGGACGGGGTAGTACGCACAGCTCGGTCTGGGTGTTGTTACACCTTTTGGAAATGAGGCTTTGCCCAGATTAACTGGTGCAGCGGCCTGTCGAATGTTAGCGGAATGACGTGAGAAGGTCTTCCCAAACAAGTGTGCCTCAGCAGAACTTGAGTGCGTATTTTGCTTTGTTATCACCTGCCTTTGCTGTGGCAGAGAGAAGTCGAACAAGCTTTGAGTAATCTTCACATCTTTTACTTCCTGCTTCAAGCCCTCATTGGTGCGAACATCATTCCGACAGTCTTCATCATTTCTGGTCTGTTCTTCCTGACTCTTGAACGCCTTGGCGTCTCCCACCAGCGACAGCGAGTCCTTGCAGAGGCTGTACTTCATGTGGTTGTACAGGTGCGACTTTTCGAGGCACGTGAATGGGCACTGGAAGCACTTGAAGTTGTACGGCTTGCCCTGTGGCCGTGGGATGTAGTGCGGCTTCTTGGGTTTCTTCTGCATTCTCGGGCCTGCTCTTCTCGTCACGTTTGACTCGGTTGTTGGCGCTGCCTTGTTTGTCATGGTCGGTTTTTCTTTCTTGTTGGACTTCCACCGTCAGTGCTTCGGCAAGTCTTCCTTTTTTGTGGCTTGCGAGCCGTGTCGAATACAATACGGCTGACCTGTTGATAAATAAAATCGTTTAAACAAGCTGTCATGTTTAAACTTTTTAAACAATCGAATGATGTTCTTACTCTGAATACAATTTTTAATTTAGTTTTTAGAGTATATGGAGGGTAGTGGAATTATTGACCGCTGGGATGGTAAAGCTCTTCAGGGTTCAGTGTTACAGGAGGTTGACATGTGGTTCATACCTCACTCCTTGTCACCCTGATATAGCAGCCAACGCTCTTCACCATGGCACTTGGGGTCCACCAGAGATGATGTCGTTAGCTCTCCAAAACAAGTTTGATTTGGCCATGTTTGGTTGTCAGAGCCAGAGGATGCAAACGATGAGCGTTTTCCACGTTCTCTGTGAAAATATCAAGGAAGAGCGTTTTTATTTTTCATGCGACCTCCTTCATACCAACCATTCACGTTTCTGATTGGGTGATTTGTTCTTACCTACGCCACCGAAGGTGGATGGAGGTTGTTTTCACCCCTGTCTATTGTTTTTGGGTTGTCCATCAGTCTGTGTGTCCGTGAAAGGTTTTCGTTACCGCGATAACTTTAGAACAACTGAAGGGATTTAAGTCAAACTTGGTGCAAGTACAATGTGTATAAATAATGATGCAAATATGAACTAATTAGATTATGGGGTATTGGTCACAGGTCACGTTCGGTAAAAATTATGTCATCACGCAAACTTGTGAACCAGCAATGGGATTTTGACCAAACTTGGTATAACTATATGTTATGATGCAATGACAAACTGACAAGATTTCAGCATCAAGAGGTCAAAGGTCAGAAGTCATGTCAGGTAAAAATGTGATACTTGAGAACAGCTAAAGATATTTTAATCAAACTTTGTACAAGTCTGTATAAACCTCCCTCAGTGCATGCATCCATGAGAGATTTATTTTTATTTTTATTTACAGAAAACTACAAACAGCTGTCTGTGCCCACAATACAAACACATGGTGAGTGTGTGTGTATATATATATATATATATATATATATATATATATATATATATATATATATATATATATATATATATATATATATATATATATATATATATATGTGTATATATGTGTATATATGTGTATATATGTGTGTATATATGTATATATATGTATATATATGTATATATGTATATATATGTATATGTATGTATATATATGTATATATATATGTATATGTATGTATATATATGTATATATATATATATATATGTATATGTATGTATATATATATATGTATATGTATGTATATATATATATGTATATGTATGTATATATATATATATATGTATATATATATATATATATATGTATATGTATATGTATATATATATATATATATATATATATATATTGATATTTATATATTGATATTTATATATTGATATTTATATATATTGATATTTATATATATTGATATTTATATATATTTATATATTGATATTTATATATATTTATATATTGATATTTATATATTGATATTTATATATTGATATTTATATATTGATATTTATATATATTTATATATTGATATTTATATATATTTATATATTGATATTTATATATATTTATATGTATATATATATATGTATATATATATATTATATATTAGGGTGGGCTTCAAAAAATCAAAATGCAGATTTTCTCCGGGACATGGTCTATTTTTGTTCCTTTTGGTGTCAAAGGAAACCACACCAACTTTGAATGGAATCCAATAATATTTAGGGGTGCCACATCAGTGATGAATTTTCCCCCATGCAAAAATAGGAATTCCCATTTTTTGGGCTGTACATACACAAAATAAATACATAACTAGAACGGGCACTCGGTAGAGCGCATACCTTCGCCGCAGCTACTGTTCTGTACTTGGCATGGGAGTGTAGGGAACAGAACAACAAAAATACGATTTTGACCTTTTCGTGACCTTGACCTTGACCTTTGACCCGATTGCTCCCAAAATCTAATCAAATGTGTCCCGTATAATAACCAATCATCCCACCAAATTTCATGCAATTCGGTTGAATACTTTTTGAGTTATGCGAATAACATACACACACACACACAGACATACAAATAAATACACAGCGATCAAAACATAACCTTCCGCTTTTGCGAAGGTAATTATATATATACATTAAATATAATATTAAAAATAAATATATAGTAAATATACATTAAATAATCAATATACATAAATACACATTATACATTATATATATAGTTATATACAATATATTATACATACAGTTTTGAGACTTCCTATGATCACTATCTGGGCAATTTTCATGCATGTTTTGTACAGGTTCCTGGGGTCAGGTGTACGCTTTTTTAGTGTGTAATATGTAGGCCTAACTTATTGACTGTGGCTCTTTTGTAGAGAGTGACCCTGTGGAGTAAGAATTAACAGGATTTTACCCACATTCTTGCTTATTTTGCAGATATGGCATGTGCTAGTACCAGTGTTTCATTGAAAACTCGGGCTCAGGATAATGTGTATCTCATTGGGTCCACTTCTGGAGATGCCATCAAAGGTGCCAAGCTCCCGACTGTGCATCAATCTCTTGTCCTGTTTTTCCATCACCTGAAGAAGGAGAATCGCACTGCCCGGGAGAGTGCAACCCTCACCATTGAAGAGGTTGTGAAGTTCTGGGAAAAAGCTCACCTACCTACAACGATGAAGCAGCACTGCATCCATCGTTTGGAGAGGCTATATGAAGAATGGAGGAGCCTCCAAAAAGGTGCAAAGTGGGGTGGTGCGACCCAAGAGAAAAAGGAAGCATCCGTCAAGGCCTCCTTGGAGAAGACGTTTGATCTTAGGCATGCAGATTCGGAGGCCATAATCACCAACCCCGAGGACAGGAAGTTTCTTCACGATCAATTCTCAGAGAGGAAGGCTTCAATGGGATCTGTAGACACTGTGTTGGAAGCAAAAACGAAGCGAAAGAAAGAAAGGGAAGAAAAGGAGAAGACTAAGGCAGAGAAGGAAAATAAGAGACAGGAAATGGTCATGAAGGGTGCTACTGCTATGGAAGTCACAGACTCAGACTCTGACTCTGAGACCACGGCACAGGCTGGTTCTTCATCATCTGATGGTGGGATATCTCGTCCCAAGAAAAGAAGGCCTATCAACATTGTCACTCCTGAAGTCGCAGCTTCTTTGTATCGTACGAAAACAAGTGACCGAATGGCTGTCCACAACTTGGCATCCATTTGTAGAGTAGTAGGATGGGATCCTGCAGAGTTGGCACTGAACCGATGGACAGTGCGGCGGAATCGCATGATGCATCGATGCAAAACCATGGACGAAATAAAAGAAGCATTTCATCATAATGTGCAGGGTCCTTTAGTGGTCCATTGGGATGGAAAGCTTCTTCCCGATGTCACTGGAGATTTTGTGCATGTGAAGGTGAATCGTCTTCCAATCCTTGTGTCCAACCAGTACCATGGAATGGAGCAGCTGTTGAATGTTCCCAAGTTACCTGACGGGGGAGGAGAAGCTATGGCAACCGCTGTAGTGGACACACTGAAGAGCTGGAACCTTGTGGGCAAGGTGAAGGCTTTGTCTTTTGACACAACGGCCAGCAATTCAGGTGTTCGTGGAGGGGCTGCTGTCCTCATTGAAAAGAAGCTACAGACTGAACTAATTCATTTGGCTTGCCGCCATCATGCGCACGAAATCATTCTGGGAGATGTTTTCACCACTCTTTTCGGTCCTTCATCAGGCCCTGACATCCAGCTTTTTAAGCGGTTTCAGGCGAAGTGGCCGTCCATTGCCCATCACCAACCAAAAAATGGATTCACAGATCCTGATACGGCAGCTGAGTTTGCACAGAACAATGACATGATGGATGAAGCTCTGGAATTTGCTCTTGTGTGTTTGAAAGATCAGCAGCCACGAGATGATTATCGTGAACTCCTAGAACTGACTGTCATCTACATGGGAGGAATCCCACCTCGTGGAATCCGGATCATGGCTCCAGGAGCAATGCACAGAGCCAGATGGATGGCAAAAGCACTATATTCACTACAGGTGTTCATGTTTCGGTCAGAGTTCCACTTGACACTTCGAGAGGCGAGAGAACTCCGAGCCTTCAACATTTTTGTCTGCCTTGTGTATGTACAGGCTTGGTTTCGGGCTCCACAAGCTATTGAGGCTCCCCTGAATGACATTAACCTCCTCAAGAAGTTGGAAAAGTTTGAACAAATCAATCAGAAGATGGCTCAGGCAGCCTTGAAGGCACTTGGCCGCCACACGTGGTACATGAGCCCAGTACTAGTGGCATTTGCATTCTTTGACACCAGAATTGACAAAGAAAGCAAGATCAATATGATTGAAGCATTGAAAAATGACGGTGAAAACCCCTCTCCAAAGAGACCAGCTATCAAACGAGGAACCGCCCTGTCAATTGCTGGCCTCATAACAAAACACACCAAGCATTTCTTCAGCATCCTAGGGACCCCAACTGATTGGATGGATAAGGATCCTGGTTCATGGGAGCAAGAAACCAGCTTTCAGGAAGCAAAGAAAGCCGCCAGTGGCTTAGTCGTGGTGAACGACAGGGCAGAAAGGGGTGTCGCATTGATACAAGACTACAATAAGCTCCTTACAAAGGATGAAGAGCAAAAGCAAGCTCTGCTCCAAGTTGTTGCTGCTCACAGGAAGATGTACCCCGATGCCAAGAAGGCAACAGTGGTGAAACAGGCCCAGAAATAGGAGTTACATTTCTCATTATATTTGGGTTTTTTAATATTATGTGATATGGTGTCTCTTCATTTTATGTACTGAACATTTGGATTGTTATCATTGAATTTGAGTTTTCATAGCAATATAGTGCTATTTGTGCAGCTATTGTAACTTGTGTTTGCTAGAATACAAAGAAAGTGAGTGGAGGGTGGATTTTCATAAAACAAACTTCTGGTTTTGCTTTCGATCCATATATAGAAAAGTTTTGTAGACACCTTTAGTTTGAAGGCTGATGTGGCACCCCTAAATAAAATCAGATTGCTTTCATATTTGGTGTCTTTTCATTTTGGAACAAAAGGAACAACATAAAGCCATGTCCCAGTAAATATTTAAAAAAAATTATTTTGAGCACCACCGTAATATATATATATATATTACCGTAATATATATATATATATATATATATATATATATATATATATATATATATATATTATATATATATATATATATATATATATATATATATATACACACACACACACACACACACACACACACACACACACACACACACACACACACACACACACACACACACACACACACACACACACACACACACAGTCACGTGAAAAAGTAAGTACACCCCATGTAAAGTTTTGACCTTTTCAGCATATTTCAACATACAGCTATTTGATCTTCATTTCAGCAATATTGATAGATAAAGGTGATATAATATAACAAATATCATGAAACATTTACATTTTGTAGTCCATTGTATAATTTAAATAAACATCAATGCAAATTTTGCATGTGGAATAAGTAAGTACACCCCATGAAATGTTTAAAAAAAATCTTTTTAACATATGTGGACATATCAATATTTGATCTTCATTTAAACAGTATCTACAGATAAAGGTGATCTAATTGAACAAAAAACTGAAAAATTGACTTTGCAACAATTTATTCAACAAAACATTGTTGCACTGCATGCACAATGAATGAATGAATGAATGATCGTTTTAAGGCCATTTTCCCCGCTCGAGCGGGAGTTAGCCTTGCGGGCCCCATGACAATCATGGTTCCCTGTTTGAGGCAATATTTTTATGGCCGGATGCCCTTCCTGACGCCAACCCTTGGTCATGCTATTACGGTGCGCAGGGATACGGTGTACCTATTCTAAATCGGGGTACAAACCGTGATCATTCATCCCAGCAAGCTGGAACTCAATTTGCCGACCTCAGAAGGATGACAGGCTGAGTCAACTCCCCTAGCGTTAATTCAGCGATCGACCGGGATTCGAACCCAGGATCCTAGGATCCCAAGCCGGCACCCGAACCGCTAAGCCAACACCAGGACATGCACATCTCGTTTCAAATCCCCCCACAACATCTCGATGGGATTTAGATCCAGGCTTTGACTTGGCCATTCCAGAACCCTCCATTTCTTTCTTTTCAGCCATTCCTTGGTGGATTTACTGGTGTGTTTCGGGTCATTGTCATGTTGCAAGGTCCACCTTCGGTTGAGCTTCAACTTTCCGACAGATGGCCTCACATTATCCTCAAGCACCCTCTGGTACAATGAAGAATTCATAGTGGATTCTATGATGGTGAGCTGCCCAGGCTCTGATGCAGCAAAGCTGCCCCAAACCATAATATTTCCACCACCATGCTTTACAGTTGGTATCAGGTTCTTGTGGTCAAATGCTGTCTTTGGTTTTCACCAAACATGTCTTCTGATACTGTGGCCAATTAGCTCTACCCTTGACTCATCTGTCCAGAGCACATTGTTCCAGAAGTGCTGGTCTTTGCCCAGGTGTTCATTGGCAAACTTTAGTCTTACCGTGATGTTCTTTCTGGACAGCAAAGGTTTCCTCCTGGCACACCACCCATGTAGATCAAATTTGTGCAGCCTCTTTCTCATGGTAGACTCGTGCACTTTGACATCAACAGTGGCAAGAGCTACCTGTAGGTCCCGTGATGACATTCTGGGGTTCTTCGAGACTTCTTTCAGCATCTTGCGGTCTGCTCTCGGGCTCTTGGGCTCGGGCTCTCGGGTTCAGGCGGCCTTGCCTGAACAAGTTGGCAGTTGTTTGGAATCTTCTCCACTTGTAGATGATTTTTCAGACAGTCGAATGATTGATTTCAAATTGTTTGGAGATCTTTTTAAATCCCTTCCCAGACTCGTAGGCATCTATAACCTTCTTTCTGAAGGCCTCAGAGAGCTCTTTTGATGTTGGCATGGTGATGCCGCACACTTCAACAACAAAGAGGAAACCAAACTAAATGTCTGAGGTTTAAATAAGACAGGTTCCTCCAAGGTCCTCTGTCACGATGTTCTAATCATTTGCACCTGAGCTGGTGCACCTGATTCTAATTTTAGGTATTTGAAGTCGTGATAAATGTAGGGGTGTACTTACTTTTTCCACATGCGAAATTTGCATTTATGTTTATTTAAATTATACAATGGACTACAAAATGTAAATGTTTCATGATATTTGTTATATTATATCACCTTTATCTATCAATATAGTTGAAATGAAGATCAAATAGTTGTATGTTGAAATATGTTGAAAAAGTCAAAACTTTACATGGGGTCTACTTACTTTTTCACGTGACTGTATGTATATATATATATACATGTGTATATATATACATGTATATATATATATATATATATATATATGTATGTATATATATATATATGTATGTATATATATATATATGTATGTATATATATATATATGTATGTATATATATATATATATATATATGTATGTATATATATATATATATGTATGTATATATATATATATATGTATGTATGTATATATATATATATATGTATGTATATATATATATATATGTATGTATATATATATATATATATATGTATGTATATATATATATATATATATATATATGTATGTATATATATATATATATATGTATGTATATATATATATATATATGTATGTATATATATATATATATATGTATGTATATATATATATATATATATATGTATGTGACCCGGACAGGGTTTGAACCACTGACCTCCCGGACTCGGAGCGGATGCTCTCTGCATCACACCACCGAGTCAGGTTAAAAAGCAGACACCAATGATAAATAGGCCGCATGCTTTTCCTTCCCTTGTGTATCATTGTATATTTCCCCCAATTAACCGTTTGTGACGTCGTAAACCGTGTTTTGTGCGGTGAACGTTAACCTATCCCTTTCTATAACTTTCCAGTCAACTATGATCTCTCGCAATTGCACGGTTGTCCTGTTGGCTTTCTTGTTCCCATTATATATAATCACGAAATCTCAAGTTCTGGATGGATTATGACAAGAACAAGCCTATTCGATTTTTCTTCAGATCCAGAACTGTGGGATACAAAACGTAAACTATTCAGCACGCTCCCGAGCGCTGTTCTACTTTTGGTGTGTAATCTTGTTGAGACTTGCCGGCTGATTATTGTGGACCCACCGAGGGTAGGTGGGGATATCCTGAAGGCAGACATGTTACTGAGCAAATATTAATATCGTTAGACTACTTTCACTCTTGATTATGATGAATGCCTAGGCCTGTTGGCTGTGAAAGCTTCCAGGTGGTGATGGCCTAGCTTGTTCGCATCGGGGCTTGAGGCTGTTTTTTTGACGCGGTGAATACAACAAAGCGATCACACCTGCACATGCTCCAAGCTCTGCTCCAGATTGTGTTCTATTTTAAAACTGACAGGTCATCCATCGCACCCATCTCGTACATGTATAAGTGTGATGGTGTGATTCTGACTTGTGCCAAAGTGTGCCGTTTTGGTTGCAGGATTGCCTCAGGGCCGACCCTTGTGTCTTGGATTTGTTTTTGCCTTAAATATTTCCTCCTTATGTAGCTGCTCAAAGCTACTACTTTTTAAGATGCGAGATCAAGTTTCCCATGTGTGGCTGGAATGGGGGGAGTACAAATTTGATTCGGATTAATTGGTGCGTCATCAGGTGGGACCTATCTTAATTGACAAGGTAGACTGCTCAGATCATCCCCCATACAAAACCATGATCCTTTCTACCCCCGTTTAATTGCTCCCTCTCCTCCAAGCCCTCTTCTTTTAAGGTTTCCAGCTTTTCCGTCCTGAAAGGCTTCTGTATCCATCTTGTCCACACACATGTCCTCCCCGACCTCTCATTCTTCCCCACATCCCTTAATTGATCCAAGTCTCCCTCTATTTTGTCCCTCAACCCCAGCTCTTGGTGTGCTTCCTTTTGTTCTGTTATATCTTCATCCAT
Organism: Myxine glutinosa; assembly: GCF_964187855.1. Classification (NCBI taxonomy): domain Eukaryota; kingdom Metazoa; phylum Chordata; class Myxini; order Myxiniformes; family Myxinidae; genus Myxine; species Myxine glutinosa. The sequence goes on from NC_136265.1 coordinate 12,781,100, forward strand.
TCTGTTCTGGCTCCTCCGCAAGACTAGACTTTGTATGCAATATATAAATAAATAAATGTTCCCGATTAGGCCATGCTAGACGTACGTATACTAATGATGTTGCAATGCTCGTGACGTCCTTCACTCGAGCAGCCATACACCTGTTGTTAAAGCCTGTCCTGTTCAGGATACAGACGTATAGCTGCAGCAGTTTTTTTTTTTTTTTTTTTTTTTTTGTATACAAGATCGAGGCTCGTGAAAGAGCGAACATTAATCGCACAGAAAGACAAACAGACAAACCGACACATAAAACAAATAACATCGGGAGCGGTAGACAAGATGGGGAGAGAGGGGGAAGGACACAAACATAACATTTGAGAGCAGGTACCGAGAGACATGGAGACATCGAGAGATCTGTGGGAGGGAGAGGGCTTTGGGGCGGGAGGCATGGGAAGGGGGGGGGGGGGGGGGGATTTAAGAACAGAATCAAAATTCTCTGACGATCCTGAAAGTTTTTCGATGTGAAGCACCGACCAATGAGGAATCGTTCTTTTCCTGGCTTTGAGAGTCAAAACGGTTTCATTTTGGGAAAAAAAAGTCAAAACCAAATTTGATGTTTCACACTCTCCACAGAGTGTCAGTGCTGCCCAAGCAGTTTCTTTGCAAGGGTTATACTATGTGGGTTGCCATTGCCTTCCCAGCATTGTTTGTCCGTGCTGTATCCTTTTAAATGCTGAGCGTCAAGCGAGGAAGCAGCACGTACCATAAGAAAAGGTCTTTGGTGTGACCTGGACGGGGTTTGAACCACTGACCTCCCGGACTCGGAGCGGACGCTCTCCGCATCACACCACCGAGTCGGGTTAAAAACCAGACACCAATGATAAATAGGCCGCATGCTTTTCCTTCCCTTGTGTATCATTGTATATTTCCCCCAAATAACCGTTTGTGACGTCATAAAGCATGTTTTGTGCGGTGAACCTATCCCTTTGTGTAAAAAGTCCCGTCACCTGCGATCTCTCGCAATCGCACGGTTGTTATGCTGGCTTTCCTGTTCCCATTCATTGCATCATCACAGCTGACATATTTTTAAACACAGAAATGGATAAACAAACTTTTATCGCACCGACAAAGTGATGCAGCCATAACGTGGTTTAGGAGGTCATAATTGGAGATTCAGACGGGATCTTTGACGAGATACGAGATAAGGAAAGCATGCGGCCTATTGGTATTTGCTTTTCACTTTATTCCAAAACGAAGATGTTTTGACTCTCAAAGTCAGTAAAAGGAAAATTCCTCACTGGTCGGAGCATCGCGCAGAGACCCGTTCAGGGTGTCGGAGAATTCCGATTTTTTTTTTGAATTCCTGTAGCTACACGCCTGCATCCTGAACGGCTCTCGCTTTAACAACATGTTTATGGCTGCTCGACTGAAGGAAGGCCCGATTTCCTCCACCCATGCCGGATTTCTCTGAGTTTCCCTCTATTTTGTACCTCTACCCTGCTCTTGTCTAACCCTCCCGTTTTCCTGCTGTTCGTTACCGAACGTGGACAGAGGTTATGTTTTCACCCCTGTCTGTCTGTCTGTCTGTGAGCAGGATAACTCAAAACGTTATGGACGCATTCGGACGAAACTTGATGTCCAGGTTGGGTTTGTGACAAGGACGAAGAGATTAGAATTTGGTTAAGATCCAGATCCGGATACAAGTTTTTACTTCAAGTGATTCTTCACCATTGAGAGATTTTTATTTTTTATTTTTTTGTGTACAAGGTCGAGGTTCGTGTAAGAGCTAACATTAATCGCATAAAAACAAACGCACAAAAAAGAAATGATCAAGGGAGCGGGAGACAAGATGGGGAGAGAGGGGGAAGCACACAAGTGCAACAGTAGAGGGCAGGGATATCGGGAGATCTGTGGGAGGGGGAGGGCTTGGGGGGAGGAGGCGTGTAAAGGGGGAGGGGGGAAGAGGTATAAATCACATGGACACTGTTAGGACTTCCAGGAAAGAAGTCGGTATTTCAAAAAAGTGGATCTGGGATGAATTAGCGGGGGTAGAAAAGATCAAGGTTTTGGATGGGGGAAGATAAGAGATGGTGGTGAACAGCTGTTTTAAAGACCTGGAGGGAGGAGTGGGATTGAAGAGAGTGGGGGAGTTTGTTCCAGAGGAGGGAGAAAAGAGGAGTAAAGGAGTGAAGGTGAGCAGACAGTCTTGATTTTGGCAGTTTCACCATAAGAGGATTGCTGGCAGATCTTGTGCGTCCTGCAGGAATATTTGGGGGACAGAGCACAGACAGGGCTGGGGAGGGGGGGGGGGGCTAGGCCAGAGAGGAGTCGGTAGAAGACAGAAAGACCACCAACCTGCCTGCGGTGAGTGAGTGAAAGGCCCTCAGAATCAGCTTCATCGTGGGAGATTCCAATGATTCTGAATGCTTTGGTTTCAACAGCGTGAAGACGAGCTAGGTGTGAGGCAGGAGCACCGGCCCGGAGGGGGGAGCAGTATTCCATTGAGCTGCGGATGAAAGCCTTGTATGTGATGTGGTAGTAGATGGGGCCTACTTGTATGTAGATGGGTCCAACAACAACATGTACTTTGATATTTCAAACAGTTGTGGACGAGTTGTAACACAAAACTCTGTGGATGAGCTGGTTATGAAAAGAACAAGCCGATTAGATTTTGGTTGAGGTCTGGATCCAGATCCCGACCCATCATCAGTGGGATACAAAACGTAAACTGTTCACCTGGTGGAGGTGTGCGCTCTACGGTGTGCTGCTCTTGTTTCGTTCTGTTGCACCCTGATCCGCTCTGTGTTCTACCTCGTCTGCGAGCCTCGACGCTGCATACAAATGCTCTTTTCAAATATTTCCCTTTGCCTCATAATGTGACGCCTTTGAGAAGCTGGAATGCAAAGCCCAGACAATGATTTTGAAGTGGATCAGGTTTCCCTTGTGCATGGAAAAGTCTTCCGAGCGTGCGGGTTCAACGAGCCATTTATCAAATACAATGGAGAAAACGCAACTTTTACCAAATGTTTTTCTCACCGTCGGTTTGTCCGCGACCGCTCTCAGTTATCCAACATCGGTTGTGTTTGCCTTTGTGTAATCACACAAATCTTTACCAACAGAAAAACCAAAAAAAAATGCAGAGAGCTTACCTGGGCAGTGGTTTGTCAGGTAACAACGTGGCCGGGAGACGTGGTGGAGAGGTCGTCTCCTTGGCGTTGCGAACGAATATCTGACGTGTTTGCTTTCACCCACACAGGTACACACACCTCTGACGGTGCCAGAGATACACACCCAACCCCCTGGCTTCCAGACCCCTCCCACCACACCACCTCCACAATCATGAGAGACATGCCTTACCTGTGGGAATCCTTTTTCTTTTTATTCTTGTTGTTGTCCTTTTTTTCTTTCTTTCTTTTTCCCCCATTTAACCCCCACATCACTTGCCCGAAGGGGAGGTTTTCCTTAACATGACACATTTCCACTCTCCGATTAGGGCTGTGCATCACTGGTTGTGATTCTTCAATCAACTTTTTATGTATTTAATATTTCTTTTCTTTTGCGAGAAGCAAAGCTCATGGAAGAGCTGTCGACGGTGGAGCGATTCAGACGAAGGGCGAACAGACGAGCAACCTAAGTAAGGACACGCGGACATGTCGATAGAACAGACGAAAGGAGCAGATGAAGGTTGATTGAGCGGATGAGAAAATCTGACATACCTGCGTTAATGTAGAAAAGTTCAGGTGAGCTGGAGATGCGATAAGAGGTGATGGGTTATAAGGTAATTGAAAGTTTTTGCTGGGATGATGATGATGAACAACAGAGACTGTAGCATAAGAAAGTTTAAACAGGAGCCAGTAAAGTGCAATACCCTTCTATCCACGAGTCAAGTTATCAAGCATGCTACAAGGTGACACCCCAAGCTCGTAACAAACTGCGACAGGCCTCAAGTCAGGTTGTAAGCAGACAGGTATAATTACCTCCACCATTTAAGGTGGATGCAGATTATGTTTTCACCCCGTTTCTTTACCTGTTTGTCTGTCTGTGAGCATGATGTGTCAAAAAGTTGTGATTTGGATGAAACTTGGTGGACAGGCTGGGAGTGTGACGAGGACGAACTGATTCGATTTTGGTGAAGATCTGGATCCAGATATGGCCTATTGGTGGGATGCAAAGCGTAAACTGGTCAGCCTGGCGGAGGTATGCACTCCGAGTGCCGTTCTGGTTGTACGTGTATCCACAGTAACCTAGCCCACCCCTTCGATCCCACGGGAGGTGCCTACTTTTCATTTCAATCACAATGGTTTCGCTGAATCACCAAAAAGGGTGGCTGTAGACCTTTTTATGTATTACTTTTTGAATTTGATACTGCATGTGTCTGCAAGCATTCTGTCAAGATGGGTGTGATCGATAAATATAACAATGCACGAGGAATGTAACGCTCACGGGACAACATTGCACAAGTATGTTGAATATATATACATACATATATATATATATATATATATATATATATATATATATATATATATATATATATTGTTACGGATCGCGGTTTAGATGTTATTTGCCGAGCGAAGGCTCCGCGACCGAACAGTTGTTCCCCGACTCACCCGATTCACCCAGAACTTTGGCCGTATCGCACCGCAGCTGCCCAATCTGGAAAAGACTAAAACGACGAAATGCAAAGAGGAAAAGGAATAAGACGAGAAGACGGACAGAAGAGTAATTGGATTTATTATACACACAAGCAAAAAGAAAGCAGTCATGTTTATTTACAACACATAAGACGCAGGTGACACAGTGCAAATACTAGCTTATACAGACTTAATTAAATACCCAGGGACAAGACACACAGAACAAACTCACGTACACAAGAAGGGTGGAAAGGCAGGAGGTGGATGGCTGGAGGGAGAGGAAGATCCAAGGGGGTCCTGCAGCACGATCAGCGCGTTTAGCAGCCGCCGTTCCTTCGCGGCCCTGCTCAAAACCGCCGTCCAGGCCCCAAGCGGCTGTTGGGTGTTGTTGCTGCTGTGGCCGCCGCTTGCTTTTCCAGGACTCGTCTGACTCGTCTGGTCCAAACCCTCAACTCAACAACACTCTTGCACGTCTCCCTGTCCAACCACTCTTTCTCTCTTGGTCCAACCACTCTTTCTCTTTCTTGGTCCAACCACTCTTTCTCTCTCTTGGTCCACTCACTCCTCACCACCGACCACCCCACGCTTCTTGCGCGCGCGCCTTTATAGCGCCTCCGGCGATCAAGCCGCCGGCCTTCAGGACACGCCCATCGGTGTGTTCACCTCGGCCCTGGTTGGTCACGCGACCCTCTGGCTCCGCCCTTGATGACGACGGGCGGGCACGCCCCTCTTCCCCGACCCGAGCACATGTTCAATGGTGGTTTTGGAGGGGATGTAATTGGCAATCGAGGCTTGGCAATGACGAAAGGGGATGTGAAAGGAAATGGAGATTTTGGGGATGGGAATGAAAGGGGATCTATTCTCTTTCACTGGTGCAATGGAGTACTTCAATTAATGGGAGACACAGCCTTACCCTAAAACACAGAATAAGATATAACTATCGAACAGGGGTATTCTATTATTGGCTGACGTGTATGCTTGTGGACTAATTATGGGATGCCCTTTTACCTTTACACAGCTCCGGAGGCAGGGGGCGCAGAATAAACAATAATAATCTATCTATAATTCCAGTAATCTCTGTACGTTTGTACGTTTGTTTGTCTGTGACCGCTGTTTCTCGACAACCACGGGTCCGATATACTTTTAACTTGCCAGGTATATTGCTGGGGACCCGAGGATGTGCCTTTTCAAGGTTTCATATTAATCGGACAATTACTTACCGAGCTATGTCCAAAAAACGATTCAACCAATCAGAGAGCAGCGAACTATCGCGTGTGCCGAACGTGGCGGACACACTCTGCCTCGGATGGCACATTTGAGAGCGTATTCATTTATTTCACGTTTGCAAACTATGTTGGCGTTAAACTATGTTTTAAAACTAATAAAAACGAATTTGCGATTCATTCGCTTTCCTGCGCGTTTGTGCACGCGATGGCGATTTCTTTACCAAACTCCGGAAGCCGTTCGCTTTGGACCAAACCATTTCATGTAAATAGAGGGGGGGGATATAATTTTAGATATAGATATAGTACGGGCAATGCCCTAGTAATAATAAAGCACACAATCAAAAAAATATACAGTCCTCATATCCGCAACAATATATATATATATATATATATATATATATATATATATATATATATATATATATATATATATATATATATATATAATATAAGAGAGATGTGTATTTGTCTGTCTGTGTCTCCATTTTTCTCGGAGATGGCTGAATGGATCTTCGTCGAACTTTCAGAGGTTCATCAGTGAGTGCCTGGGAGTGTTTTAGGCCAAAAAAAAAGATTTATGAAAAAAAAAGGTTTTTTTGGAGTTAAAAAAAAAATCGCTCGATAGTGCCGAAGCCTTTTAAAATGAATGACAGTTATATACAAGTACACATTCGCATAATTAATGCATAAATAAATACAAAACGATCACCAGACATTTGAATACAAATAAATCAAACAATTCCGGAAATGTACAAAGTTGGTAGTACGGCTTCTTCTTCTTCCTGATCGGCATCACAGTTAACTCAGAAACGTGATAAACGCCACATTCACCCACCAGCATATATATGAACCCCCTTCCTCTCCTGCCTCCCCTCCCCCTCCCCTACCCCCCTCCCTTCCCCTTCCCCTCTCCCCATACCCCTCCCCCCTCTCCCCATACCCCTCCCCATCCCCCCCTACACTAGAGTCCCTTTATAGAGTAGCGACAACTAACGATTTGACGCCATTTTGAGTCCATTCAGTGCGGAGCTGCCGTATGGCGCTAGTGCATTGAACCGTGTATTCCATTATGTTCTCTATGTATGAGAGATGGGAATGGTCTTTTCCATGTTGATAATGAACAAATTATGTGAAGATGACAAAATAGAAGATTTATGACAACTAAGAGCCATATGATAAAGAAGAAAATCACGTAGCTGGTTGTGATTTAACAGTCACAGACATTTAGAACCATGACAAAGAAGGAATGAACTAGACAGGTACACGTGCTGCTTATTTCACCCTCATTTTAATTTCAGGGAGGCGAGAGCGAGACTCGAACTCTCACCTCCCTGCTTATACATGTACATGTACAATACAATGTTAAGAGTTATCTTTGTATTTCTGCAGTTGTTTGACCTTGTTTATCGTGTGTGGGTATATATTTGTGTTTGTTTAATTTTCATATTTAAATTATTAATCTAAACTTTGCTGCATGTTGCCGATCATATATTAATCCCACCAAAAATAGATTAGCCCCCCTACCCCTGGCCCCCTCTTACCCTCTCTCCCTCTATCTCTCTCTCACTCTCACTCTCACTCTCACTCTCTCTCTCTCTCACTCTCACTCACTCACTCTCTCACTCTCTCTCACTCTCTCTCACTCTCTCTCACTCTCTCTCACTCTCTCACTCTCTCTCACTCTCTCTCACTCTCTCTCACTCACTCTCACTCTCACTCACTCTCACTCTCACTCTCTCACTCTCACTCTCACTCTCTCTCACTCTCACTCTCTCTCACTCTCTCTCACTCTCTCTCACTCTCACTCACTCTCACTCACTCTCACTCTCACACACACACACTCTCTCTAATACATATACAAATTACATATTTACAATCACACACACACACACACACACATACACGCATACACGCATATGCTAATGCACACACATACAAATTATAAATTGAAAGTCACACACACACAAACACAAGTTAATGTCCTCACATTCAAATCAACAGAGACAAATACATACATTCAATGCATGCCCCCCCCCCCCTTTCTCAGTTGTGGCATACAACTGTATCACTGGCATGAATCGGTTTCTAGCAAATTCTTTCTGAAGTATCATTGAAAATTTTGAATGACAATAATCCTATCTTCCATGTGAAAGTACAAAAAATAAAACTTATTTTATTATTTGTTTTACGAAGGTCTCAGAGACCATTGTGAAAGGCTTTGAACTCATTTACGATTAATACTCAAACCGTGAACCTGTAACCTTCCACTTTTATAGCAAATTACATAATTTTGTTAAAAACAAAGCATGTCATTCACTTGTTGGAGTACTAACTACCACAGGCAGGAAAGTGCCTTTAGCAGAGGGCATTGGTACATGTATATAAACAACAATTTGTACGTTTTGATTCATGTACCTCAAAACAGAGTATACAACTATACATGCTCAAATTCTCGTCATTCATAAAGAGCTCCTTTGCGAGATATTCATACAGTACATTTATTTAATTTGCAATCAATATTACAATCATTCCCTCTCAGAAATATCATGTTGAAATGTATGTTAGTCCATAGCTTTAAAATAACTTGGATATGTGTATTATTCCCTGTTGAAATAACATATTAGAGAAAATGTTAATGATAACATTTTCAAAATGATTATTTAGTCCAATTATCCACGTAAGTTGCTAGCTTGTAGGTGTACAGCACATTGCAGTCCTGCAACTGAAGTCCAATGGAAATATCTATTTCACTTTTGCAGCCAATTGTCTCATTGCCATGCTCTTGCTGCCAAGTTCACCCCCTTCTTTGCTTGTGCAGCTTGTTGTCTGCGTTGATGTCTTTTTCTTACAAAAGATGTGTAGGCGGGGGAGGGAGAGGAAGAGGAAGAGGAGGAGGGTGGAAGGAGGAGGAGGAGATCGATGGAGCAGCGAGCGAGCACTTTATGTGTGTGTGTGTGTGTGTGTGTGTGTGTGTGTGTGTGTGTGTGTGTGTGTACGTACACATATGGGACCATTACCACCATCACACTGACCTGGCAGAGAACTGACGAAGAAGTTACTTTCCATCCAACACGACTGACTCTGTTCTCCCAGATTTTCCGTCTTTTAGCATCTGATGGAAATCTATACATCTTGAATCCCTTCTCCGTTCTATTTGTGCACCCACAGGCGCTACAACCTGTCATTTTGTCGTAAAATCGATGTAAAACACGAATGAGAACGCTGCGTACAGCGGGAACGTTAAAACGCTGACCGATATGCATCCGATCCTGATCCTGTCCGCGATGGACTCAAAATGGCTCCACGCAATCATGTGACTAGATTTTTCCGGACCCTCTATGTCGCAACTCTGTATATAAAGGGACTCTACCCTACACCGCCCAACCCCTCATTTGCAGGTTTAAGTGTCTCCACCGGCCCCACCCCTCATTTGCAGGTTTAAGTGTCCCCACGAGCCCCACTCCTCATTTTCAGGTTTAAATGTCCTCACCAGCCCCACCCCTCATTTGCAGGTTTAAGTGTCCCCACCGGCCCCAACCCTCATTTGCAGGTTTAAGTGTCCCCACCAGCCCCACCCCTCATTTGCAGGTTTAAGTGTCCCCACCGGCCCCAATCCTCATTTGCAGGTTTAAGTGTCCCCACCCCACTCCCCCCCAACAACAGATGATAGAGTCAAAGACAAAGGCCCCCTACCTGTTCCTCTCTGTCTCTCTCTTTCTCTCTTTTTTATTTTATTTTTATAACTCTCGTCAGATGAGAGCGTATTGCATTTGGGTTCGTTTGTTAGTTGGCAAAAAAAATTTTTTTGACAAGTATGTTGATCACTCTGGTTTGTGTGTTTGTTTGTTTGTCTGCTCACTTATACTTGCCTACAGGTCACAATTTTAAACCGATCTTCACGAAACTTCACCAAATGTTAAGAGTTCATGGTCCGACAAAATCCTACATATTTTTGAGGTCAAAAGGTCATCTTGGGATAAATTGCTGGAGAAAAAACAAAAATGATGTCATCGGTCACGTGGTTCGGCAGCCATATTGGATTGAACAATCTGATTATTTATAGACCTATTACAGACTTTGACCTCTTGACTCCAAATTCTCATCAGTCAACCTTTACATCATTATACATACCTGTACCAAGTTTGAATGAGATCACTTCAGCCGTTCTCAAGTTATAGACCTGTTCGGACTTTGACCTTTGAACGTTGCCCCCAAAATCTAATCAGTTAATGTTTACATCATTATACATACCTGTACCAAGTTTGAATGAGATCACTTCAGCCGTTCTGAAGCTATAGACACCTATTACGGACATTGACCTTTGACCTTTGCCCCCAAAATCCCCAAAATCTAATCAGTTCATCTTTACATCAGTGTACCAAATTTGGTCAGAATCCGATCACTGGGTCACAAGTTATCGTGGTAACAGTATTATAACCTAACATGACCTCTGACAGTTGGCCTTTGACCTCGTGACCTCAAAATCTAATCAGTTCATCTTTACCTCATAATACATATCTGCACCAAGTTTGACTAAGAGATCCCTTCAGCCGTTCTCACATTATCGCGGTAACGAAAACCTATCACGGACGGACGGACGGATGGATGGACGGATGGACGGATGGACGGACGGACAACCTGAAAACATGATGCCGCCGGCAACTTTGTCTGTGGAGGTATAATAAAACCTTCGGTTTCTGGTTAAACTTGGTTGCGTTTTGAGGACACCACTCCAATTGCCTTCTCGCCTTTTCCATGAACGTTTGACTATTTGGCTATGCTGTTGCAGTTAGGATTCGAACAGTGAAATTGGCCTCAGGTTCTTGGAAAAGACACACGCGCACAACACACACACACACACACACACACACACACACACACACAGACACAGACACAGACACAGACACAGACACAGACACACACAGACACACACTTTTGTAACATGACAGCCATTGACCGTGGCGGGAATGCAGTCGAGCGAAGCCAACTCGTGGCAGTGCTTTTCCTTCCAGGATGAGCGGGGCATTCCACCCCCACCCACTTCCTTTCCTTTGGGAACCCAGCCCATGTGGTCTATCCATGCTCTATCCTCTAAATGCTGAGTTTCAAGCGAGGAATCGGCACGTACCATTTTTAAGTCCTCGGCCAGGGTTCAAAGCACCGACCTCCCAGATTCAGAGTTCGGATTCGGATCCAGGTAACGCCACAGAGTGTGATCGTATGATTTGTTTGAGGATATCGCACGTGTCCTCTTTCCTGAATAGTCTTCAGTGGTTGAGTAAGCAGTTGTTGTTGTCCCATTTGTAATAACAGAAGACTTGTTAAATTAATTTTGACAATTGCAAAAAAGAAGTTTTTCTTGTCTTTTTATTTAATTCTTCTCGGTATCCGTCTATTTGTTTTAAATGTGGTATTTGTGGCATGTTTATAAAATTACTTGCTCCACACCTTAAACCAGTGATGACATCGAAACGACGGAAGGAAATTGCTCTCCCGTCATTGCAGAGATATTTGCAAAAATTATAGAATGTTAAAAAAAACATATGGGTACTACCCCTGGTGCTCACCTGGTGGAATAAACAGTGTACTGCACCGACTAAAGGTATTTTAAACCAATGTCAATGGTTTCTAGAAGACAGGGCAGCATGTCGCATCATACTCACATAATCATAAGACTTTAAACAAACAAAAAAAATACCTATTTTGGGGGGCAATCTCCAACAACCTCCAACCCCATATACCTCCTAAGACCCCAATCTTTCTAATGCTGTGAACAAACATTGGTACATCATGGGTGATTAAGGTTGTCGTGAAGTTTCATCGAAATTGCGTGTGTAGTTTCAGAGAAGAAAGCAAACACCTATTTTGGGGGTCAAACCTGGACGCAATTTGACCCCCAGTGGGCCCCCTTAGACTTTGATTTTCTTAGTGCCATGAACAAACATTGGTACATCATGGGTGATTAAGGTTGTGTTGAAGTTTCATCAAAATAGTGTGTGTAGTTTCAGAGGAAAAAGCAAATTCCTATTTTTGGGGGTCAAACCTGGATCCACTTTGACCCCGGTAAACCCCTTTGATCCCGATTTTTTTTTTTTCTTCCCCCCCCCCCCCCCGTGTACAAACTTTAGTCACACCACAACAAATATTATTTGTGCCAAATTGAGTCGCAATCCCATCAGCGGTTTCGGAGAAGAATTTTCAATTGTTTACGGACGGACTAGCGACCTGACTGATGGATGGACAGACTGATACTGACTGACTGATTGACGGACAGACTGTGACTGACTGACTCACCGACTCACTGACGGACTCACTGACTGACTCACTGACTGACTCACTGACTGACTGACTCACTGACGGACTCACTGACGGACTCACTGACGGACTCACTGACGGACTCACTGACGGACTCACTGACGGACTCACTGACGGACTCACACTGACGGACTCACACTGACTGACTGACTCACTGACTGACTCACTGACTGACTCACTGACTGACTCACTGACTGACTCACTGACGGACTCACTGACGGACTCACTGACGGACTCACTGACGGACTCACTGACGGACTCACTGACGGACTCACTGACTGGCTCACTGACGGACTCACTCACTCACTGACGGACTCACTCACTCACTGACGGACTCACTCACTCACTGACGGACTCACTCACTGACGGACTCACTCACGGACTCACTGACTCACTGACTCACTGACTCACTGACGGACAACGCACCATCGCATAAGCTCCCCTGAAGTTCGTTCCAGGTGAGCTAGAGGTGGATGTGTATTTAAATAATCTGTGTTGTATAAATTGTCCATAGTTTAAAATGGCTGTTCTATGGTGCATCACACACCATGGAACGAACATCCTGTATGATAAATACTATTTGGACATGCATCAATGTGTCTGTCAGCCCATGACGGTTTCCAATATATGGAAACGAGTCATTGGATATGATATCTGCAAGCAGTCGGCCTCGGATGCCATTGGCGTGTGTTTTGTACCGAATTTCTAAGCAAATGTTAAGGCCAATGTGGCCTGGATAAGCTTCATCGAGCAATTTGTACACAGAACGTCAAAAGACACGAACGTTCTGCGATATCGACGCCCTGTCATGCGAATAACAAGTTTGTGTGAACGAGAAGGATGTCGCTCGGCAGGACAGGTGGTCAACACTGTGCCTGGGATTTGAACCCGTGGTCACAGCTTCATGAGCGAAATGCTCAGATGGGAAGGCCAAATGCGTCGATCTAATGAATCCATACATTTCCCCCACTTTTTTTGGAGCCGTGACTATTTAGAAACATATAGTGTACATTGTACGCACCAGGTGCTTTGATACCCTCGGGTTTGCTTTGAGCTGCCATCCCGAACAACTCTTTGCGGATTTCACACCTTGGTAATTATTATTATTATTTATTTATTTTTGAATGATCGCGTGTTCTCATTTTTGGGCCTTGGGCCGGTGGATTTGATGTTCCAGTTTATGACTTCATAGTGATTCTATTAACCATGCCACCTGCTGTACGGCTGGATTACTTTATTTGGAAACCCAAGCCGTCTGACCCTCGGGGTGTAAACGTGCTGTTTGAATTCTGCAGCTCGTTGTCACTCGGAGGAGGTTTCATGCGGTAGGTGTAAATAATTTCTATTTTATCTCAAGAATGTTGTGGCACAACGAACTTTGACACACGAAGACACCATTTTGCCCATCAAGGCCTAATTGTATTTTGCTCTCCAAAGCATGATGTGTGACCACGACGTGCCGAGGCGACGCCGTCGGTGTCCAGGGTGTGCCCCCAAATTCTGGTCGGCCCAAAGTTTTGGTTACCATTGTTGGAATTCACAACGTGACGTGTTCCCCCCCATGCTTTTTGGAAAAGAAAAAACGGGGGAGATATTGCAGTTTGTCTGTCCGTCTGTCTGTCCGTCACGCTATCTCCTCCTAAACGGTCGGGCAGAAATTCATCCAAACTTGGTAGTTATGATCCACCACATGGCACGAAGGTGCAAGACAGTCATTTTTGGGCCCTGTCAAAATGCCTTGCCTTGCCTTGGGGTGGGGTCAAAAAAATGCCTTGGGGTGCGGTCAAAAGGTCAAATTCCCCAAAAAATGCAATTCCAAGCACATAAAATAATTTTTTTCATGAAACTGTGTGTTATCAACCTTGGGGGACGCATGAAATATGTAACATCTTTTTGGATTTGAAACCCGGTTCATGCCCAAGAGGGTGGGGACTTAGGGGTCAAAATGGGGGAAAATTATTAACTCAAACCTTTATTGGTTCAATTCTGGCGTGCGTAACTTAATGCCATCTTTAATTTTTGCTTTCGGTGGGCACCATGGGGATTTTTTGATGGCGTGTGATCGACTTCTCTCTAGTTTTGTTTTTGTGGCACAAAGCAGCGTTATCCCTTTGGGTAGTCGATTCACTTGTATCGCATTAAATTTGCCTTCACCAAACTGAACTGATTTCCCACTTTCTCCTGCCGCTTTTCCCCACAGTGGTGCCTTACCTCTGCAAAGCCTTGCTCTACGAGGACCAGTTATGTATGAGCCGCATCAGCATTCAGGTGCGGGACGCCACCTGCTACGTTTGCTGGGCCTTCGCCCGTGCTTATGACCCCAAGGACCTCCAACCTTTTGTGAACGAAATTGCCAGGTAATTACCCGGTAGTTGTACTCTGAATAAATCACTACGTAAGGTAATCTATCAAAAGCTCCTGCTCAATCCATACACAAGTTTTTTTTTCAATTTTTTTGTTTGTTTGTTTATTTATTTATTTATTTATATATTTATATATTTATTTATTTATTTATTTATTTATATATTTATTTATATATTTATTTATATATTTATATACTTATTTATCTATATATTTATATATTTATTTCTTTCTTTCATAAACGAATGGTTTTTCGAGTTGGTCAAAAACTTACTCATCTTTTGTGGTTTTTAACTTTTAATCCACCAGTGTTTACCTGCCGGTAATTAAGGTTTGAGTAAAAGTTGTAGGAGATTGAGACGAGGCATGCAAACCTGCCCATAGCGAGTTGTGGGACATGAGCACAATTCGGGAGTTCGGTTGTTCTTCAATTTAAACATGAGCGGATTCGAACAACATTATAAAGATTAACGGAAGTATATTTAGGTTTTTGCAATACGTGGGGTTATAAGGAAATGCCGGAGGTAATGGTGACACCAAGATTAAGAACTACAGACAAAAAGATCAGGTGGGGCATTGCTAAGGCTCACCTTTTTGAGAACAGATAAGGAGCGAATGATCAGCATATCAGTTTTAACAGCATTAAGTTTGAGACTTTCTGAACATCCATGCTTGAAGTTCATGGAAGCACAAAGTCAGAATGATGTAAGAGCAAACCCAGGTTCCAGAGACAGATGGATGTGGGTATCATCAGCTTGGCAATCAAAACTGATATAAAAATTGCTTAAGCTTGTACCGAGTGGATGTAAGCAAGGAGAAGAAGACGACAACTGTGGACCGATTAGTAACAATCGACGATTACTGCGAATGTGCGTTCTTTCTGCAAAACATTATTTGAACCATTACAGAGCAGATCCATATTTACGGAAACAGGATTGAAGATCAATTGATGTATTGGGATTGTTGGTGTCCAAATCATCCAATAGGTCCAGGAGTATTAGAATTGCAGCTGATCCTTGGTTGGCCTTGTATAGTCTGTCATCAGTGACCTTAATCATGTATATGTAGTCCTTCATGTTTACTGAAAACATGCATGTGCATGTAGTCCTTCATGTTTACTGAAAATATGCATGTGTATGTAGTCCTTTATGTTTACTGAAAATATGCATGTGCATGTGGTCCTTTATGTTTACTGAAAACATGCATGTGTTTGTAGTCCTTTATGTTTACTGAAAACATGCACGTGTATACAACACAACAACAACATGCATTTTAAAAGGCCATTTTCCCTGCTAGAGCGGGGGTTAGCCTTGCGGTCCCCATGACAATCTTCTCCATTTTGCCCTATTTTCTGCATCTCTCCTTGTTAACCCCCTTGCCCGCATTTCTTCTTCCACCATCTTTAGCCAAGTCTTTCTCGGTCTTCCCCGTCTTCTACTTCCTTCTACATTCATTTCCATCACTCTTCTCAACCAGTCACTTTCATCCTTCCTCAACACATGACCAAACCATCTCAACCTGTTCCTCTTCACAGCATCAATCACAGGCTCTATTCCCATCATCTTTCGCAATTCATCATTTGTCTTCCTCTCTCTCAACGATACTCCGCACATCCGTCGAACCATTCGCATTTCCACCTTTTCCAACCTTCGTTGCTGCTCTACGTTCATTACCCATGTCTCACTCCCATAAATCATAACACTTCTCACACATGCAGCATACACCTTTCCCTTCAGCTTCAACGACACTCCCCTCATCATCAGCACGCCACTCAATTCCCGAAACTTCTTCCATGCACAACTCACTCGAGCAACCGTTGCCGAGTCTGATCCACCTTCTCCATTCAGCATGTCTCCGAGGTAGCAAAATGTTTTCACACCTTCCAGCTTCACACCGTCTCCAAGATCCAACTCAACATTTCCTCCATCTGCAGCTCCCTCTGTGCACACCTTACATTTGAATGTAGCTGCCACACTGGTTAATGACCCTCTCAGACCACTACATTTTTGATGAACCCACTCAGCGCACATTGTACACTGAATGGAGTTCACTCCGACACCCTTCCTACACACAGCACAGGGCCACTTCCCAGTTCTTTCCACCTCACCACATGCTTTACCACTTGCCATCACCTTCGTCTTTCCGATATTCACCTTCAGACCTTTTGTCTCCATACATTCATTCCACGTGTTCATCTTTTCCTTCAGTCCATCCATACTTTCCGCAATCAACACCAGATCATCTGCATACAACAACTCCCACGGTAAACCCTCCTTTACGTTCTGAGCCAGCACCTCCATCACAGCTACAAATAGTAGTGGACTTAGTACCGACCCCTGATGCACTCCCACCTTCACCTCAAACTCACCACTGTTCCCGTCCTTCGTCCTTACAGCTGTGCGCGCTCTTTTGTACATTGCCATCACTACTCTGATCAACCATTCCTCCACTCCTAACTTCCTCAATGCCCATGTCAATACTTTGCGTGGAACCCGATCGAATGCTTTCTCCAGATCAACAAACCCAAGAAACAACTTCTTCCTCTTCTCCATGTACTTCTCCTGCAACTGCCTCACAATGAAAAGCACGTCTGTCGTTCCTCTTCCTGGCATAAATCCAAACTGCATTTCGTCGATCTTCACTTTCTTCCTTATCCTCCTCTCCAACACCCTTTCCAATACCTTAATTCCATGCTCCAATAACTTTATCGCTCGGTACGAGCCACACTCCAGAGGGTCACCTTTCCCCTTGTATAGAGGGACGAGGGTACTCAGTTCCCAATCCACTGGAATGCGGCCTTCTTTCACCACCAGATTACAGATCTCTGTCATTGTCTTCACACCCCAACTTCCTGCTGCCTTCAACATATCTCCCACAACTCCCGTCGGCCCTCCCGCTTTTCTACCCTTCATTGCTTTTATCGCTTCCTCAACTTCCTTCTCAGTTATCTTCTCTGCCGGTCCTAAAACTGGGTTACTCTCTATGTTGCCATCCCATTCATTCTCTGTATTCAACAGCATTTCCATATATCTTTTCCATCTTCCTTTAATTCCATCTGGGTCGACAACGATTTGTCCCACTTCATCCTTCAAGCAGCTCACCCCATCACATCACACCTCTCTTTCGCTATCTGCTTTGCAATCCTGAATACCGCTCTCTGACCCTCTTCCGAATCCAAGCGTTCTCCGAACATTTTCCTACATGCCTCCTGCGCCTTTGCTACCTCTTTCTTTGCAGCCTTCCTGGCTGCCTTATAACTTTCATGCTCTGCTGTTTCTGTTCCCGTACCCTTCGCCTTCTGCCACTCCTTAAACTTCTTCCTCTTCTCGTCAATCCTCTTTCCAACTTCATCATCCCACCACCATGTTTCCGAGTGCCTCGGTGGTCCTTTTGTCCATCCACATACCTCACCAACGGCTCCCAACAGACTAGCTTTCATTGACATCCAACCACTTTCAAGCTCAACCACATCATCCTCGACCCTACTCAGCCTCTCTTTTAATGCCTCCCTTACTGTCACCTCTTTCAACCTCCACACCTTCATTCTCGGTTGGTACTTCACCCGCCGAGCTCTCCTCGCACCTTTCACCCTTACGTCGCAGACAACCAAGTGGTGCTGTGAAACAGCCTCCTCCCCCGGGATCACCTTTGTGTCTCGGAGGTGCCCCCTATCTCGCCTACGCACCATCAGGTAGTCAACGGTTGTCGTCGACCCACCTGACGTGTATGTAATAAGCTTATTATCCTCTTTCTGGAACTGAGTATTACAAATCAACAAATCAGCTCCATCAGCAAACTCCAAAATCCTTTCACCTTCTCCATTTCTCACTCCATATCCGTAACCCCCATGAACTCCGTCAAAACCATCCATACTCCTTCCCACATGTCCATTTAGGTCTCCTCCTACCACAACAACTTCCTCATCTTTCACGTTTTCCATCAGCTTCTCTATCGCACACCAGAACTTGTCCTTCTCTTCATCGCTCCGACCAACCTGCGGAGCATATCCCGAGATGACGTTCACCAAGACATTCAAGACGTTCACGTTCAAGACGTTCATTTTCACCATCAACCTATCTCTCACTCTAGTCACACTCACCACACTGTCTACAAACTCCTCAGAAAGCAGGACACCAACACCATTCACGCCCTCCAGGCACCCTTGCCACACAAACTTGTATTTCTGTCCCTGCCTACCCTTCACCATTCTCACACCACTTCCCTTCCATCTCGTCTCTTGCACACAACATATGTCCACTCTTCTTCTGACCAATACTTCCACCACTTCTCCTGATCTCCCTGTCATTGTCCCTACATTCCATGTCCCAAACCTCAGAAACCGATCTCCACTTCGGGCTGTACCCTGCCCACATGTCGTTGTAATTGTCATGGTTCTCTTTTTGAGGCAATGTTTTTTTTTTTATGGCCGGATGCCCTTCCTGACGCCAACCCTCTTAGTCGCCTCCTACGACACGCAGGGATACGGCGTACCTATTCTTATCCAGGGTACACACTGGGAAACGTTTAAAACATGGAAATCCTGGGGGGGGGGGGGGGGGGGGGATCACCGCTGCGGTTTAAACATATTTAAATAAATATTTAAGCAAAACCATGAAAACAATCTGGGAAAAGTCTCTAAGTGAGAACGTGGATTTGAGAAAGCAGGAGCAGAGGTGAAAGAACAAACGAGAATATAGGGGGCGGGGCACAAGTCGAGACGAGGAGGCCGCACGAGACACCAGGCCGCACGAGGCGCGGACAAAGAAACGACTAATTACACACAAATTTGCAATAACTACAAAACCAAAACCAAATAGAAACACACAATAACACATACACAACAAAATACGCAGCGGAAATTTGACAAAGAAACGAACGGGAAAACACTCAAACTTTGATGCCGTGGAGAGATCAAAGCAAGCCCCGTCGCTCGAGGGACCGGAAGCGGAACCCACGTGTATGTTGTCCTTTATGTTTACTGAAAACATGCATGTGTATGTAGTCCTTTATGTGTACTGAAAACATGCATGTGTATGTAGTCCTTTATGTTTACTGAAAACATGCATGTGTATGTGGTCCTTTATGTTTACTGAAAACATGCATGTGTTTGTAGTCCTTTATGTGTACTGAAAACATGCATGTGTATGTAGTCCTTTATGTTTACTGAAAACATGCATGTGTATGTAGTCCTTTATGTTTACTGAAAACATGCATGTGTATGTGGTCCTTTATGTGTACTGAAAACATGCATGTGTATGTAGTGCTTCATGTTTACTGAAAACATGCATGTGTATGTAGTCCTTTATGTTTACTGAAAACATGCATGTGTATGTGGTCCTTTATGTTTACTGAAAACATGCATGTGTATGTAGTCCTTTATGTGTACTGAAAACATGCATGTGTATGTAGTGCTTCATGTTTACTGAAAATATGCATGTGTATGTGGTCCTTTATGTTTACTGAAAACATGCATGTGTTTGTAGTCCTTTGTTTACTGAAAACATGCATGTGTATGTAGTCCTTTATGTTTACTGAAAACATGCATGTGTATGTGGTCGTTTATGTTTACTGAAAACA
Organism: Myxine glutinosa; assembly: GCF_964187855.1. Classification (NCBI taxonomy): domain Eukaryota; kingdom Metazoa; phylum Chordata; class Myxini; order Myxiniformes; family Myxinidae; genus Myxine; species Myxine glutinosa. Next base: position 12,801,192 of record NC_136265.1, read on the forward strand.
TGCATGTGTATGCGGTCCTTTATGTTTACTGAAAACATGCATGTGTATGTAGTCCTTCATGTTTACTGAAAACATGCATGTGCATGTAGTCCTTTATGTTTGCTGAAAACATGCATGTGTATGTAGTCCTTCATGTTTACTGAAAACATGCATGTGCATGTAGTGCTTCATGTTTACTGAAAACATGCACGTGTATGTAATTCTTCATGTTTACTGAAAATATGCATGTGTATGTAGTCCTTTATGTATACTGAAAACATGCATGTGCATGTAGTGCTTCATATTTACTGAAAACATGCATGTGCATGTCATGCTTCATGTTTACTGAAATTTGCATGTGTATGTAATTCTTCATGTTTACTGAAAACATGCATGTGTATGTACTCCTTCACATGTGCTGAAAACCTGCATGTGCATGTAATCATTCATTCTTTTACAGTCACATTAAATCTCTTATTAACCATTTCATGGAGCATTACATGTTGTTAACCCATATTACCTGCAACACTTGGACTAGTTTGAATAAGTAAATAAATAAATAAAATTACATTACAGACACACACATGACGTGTTTACTTGTAAGCATAATTTGATCTGAAAGCCTATAAACAAAATTTGATCTCGTATTATTGAAATTTTCCTTTCTTCACGTTGATGTGTCATTCTTGCAAGTCTGTGCAGTATTGTTAGTTCATTCTTTATCTGTTTATTCAGGTTGTTGCTGTTCAGTATTCGTGACTATTTTGCTTAATTTTTTTTTTAACCATTCGGTAGTTTGAATTCAATTTATTGTTTGGCATTTATATTGTTAGTCCAAGGGCATATCAGTCTCCGCCTCTGAACATGCCTCCATATTTGCTTCTCCATATATTATGTTGATTGTATCCTGAGTTCATCAAGTTCCGTGAGTATTACTTTCGTATATTTTTGTTTGACCGTACTTTGGCAACTATGGAAATAAATGTTTCTTTGAATCAAATTGAAAAGCAATTTCCCCAGGATGTTCTTGATATGTTGTAAATGAACTCTACATGTTTTTCTGATGATTTATATCTGTTCATGAGTTATACCCAACTATCAACTACAATATGATTGCAGCACCACATGTGCATGTACATGTACACACACTGGCACAGAAACGACAACCGCAAAGTCCGTTTTATTCTCAGACGACGAACTTTATTTCCCCAAATGTTTTCCCTTCCGTCTGCAGGGAATCTCTACATTTTGAAACCCTTCTCTGATCGACCATCGTGTGATCATTCAATGAGCTGTCGATGGACATAAAATGGCACCAATGACCCATGTGACCAAAATTTCCAAGATACCATGTGGCTACTGCTTGTATACGTAGTGTGTTCAAAAAGTATCTGACCTTTGTTCATAAAAGATACTCGCATCCAGATAATTTTTTTTAAATAATAATCTCGTTCAAAGTAGTCCCCTTGGGCTGCCACACACTTCTCCCAACGGTTCTGCCACTGTCGGAAGCAGCGCTGGAACGCCTCTTTTGGGATGGTGCGCAGCTGGTCCATCGCATTCCGCATGATGTCTTCTCTGGAGTCGAAGAAGACGGTCAGCATGACTTTGACATTGCTGCGGACCTGCCTTGCTTTTTTTGGCCTCGGGGATGTTGGATGCTTCCATTGTGATGACTGCAACTTGGTTTCTGGGTCGTACCCATAAACCCAGGACTCATCGCCAGTGATCACTGTGTTGAGGAAGCTGGGATCGCTGTTCACAGTCTCCAGCACGTCCTGTGCGATCTCCAAACGGAGTTGCTTCTGCTCAATCGTTAGCAGCTTTGGTACGAACTTCGCTGAGATTCTCCTGAAGCCCAAATCCTCCTTCATAATGGAATGAACGGTGTTGAATCTTGCGGATCGTTTCCACTTGGGAATCGCCAAGCTTTACACAAAATTTGATGCAGTAGCGTTGTTCAAGTTTTTCCGTCATTTTGTCAAAAACGAAAATCCGACGGCGCTCACTTACATGTCCTCACTCATCGGCGGTCTGCCGTCGAATGACAGCTTCTGCAGGTGGGAAAAAATTCACGCGTGCGCATTAGGATCGCCTACATACGTGCACCAATCAACGCCTCCCTAGCTTCTTTTTTTTTTACGCACGAAAAATAAAGGTCGGATACTTTTTGAACACAGTAGTATAGGGACTTTAGTCTCGAATCGAGGCTACCCTGGCAGCTCTTGATGGAGACCCCTCCTTATGACATTTATTGGTTGTGTTTGTTCGTGAAGCATGACCTGAGAAATCTGAAATTGTTTTGACGACCAGGATTGATGTTAAATGCCAAGCTTGTTCGTCATGCATTATTTCGGGTTAATCAAAACTCAGGATTGTTTTTCAGTCGAATTGCAGGCGTCGACGTTTTAACAAAACCATTTTATAAACTACAGGCAAAGCCCAGAATTTGATCCACCGCAACACGCATCGGTGACCAAACCAACCGCATTTCTCCTTTTCTTTTAATTGTTTTTGCTCGAGTCTATGACTGTGACGTGGTAGAGCGTTGTCTAAACACACCCTAAAGTGACACACTTGGTGTTACTGACTTTCTGGTGAAATGAGAATTGTTTGCCCGCCAGTCTGTGCCATATTTTGAGTGATTATCGAGATAATAACACTCGTCTTTATGCCGTCTGCATCCACGTAGACAGCGGGTGCTGTCTGGCTAGACGGGCTGCAGAGGATGCAATAATAATAATAATGTTGGCCTTGTCTGTAATAACCAGACAAATCCTGAATGCCTTTCCTTTCCACAAGACGTTCCATCGACGTTCCACCGTTTTAAACGGATTTCGCATTTTAAATAGGAATTGGACCCCTCGCATGATGTAAATAACCGTTGTACCGTTTGTAACCCGCATCACGTTACCGGTGTTTCTGTTGTCCACGGGGACGAAACTAGACCGTGTCTTTGCCTGAAAACTTGTCGGATATTTAACTTTGTTGTGCGAGTGTTTTTCAACGTTCGAGGCAACATGGTCATACCAGCTTGCCGATCGTCGGTGATGGCCATGGATTATGTCACACGAACTCGATCTTTTGTGTCGTTGCTTTTTTTTGGGGGGGGGGGGGGGGGGGGTTCTGTATACAAGATCGAGGCTCATGTAAGAGCTAACATTAATCATAAAAAGACAAGCTGACACATAAAACATAAGACAAAGGGAGTGGGAGACTAGATGGGGAGAGAGGGGGAAGCACCCAAGTACAACATTTGAGAGCAGGGACGTCGGGAGATCTGTGGGAGGGAGAGGGTTTGGGGGGAGGAGGCACGGGGAGGGGGGGAATGGGAAGGGGGGGGATGGGAAGGGGGGGGATGGGAAGGGCACGGGGGACGGGAAGGGGTTGCTTATTTACAGGTGGTTGAGTTTATCCCTTTCAGCCAGTCTCTGAGGTACTCATCATGTAACCTGTCGACGAACATCTCGGCAAATCGATGTTGATCATTTATGACCGTGTCCTTTAAAAAAATGACTTTAATAATTTTTTCCCATTGCTTTGGGAATAGACTTTGCGAATGAGATGTTAACCTTCATTAAGTGCTTTGATGTATGTGTACCTGGTGAGGCGTATTTTACAAACAAGTATGTTTTCCTTCTCACCTCGGCCTCACCTTTTTAAGCTGTTGGCTCCAATTAAAAGGTCCACTTTCCTACTTTCCCAAAGTAATTTTCTCCATGCAGACGGTCATCCAGCGTCGAAACGAGCACTCTCACGCCCAGCATTATGCATAAATGTAGGTTGTTCGTCCGTCGAGTCTTTGAGCGACACACCTGTAACGGCGTGCACTTAAAGGGTATTAGTTGGCAAATTGCAGGAATGGTTTTGAGGGCTCCGAGCCACGCCGGGCCCGGTGCGACGACTATCCGGGACACGCGCGACCTTATCCGCGCCATCTTTCTTGGACTTAGCTCGGTTTTTCATCGTCGGAGAGCGTCGATCCTTGGCTTCTACCGATCCAATATCGGTGTTTTTATTGGCTATATGTCAAATTGTTTTGCTTACCTTTTGGCACAATAAAGAATTGTAATGGAGGCTCGGTATGCAACGTTCTCTTCGTTACTCGGAAGAAGCATTCCCATGTTCATTTTAATCACCAATCTGATTGGTCTTCTCTATAGTCCTCATTGTTATTTTTTCAGCTGGCACCTCCTTTGCCAAACCCTCTACAACCATGGTCTGACAATTATTTGGTGGCTAAATGTTTCGACTTATTGCTGTTTAAAATCTCAAACAGGCCGCCGATTTTTAAAATTTATTTTGGGGGGGGGGGGGGGGGGGTTTAGAAATAGTGAGGAGCCTTTAATGTTTTGCGGTTTAAACTTGAACACTCATTGGTCATGACGGTGTAGATCTTTCAGGTTGTTTGGATAAACGTTTGCCCCTCTCTTCAGTGGTTTGGGGAAGGGGTGAAGGTGAGGTCAGGTGAGGGGGGAGGGGGGGGGACGTCAGTGGGCAGTCATACAAGTTTGTGGGGATTAAGGTTAACTGGTGACTTTTAAGATGAGAATCTCTGAAGAACACAAGGCCTGAGGGTGCGTCCTGTGGAACTTGGCCTGTGTGATTGTGTCTCACCAGAGGCCTGGTGATTGCTGCCCTGTTCGACCGACAGCTGAATTGCCGCAGGGCTGCGTCGGTAAGCCTTGAATCTCGTCATCATCACAAATGCCCTTTTCACTCCCCACCCTCAATTCTCCAACCTACCTCCCTTTTATTCCTCCAACCAGTCTGTTTACATGCCAGATGACCAAGACGATGTCTAAATGAGTGACACTTCTGGGCTTACCTTGATTTTCCTCCTTGTGCTTTAATTGTGCTTTGTTAATTTGTGTTTAATTTGCAATGCCTGACTCCAGCAGTTTCAACTTTTATCGTCATGCTGCCATCTTTTATTAATTACTAGCCCATCCGCCGCGCAGCAGGAGACAGGGTTTTTGCAGTCACATGTGTGTGTCTGTGTCTGTCCAGGCCGTAACTTTTTTTTACCATTTGAGCATGTCAACAAAGTAATTAATAATTCGGTCAAAAGGTCAAAGGTCAACATCACATAAAATCGTTAATTTTCAACCGATTGACCTGAAATTTTAAGAATTCCCATATTGGGTCATGGAATTGGTTCACCAAGCAAAAGCTAGAAGCTGATTATTATCTTTCTTTTTTTTACATGAAAAGGTCAAAGGTCAAAGGTCAAGGATGCATAAAGTCATCTATTTCTGATTGACTTGAAATTTTGGCAAGGCTTGCATGTTGTCACTGAAGCCTTTTACTTTTTGAGGTAAGATGTTTTTAGATTGAGACGAGCTGAGATGTTGGTGAACAGCTGTCTTAAAAACCTGGAGGGAAGAATAAGATTGAAGAGAATGTGGAAGTTGGTTCTGCAGGCAGGAAGGAATTTGAACAAACGAGTGGAGGTGAGCAGTGATCCTTGATTTAGGTAGTCTTACCAGAAGGGGGTTGGTGGTGGACTATGTATGCCTGCAGAAACCTGGGGCGGGGAGCGGAGGGGTGAGGGGCAAAGCACCAAAATTGCAGACTGTACAAGACGGAGGGAAAAGACAGAGCGACCATCTGCGATGACCTGTCTGCGATGTTGAAGTGATTGGCCCACAGGAGAAACCTTCCCAAACCCCCTCCCCTACCCCACTTTCATGGATCAAATAAGGTTATCAAAGTCATGGAATACCAAACAATGGGGTTTGTCTGTGCTCTATCCTCCACATGCTGAGCATCAAGGAAGGAAGAACCACAAACCGTTTTTAGGCTTTGGTATGGTTCAGCCAGGTCGTAATCAAACTGTCCATCTCCAAGACGAACACAAAGAGGAAAAAATACATCGGAAAGGATGAGTGGAGGTGAGCTGTGATCCTGTATTCAGGAGGTTTCACCAGAAGGGGGTTTATGGTGGACCATATGCACCCTGAAGAGACCTGAGTATAGGGAGAGGGAAGGGACAAATCATGGAAAGGGCACAGCACAAAAATAACTTCATTGGGGTTATCATCATAAATGTATATGGACAGGTGACAGAGGTTTGAAACCAACTTCTGAGGAATTATGGGCCGTGGTGTGAAGACGCGATATCTGCCACTGTCCTTCCTTTGACTTGGTTTTTTTTTTCCTCGTAATATTTCAATTTTGTTACCCAGCCTAAATGGCGTGTTTGCTTGTGGACACATCCTCTGTACATTTGTATTGCGCTTTCCTTTTCCACTGAAGCCTGGTGTTGGCTTAGCGGTTAGGGTGCCGGCTTGGGATCCGAGGATCCTGGGTTTGAATCCCGGTCGATCGCTGAATTAACACCAGGGGGGTTGACTCAGCCTGTCATCCTTCCGAGGTGGGCAAATTGAGTACCAGCTCACTGTGTCGCAAGAGGCGACTGGCAGGGTTGGCGGCAGGAAGGGCATCCGGCCATAAAACATTGCTTCAAAAAGGGGACCACGGTGCCCAAAAAAGGCCAAAATGGCCTCTAAAGGTGGTTCGTCTTCTTCTACTCCTCCATCCTGGTGCCAAAACACACCTTAGGCTGACATCGCACGATTGGCCAGGAGCCTTGATCATTTTGGTTCCAGCAGGGAAAGCTTTGCTCTGAATGTGACGACAACAACAATGACTATCATTGTCATCCTGGTGTGACGTCCTCCAAATTCACGCTTTGGAAGGAACGACGGCTTTTATTGTTTTAGTTATCGTTATTGTCATCATTCTATGTTTGACTGGGCCTTAAGTGCCTTGTCACACACGCCATGATGTTGTGGTAAGTTAATAAGTTATATGGTGCTACTGCTGGGATTCGTAAAAATGTACGGATACCTGAGCTGCAACCCTCAGGACACATTGTGCATTGTGATCAGTTAATATTTGTGTTGAGTGTTAAGCCGGCAAATCACCTCCCGGTTATTTGCAAAGCGGTGATACTTTGGCAAACAAAAACTATAAGGCCCATTTATCATGTTGGAGTTTCATATTTTGTTACGTTTCATCCTGTAATGCCCCACCGCCTTCCCTCCCTGTCTCTGCTGTCCTCTTTTTTTCACGTTTTTGATTTTCTGTATGCCTTGGTGATAAATGTTAAAAAATTTTTTTACCATAACAGTTTAACCGGTGCAGAATGGAAAAATCTATATGTTTAAGAGGCTAGCGCTGTCTGCTTCTAATAAATTTGCTTTTAATTAATCCAAACCTCTGGGGAAATTATAATTATTTTTCAATCGGACAAAAAATTGAACCCGGGTGGTGTATAGGTAATTATCGGTTGTTTTTATCATTTTTTTTTTTTTGCCAATCACAGTCTTGAAAAAAGCCCTGAAGTCTTGATTTCGCTCGTGACGTCACCTTATGAACTCACCTTGATCCAAATGGCGGTTTTTACATATAGAACCGTGTGTGTCAAGCTTGGATTCCTATACTGATTACATCGTCCTTTGCAACTGAAAGTTCTCAGTGCGTTGAAATTGATCAGGGGGATTTTGAGGAAGATATTGGAGACAAAAAATAGTGATGGAAACGCTTTCAGGGGAATTGTGGATCTATATCGTTTTGAGCCTTGTGGTATGCGAGCGAGTCAGACTAATGTGGTGTTAGTGAAGAAGAAGATAGGCCTTGTTACGTTCATAGTGCAGATGAAAACGCCGGTACATGCTCACTACAGATTGGTAAGTTTTGTTTTTACGTTCAATTGACAGTTTATCAGGTGTTTTGCATTAATTGATAAATCAGTTATATTACCCCAGGAAAAATATGCCACGTAACGGACTCAGCACTTACACCGCCCAGGTACACTCGGACACCACCAACCAAATGGGCGAAGAATGCTTTGTCCCACCTTCGCAGGCTGACCCGAGTGACCCGGTGTCCTGTATGTTACAGGATCGTCCAGTTTCATACTTTCCTGGGGCGCCATTTGTGTCCATGCCGTGCCATGTTGAGGTATTGCCCCAGTGGAGGGGGGAGTTGTGCTATTGGGGAGCTGTGGGGTTGTCGTGGGTATTGTTAGCTCGGGTGATGGTTGATGGTGGATGGTGGAGGGTGGAGTGTTGCTGGATATTGTGGTGGTGATGCTTGATATGGTGTAGGGGGGTGGGGGTGGGGGGGTGGTGGGGGGGGGGGGGGGTGGGGGTTGTGGGGGGGGGATGGTCGTGCGTATTGTTAGCTGGGGAGACCGTTTATGGGGGATTGTGGAGGGGGAAATAGTGCTGGATGGTAATGGGTATTGTGGGGGTGATGCTTGATGGGGTTTGTGAGTGGGATGTTGGAGGGTGGAGTGGTGCTCAATATTGTGGAGGTGATGGTTGATGGGGAATTGTGGAGGGGGAGTGGTATTGGATGGTGATTGGTATTGTGTTGATGTTTGATGGGGGATTGTGGGAGGGATGGTGGAGGTTGGTGTGGGATGGTGGAGGGTATTGTGGAGGTGATGGTTTAAGGGGGAGTGGTGCTGGATGGTGATTGTTTCGAGCGACAGTTGGTTTTCTTCAGCTTATTGTGGGGATGGAATTCTCTCTCAGTTGTTGTGGATAACCACAACATCTAGCCATCTCTGTTGTTTTATAATGGTGCTCTGTAAAATGTTCTGAAAACAAAACCGAACATTTTGTAGGCCTGATCCACACTTGGGTATTTCAGACAAATAATTTCCAATTTTTGGCAACCCTCGGAACTTTCGGCTATTGGTGTAGCATGAAACCATCTCGGTTTGTCTTGCTCCAACCACCAAAGACACATCGGCCCAGCATATTTGTAGAAATTCAGACATTATTCGCCGTTTGAGTTCAATCGTCCCTTGATGTAACCCGTAAACGATATGGAAGTGGCGGTCAGCGTCACAGTGCTATGTCACGGCTAAGCGTGAAGAAGATTTTGACTTTTAATCGCAAAATTACCTGCTTTATAAATCGCAAATCGGGAAAAGGACGCATCATATCTATTTTGTAGGGTATCAAGGGATCGATTAGCATCGAGGCGGTCTGAGCATTTGGGTTCCCCTTCAAGAAATATATAACTTCCCATTTTGAGGTATTTCAACCAGCGCAAGAATAAAAGGCCTTTTTTCTTTTTTATATTGTGGTATTTTCACCACGGGCTTCTGCTAGTTAGTCGTAATCGTGAAGGCTGGTGTTCTGCATTGTCAGACAGCTAAACTATGGTTGGAATCTACAGAACGTTGATCGAAGTACAGTATACTTGTTGGAACCCATCTGTGGATCGGTCCCATCGGCCGATGGGTCTGCGCCATCTGCGGATGTGTTGTTCACCTTGAAGGAATGTGTATGCATCAATGGTGGATGAGTATGTTTATTTGAACCTAAAAATAAGCAATTGATGTCATAAATGTTTATAAAGCAGTCCGTGACATGTGGTTTGTCGATAACCGTTTGTCGATAAGATAAAAATAAGATAATATTTTTAGGTTCAAATAAACATACTCATCCACCATTGATGCATACACATTCCTTCAAGGTGAACAACACATCCGCAGATGGCGCAGACCCATCGGCCGATGGGACCGATCCACAGATGGGTTCCAACATACTCACCGCTGTGGAAATGGAGAGAAGCTGATGTTTTGGGCGTTAACCCTTTGGAACGTTATCACATATCCCTCTTTTCCTCCAACGAAGGTTGATTATATTGTTGTGTGTCTACCCCAGAGCGACAGATGACCAAACAAGCTTTAATTCCGAGGCGTTCAATCCAATGGCAGACCTTCTTTATACGCGGGGACGGGGGGAGGGGCGGGAATGAGAGCTTAACTGCACGGGTCCACCGGCCGTCTTCGAGCCTGCGATGATTGTCAATTCAAGCCGACACAGAATTTAGAATGTACAAAAATACCGGCTTTATTAAAGAAATGCCAGCAACAAAATAATGCATGCACGATAATAATAAGATTCTGAAATGGGACGTCCCCATACAGACCCGCATACACACAAAGGGAAAAATAACTGGAAAATACATGTTATTTTGTGGGCACTTAGCTCTGAGCGACTCTTGAACTCCATCGGGAATCGTCCAGGACCGAGCGCGCAATCCGGGCATGGCACAGGTCTTGGCGGCAAGTAGGCCTCAGCGCCCCCTCGCCCACTCAGCCGCGCTTGTCTTCGTCGTCCGCTGCACCAACACCCATGTTTCTCAGCGCACCCAGATGACGCCCGGACCAAGAAGAAAGAATGCACGAGGCACGACTGTCTGCAGGAACTCGGCACACCCCTGTTGACAATCGTGACCGTTCGCTGTCAACGTCCACAGCCAAGAGACGAGCAGAGAGAAGAAGAAGAGGAAGAGCAAATGTCAGAACTGCTCGTACTGACTGTACCCACGCAAGAAGCTTATCGGCGACCGTCCAACTCCAGATCCAGAAACCGAGAGAAAAGCCAAGAGGAGACGACACCAAGAGGTGGTCGCCTTCTATGAAATCCAATCGCTCAAGAGGAAAAAATGTCGGAACTCAAGTCTTTTATTCCCCGGTCTTCCAACTCCTCCGATGACGTTCACGCCGCCATCCCATAACTCCATGGTCCCGGACCAATCGCTGCTCTTCGGGGCGTGGACTTGCGGCCCTGCCTGCTTGATTTGGTGATGTGGCTGCTGTCAGCACCAGCGGTATTGTTCAATGTCTTATGCCAGTCACTTTTATTTCGTGTCATTAATGCGCGATTTCTTAGCTTGTGTGTGTGCTGCGTTCTCATAAGGAACAGAGAAAAATAACAGAGGCCATTACATACAGGGGATTAATTACCCATAATCCCTAATTAATTAACATAACCCCACCCTTTGTGATTGGAACGAAGATACGCTCTTGCACGACATCTGGTCTAAAGGAATTTCCTACTTATGTACATAAGTACTCATTGTCTACTCCCCACAAACGTAACAATATTTTGGGAGTGAGACTTCAGAGTTACCTGATGGATCAGGGCACACGTTTGGTGTGAATGACTCATTTTGACACTTCAGGAGAATGAAAGTCCGGGTTCTTTCAGGAATTCAAAGTTATTTGGATTGGGAGAAATGGGGGAATAATGGGAAAACAAACATGAAGTGGAAAAATTCAAATAGTGGAGTGGGAGATGGAAAGGTGACAAGCTAAAAACAGAGAGAAAGGAAAAGGAAAAGGGAAAGAAAAAGAAGGATAGTGAGACAGAGAAAATTAGAGAGCAGGAAACAGATTGAAAAGTTGTAAAAACAAGGAAGAAGTCAAAGTGAGTGAAAGGCGCCTGGTAATCTCTTGGGGAGCCAATGTACCGATCCTGCAGATGAGGCTTCATCATTTACGCGTTGGACTGTCAGTGGTGCTGATGTGGAGAAATTTAAGAATTTTGCAATGAACAAGTTATTTTTTGCCAAAAGACCTGTATAATTCTGACATAGAGAATGCGTGGAAGTTTCTGAACTGCTCACACAGTTATGAAATGTGTTTTATAAGGATGCTGCTCATGATACCTGTTTCATTCATGACTTTGTGTGGTTTGTCCTTCAAGTGTGTGGCAATGCATTGCGATACTTTGAGGCACGGCCCTCGTATCATGTCCGATGCATGCCCGTCGATGCTGAATGTAAAGCTCACATTCTGTTCCTACCAATCCTGACGTTGCTGTTCCTATTTTTTTCAGGCTGCTTTCCAAGAGAACGTAGGCCGACAGGTGGGTCACTCATTGCATTGCTAGTCGGGACTTTGAAAATAAATACAATGATTTATAATCCACAATGACTTTAAGAAGTCTTAAAACGCATCCTGAAATACTTTACATGAGTGCACATCATTCCTGTTGAATTGCATTTTGAGGGAATATTTGTGCGATTTGTAATGTGGAGGTTGGTGGTGATTGTCGTCTCTTGTTAGTACCTGTCTCGTGACACCATTAAGGATGGTTAGACATTCTTTTGGTCAGAGAATCGAGAGGCAGGAATTTGCCCAAAGTTTGACACACAACGGCCTACTCTGTTATAAAGTTGCAGTCGGTCATTACACATCCGCGACTAAGTGCAGGCAGGTGGGACGGCTGGATTAAAATCGGTGTCCTGTAAAATTCCTCGCCATGCATGTGATCACTCATGAGGGCAGTTTTTAGTCATTTTGTAATCCATGAGGAAATATAACCGAGATTAGACGCCTGAACGAGAGTCTACTAGTCTGTCTAGCTAGCCTACTATTTTAGGCCTGATATTGAACTGGCTTTGTCCAAAGCAGAGGCCGAATTGGTTTGAAGGTATTAAGTTGTCTAAACTTCCATTGAGTGTCGCTAGTAATTTTGTCTCGTGTTTGTCATGATTTACTATTAGGTAGATGTTGATCTTTCCAGGGTAAATTAGTCACGACTATTAGAGACCAACACGTAAATTAGTGATGTCACGTTTATCTTTCCAGGGCACATTTCCACATGGTATTGATTTGGTGACTTCCCTCGACTACTTTGCGGCTGCAACGCTAACTAACAGCTATCTAAACACAAGGTAAGCTTCGATCCCTTGCCTTGATGTGTGCAAATGAATGCAAATTGATAATATACACCATGTTTTCATTCAAGGAAGCCACGTGCTGTGACTATTGATCTCCACAAAAATATATTTGATCATAATTATCCTTTGGAAAAATCGTTTAACTGCCCAAGTTTGTTATTGTTGTGCTGCCAATCATTTGCATTCCCTACAGAATTAAAAGATTGCTATAATCGTGTTGTGTTTTCACCCTGTGTGTCTGTCGGTTTGTCTGTGAGCAGGTTAATTCAAAGGGATGTGGATGGATTCGGATGAAATTTCGTGGACATGTTTGGTGTGTAACAAGGACCAATTGGTTAGATTTTGGTGAAGATCCGGATACTTTAATTTATTTAAGTGATTCTTCACCATTGAGTGATAGAGCCAAAAACGATATACAGGGTGAGCCAGAAATATGGTTATTTTAACACTTGTGTAAAGGTAATAAAAAGTTGTATTTCAAAACAAATTTTTCCAAGAAAGTGAAGGACATAACATGCGATTTATTTGTGGAAAAGAACATCGAGGAGATGCGCACCATTTCGTCCGACACATTCCTCCAATCTTGGACGCCAATTATTCATGACGTTCTGCAACATAGCCACGTCAATATCATTGATTTCGCGTCTGATGTTTACCCAAAGTTCATGAAGAGTTTGTGGACGGTTAACATACACTTTGTCCTTTAGATATGACCACAAGAAATAATCACATGTAGGCAAATCGGGTAACCTCGCTGGCCATGGAATATCGCCGTTTCTGGAAATGACATGCTTTGGAAAGAGCGCCCTTACAGTAGTCATGGACACTCTGACGGTGTGGTAGGTTGCACCATCTTGCTGAAACCACGTCATTGGGCTCACTTCTGCAAATCTGTTTAATTCTCGGGACAGGACGTTAGAAACCATATCGGTATATCGAGCTTCAGTAACAGTGACGGCATTTCCGTTATCGTTGTCAAAGAAGTAAGGCCCTATGATGCCGAACAACACTCAAGGTCACTCAAGTGTTTTGCCTGCAAAAAAGAAAACTAAATCAGTAAAAAAAACAAACAAAAAAAACATTCATGTTCTGTACTTCAATGTCATGAATGAATTTATTTTGAAATACAATTTTTTATTTCCTTCACACGAATTTCAAAAATGGCTTTCTGGCTCACCCTGTATATCGCGATATCTCAAAGTTGTGGACGGATTATGACAAAAAATAGGTGGATGAGTTGGGTAGTTGACAACAAACGGATTCTATTTTGGTTCAGGTCCGGATCCAGGTCCGGCCTATCAGTCGGATACAAAACGTAAAATTTTCAGCCTGGCAGAGGTGTGCGCTCGACCGGGTACCACTCTAGTTTATTAAACGTTATTCTGTGATTGAAGGAAGTTATAAGTTAAAATAAACATTTGCGTTTTTGGATGTCCTGCCAGCCAAGTTCAGAACTTTTAAAACAGTTCCCAGCAAAGTGCTCAAATCGCATACCTAAGCCAAGTTGAACAGTTTACGTTTTGTATCCCACTGATAAGCCGGATCCGGACATTATCCATAATCTAATCGGCTTGTTCTTGTCACCAATCCAACTCATCCACCAAGTTTCGGCTGGATCCGTCCATAACTTTTCGAAATATCGTGATATACAGAGGGGGTCTCCACTATACGTCGGGATTGCATCCCTGAAAATCGCGACTTTTAGCAAAACGACGAATACAGGGGAATCTTGGACTAATGATCAAATTAATGAACAAATTCCTCATGAAGATTGATGTAATTAGGGGGAGACACATTTACTACCCTTAATCACGGCCACTCTGACATTGAGAGTCACACTCTTTTGTTGCCTCTTACGTTCACTGCTCGACTTTGCACTGGCACGACACTTCCGCTCATCGTTAAGATTACAGGGATACAACACTGTAAACTCGCGATGTACGTCCACAACATTGTGCAGTATACACAGACTGGGAGAGAGAGAGAGAGAGCATCGTAAAACATTGTGGGTAGCGAAGCGGTGTGACATCACGCCACCCGATAGAGACTGCTTCACACTGCATGGAGGTTACTACGTCGATCCCCTCTGCTTCAGTCGGAAAAAGATGCAAGTGTGAAGCTATTCAACGGATAGCGATTTCGTTTCCCTAATAAATTGAGGATGGATATGTGAAATGACGAATAGCAGGACGACTTACACAGTGACCTGCAAAAGTATTCACCCCCTACCAATAATTCCACATTGAGATGAATTATGTAGAAGCAATTTTTCAAATGAACATTTTTATTCATAGCTGAAGAGATGAAACGAAACACTTGTAGTTGAAGGAGATTACATGTCAGGGATACCTACAAAACACATGTACAAGTCAAAATTTACTGGTTGTGAAAGTATTCAGCCCCATAGGTTAGTACTTGGTGGAAGCACATTTTGTGGCAATGACTGCTATGAGGCCTTTAGGGTAGGTCTCTACCAGCTTCCTCGGTGAGATGGTGAAATCTATCTCTTCAAAATCTTTCCTCATTCATCACGTGAAAATTGTAACAGTTCGGCCAAGTTTAATGGGGATCGCCGATGAACTGCAATCCTCATGTTTTGCCATAAATGTTAAATTGGGTTCAAGTCCGGACTTTGACTGGGCCACTCAAGAACATTTATTTTCTTATTCAGCTACTCCAGTGTGGCCTTAGTTTTATGTTTCAGATCCTTGTCCTGCTGAAATGTGAATCTCCTACCCAGATTCAGATTCATGGCCGACTCGAGCAAGTTTTCATCACGGATTCCCCTGTACTTTGCACCGTCCATTGTCCCTTCTATCCTGACAAGTTTGCCAGTCCCTGCTGATGAAAAACAGCCCCATAACATGATGCTGCCACCACCGTGCTTGACAGTAGGGAATGTGTTGACAGGGTGATGTGCAGTGTTAGGCTTGTGCCGGACGTAACTTTTTGAATTTAGACCAAAATGTTTAATTTTTACCTCGTCTAACCACAAAACCATTCTCCACATGCCCTGCGGTATCATTAAGATGCTTATTCACAAACTCCTTTCAAGCTTTTAGAGGCGTCTTTTTCAGCAATAGCTTCTTTCTTGCCACCTCTCCATAGAGGCCAGCTTTGTGTAGGCAACGGGATATTGTTGATTGATGAACGCTGATCCCCATCTCGGACATAGAGCCTTGCAGTTCTTTCAAAGTCAATGTTGGATTTGTAGTGACATGTCGACCCAGTTTCCTGCTTGCCCAGCTGCTGAGTTTGGATGCGGGACCTGATCTGGATCGAGTCTGGGTGGTATGATACGTCTTCCACTTCTTAATGATGGATTTCACCGTACTCGAATGGATAATGAAACTTCTTGTAACCAATCCTCTCCCGAACGGTGCATCTTCACCACTTTGTGTGACTTCTTTGGAAAGCTCCATGGTCTTCATGTTTGCCTTGTTGGTTGACCAAGTGAGTTGCACCTGAAAAATCCTTAGATAAGTGGGGGAGATTAATTTTTCAGTTAAACCACTGATTGCATGCAGGTGAAACCTATTACACTTATTTTGTAACCTGTCAAACAAATAATTTGCTGCTGAAGTGATACTTATGCATCTGGGAATCATCTGATTTTTCTCTGTTAATTTAACTTATTCACATTTATCTGCAATCTTTAGCTTTTTCAATCTGGAAGTTTGAGTGAAGTTTTGTGAAGACTATATTTTAAGTTTGATTTGAAAGCATCGTGAAATTGTCTCAGGTGGAAACAAAATGTGAAAACTTTTGAGGGGGAGGGAGGTGCATACTTTTGCAGGTCACTGTAGCCATGTAGCGTGACCCCGTGTATATCGTTTTTTTTTTTTTTTGTTTTTTTGTATACTGAATCGAGGCTCGTGAAAGAGCTAACATTTACTTCACAAACAAATCAACCAGACAAACAAAATATATAAAAAGAGGGAGCGGAAGACAAGATGGGGAGAGAAGGGGAAGCACACAAACACAACATTTGAGAGCATGGAGATGTGTTGGAGGGAGAGGGCTTGGGGGGAGGAGGCGTGGGAAGGGGGGGGGGTGGGAGAAGTATAAAACACAAGGACACCAAGGACTTGCAGGACAGAAGTTGGTATTTCAAAAAAGTGGAATTGGGGTGAAATTAGCGGGGGTAGAAAAGATCAAGGTTTTGGATGGGGGAAGATAAGAGATGGTGGTGAACAGCTGTTTTAAAGACCTGGAGGGTGGAGTGGGATTGAAGAGAGTGAGGGAGTTTGTTCCAGAGGCGGGAGAAAAGAGGAATGAAGGAGTGAAGGTGAGCAGAGAGTCTTGATTTTGGCAGTTTAACCATAAGAGGGTTGCAGGCAGATCTTGTGCGACCTGTAGGAATATTTGCGGGACAGAGCCCAGAGAGAGCTGGGGGGGCAAGGCCAGAGAGGAGTCCGTAGAAGTCGGTTTTTGGTCATATCTCTCAATTGTGAAGGATCTATACTGTGTGTGTGTGTGTGTGTGTGTGTGTGTGTGTGTGTGTGTGTGTGTGTGTGTGTGTGTGTGTGTGTGTGTGTGTGTGTGTGACCATTGTTCTCAGAGATCGTCAAACGGATCTTCGTCAAACTTTCAAAGGTTCATCATTGAGGCCTTTGAGTGTTTTCGGCGAAAAAAATTGAAATTGTTAAAAAAAATTTTTTTTTAATGTTTTTGTATTTCAATCATTTTATTGTCCATACCTTTGAAGTTATGTGAAATGTAATATTAAATGATCCCCACCCCATTCCTTGGTGGGTGTAGGGAATTGTTTTCGGCCCATCCCAAAAATGGTAAAAAAATAAATAAATTGTTTGCTTCAAAATGGCA
Organism: Myxine glutinosa; assembly: GCF_964187855.1. Lineage (NCBI taxonomy): Eukaryota > Metazoa > Chordata > Myxini > Myxiniformes > Myxinidae > Myxine > Myxine glutinosa. Next base: position 12,818,496 of record NC_136265.1, read on the forward strand.
ACAGGATTAGAACAGCACCGGGCAACGCCGAGTTATCCCTGCTTGTCACTTATAAAATCGAAAAGTTATCATATCTGGATCTTCACCAAAATCGAATAATTTCTTCCTTGTCACACACCCAACCTGTACACGAAGTTTCATTCGAATCCGTCCATAACCTTTTGATATATCCCACTTACAGACAGACAAATGGGTGAAAGCACCTTTGGTGACGGAGGTTACCAACCTCTTATTATTGCATTGCCCTTGTTCAAGTATTTGAGTTGCAGGTTCCAGCCGTGGGATGTGTGGTTGGTTATTCATTTTGAGTTTAATTCATGAGCCTTCTTTGCAGCGTGTATGTGGCAGGATTTCCAGAGTACACCTTTCCCATCATAGATCACCTTGTGGAAAGGAAGATCGTTCACCTAGACAGGTACGGTGCAATTTACGAGAAGGTTGGTTGGGATTGGTGTAATTTATTGTGTGACATTTACCTTTCTACTGCAAGTGAGCTTTTAGCTCTTTCACGAGCCTCGATTCAGTATACAAAAAAAAAACAACAACAAAAAAAAAAAAGTAAAGTACGTCTCTAAATCTTCGTTTAAAATCAAAATGGCGAAATTTGTTCGGAAATTTTTTATCACATTGTAGGAAAGTGACGGATTAATAGTCGTGCACAGTTGTTCCGAAGACCATGGTGTTGCAGCAGCTCTTTCCTTTGTACCGCAGTGCGATTTGCCAACTTGCATCTAAAGCCCTGCATAACCTCACACCCAAAGCACCCACGTACATGGCAGATGTTGGTAAGTTTGTGCAGCAGGTCGGGAGATCTCTTTCTGTCGATGTACCAAAGATAATAACCTCGAAGGGGAGCAATAACCGCGAAGACAATAACCAAAGTGGATCTATGGCATTGAGCATGAATAGTGCGAAAAATTATTGTTCTGGCTCAACCCTACTAGGTGAGCAGCTCACCCCTACTAGTCAACCCTACTAGGGGAGCAGCTCATCCCTACTAGTCAACCCTACTAGGGGAGCAGCTCATCCCTACTAGTCAACCCTACTAGGGGAGCAGCTCATCCCTACTAGTCAACCCTACTAGGGGAGCAGCTCATCCCTACTAGTCAACCCTACTAGGGGAGCAGCTCATCCCTACTAGTCAACCCTACTAGGGGAGCAGCTCATCCCTACTAGTCAACCCTACTAGGGGAGCAGCTCATCCCTACTAGTCAACCCTACTAGGGGAGCAGCTCATCCCTACTAGTCAACCCTACTAGGGGAGCAGCTCACCCCTACTAGTCAACCCTACTAGGGGAGCAGCTCATCCCTACTAGTCATCCCTACTAGTCAACCCTACTAGAGGAGCAGCTCATCCCTACTAGTCAACCCTACTAGGGGAGCAGCTCATCCCTACTAGTCAACCCTACTAGGGGAGCAGCTCATCCCTACTAGTCAACCCTACGAGGGGAGCAGCTCATCCCTACTAGTCAACCCTACTAAGGGAGCAGCTCATCCCTACTAGTCAACCCTACTAGGGGAGCAGCTCACCCCTACTAGTCAACCCTACTAGGGGAGCAGCTCATCCCTACTAGTCAACCCTACTAGGGGAGCAGCTCATCCCTACTAGTCAACCCTACTAGGGGAGCAGCTCATCCCTACTAGTCAACCCTACTAGGGGAGCAGCTCATCCCTACTAGTCAACCCTACTAGGGGAGCATTCGAGCACACTTCAACCCACCCCCTTTTGCCTCCCCCTCCCCCCTCTTAACCCCCCCTTCCCAGCTCACTCTGAGGTTCACCCAAAACACCTGCCACCCCAATATCAAATCTATTTAAATGTTGGTGATCGTGGTGGTGGTGGTGATTTTAATGATGATTATTTATCATTAGTATTATTATTATTAATATTATTAGCTCACCTGGAATGTTGTTCCGGGGAGCTTGTGCAATGGCGTGTCGTCAGTCCATAAACACATGCAACTTATTCTCCTAAACTGCTGATGGGATCGTGACCAAACTTGGAACAAATTATATTTGGTATGTTGCAACTCAAATTTGTTCACGGCATGAAAACATCGGGGTCTAAGGGGGTCTACCGGGGTCAAAGTGGGTCCAGGTTTGACCCTCCCCTCCCCCAATAGGAATTTCCTTTTTTTCTCAGAAACTACACACACAATTTCGATGAAACTTGGCCACGGATTTAAACGTTCACGGATTAAAAAAAAAAATCGGGCCTTAAGGGGATTTACGGGGAGGGGTTTTGGGATGGAGGGGGGAGAGGGTTTGCACCTTCAAAATAGTAATTGGCTTTGTCCACTGAAACTACACACGCAATTCCGATGAAATTAACCACCACCTTCACTTCATCACTCATGATGTACCAAAGCTTCTTCACATCATTTTAAAAAATCGAGGTATGTGAGGGCGTTGCCCCCCCCCCCCCCCCAAAATAGGTATTTGCTCTCTTCTCCGAATCTACACACATGATTTTGATGAAACTTGGCCATAAGCTTCATATCTGATGCCTACCAAAGGTGTATTGACCGTATCATAATCTGTGCTCAATAAAGAGGTTGATGCGGAGGAGGGGGTGAGCCCCCCCCAAAATAGGTATTTGCTCTCTTCTCCGAAACTACACACAATTTCAATGAAACTTGATCACAACCTTCATCACCCGTGATGTACCAAAGTGTTCACGGATAATAATAAAAATCCGGGCCTAAGGGGATTTACGGGGAGGGAGGGGGGGGGCGGGATGGAGGGGGGAGAGGGTTTGCACCTTCAAAATAGCAATTGGCTTTGTCCACTGAAACTACACACGCAATTCCGATGAAAATTGACCACCACCTTCACTTCATCACTCATGATTTACCAAAGCTTCTTCACGACATTTTTAAAAATCGAGGTATGTGAGGGCGTTGCCCCCCCCCCCCCAAAAAAATAGGTATTTGCTCTCTTCTCCGAATCTACACACATGATTTTGACGAAACGTGGCGATAAGCTTCATATCTGATGCCTACAAAAGGTGTATTGACCGCATCATAATCTGTGCTCAATAAAGGGGTTGATGGGGAGGAGGGGGTGAGCCCCCCCAAAATAGGTATTTGCTCTCTTCTCTGAAACTACACACACAATTTCAATGAAACTTGATCACAACCTTCATCACCCATGATATACCAAAGTTTGTTCACGGCATTAAAAATATCAGGGTCTGAGGTAGTCTGCGGGGGCTTGGAGTGACTGTTGCTCCTGATCCAGGTGAGCTTCAGGACCCACAGTCCTATTTTTAGCTCACCTGGAACGAAGTTCAGGGGAGCTTATGCGATCGCGCGTTGCCTGTCCGCCAGTCCATCAGTCCATAAACACTTGCAACTTCTTCTCCGAAATCGCTGAAGGGATTGTTACCAAACTTCACACAAATGATATTTGTTGTGTTGTGACTAAAGTTTGTTCACGGCATTAAAAAAAATTGGGGTATAAGGGGTTTTACCAGGGATCAAAGTGGATCCAGGTTTGACCCCCCAAAAGAGGAATTTGCTTTTTTCTCAGAAACTACACACACGATTTTTGATGAAATTTGACCACACCACCCGTGATGTACCAAAGTATGTTCACGGCATTTAAAAAATCTGCCCCTTTGGGGATCTACAGGGGGGGGGGGGAGGAATCACCCCCCAAAATAGGTATTTGCTTTCTTCTCAGAAACTACACGCACAATTTCGATGAAACCTGATCACGACTGTCTACTCGTGATGTACCAAAGTATGTTCACGGCATTAAAAAAAAATCTGCCCCTTTCGGGATCTACGGGGGGTTCGCCCCCCAAAATAGGTATTTGCTTTCTACTCAAACGACACGCACAATTTCGATGAAACCTGATCACGACTGTCACCACTCGTGATGTACCAAAGTATGTTCACGGCATCAAAAAAAATCTGCCCCTTTCGGGATATACGGGGGGGTCGCCCCCCAAAATAGGTATTTGCTTTCTTCTCAGAAACGACACGTACAATTTCGATGAAACCTGATCACGACTGTCACCACTCGTGATGTCCCAAAGTATGTTCACGGCATCAAAAAAAATCTGCCCCTTTCGGGATATACGGGGGGGGGGGGGGGGTGGGAGGGGGAGGGTCGCCCCCTAAGATAGGTATTTGCTTTCTTCTCAGAAACGACACGTACAATTTCGATGAAACCTGATCACGACTGTCACCACTCGTGATGTACCAAAGTATGTTCACGGCATTTTAAAAAATCTGCCCCTTTCGGGATCTATGGGGGGGGGGTGGGGTTGAGGGGGGGGGGGGAGGGGCGCTCCCTAAAATAGGTATTTGCTTTCTTCTCAGAAACGACACGTACAATTTCGATGAAACCTGATCACGACTGTCACCACTCGTGATGTCCCAAAGTATGTTCACGGCATCAAAAAAAATCTGCCCCTTTCGGGATATACGGGGGGGGGGGGGGGGTCGCCCCCCAAAATAGGTATTTGCTTTCTTCTCAGAAACGACACGTACAATTTCGATGAAACCTGATCACGACTGTCACCACTCGTGATGTACCAAAGTATGTTCACGGCATTTTAAAAAATCTGCCCCTTTCGGGATCTATGGGGGGGTGGGGTGGGGGGGGGGAGGGTCGCCCCCTAAAATAGGTATTTGCTTTCTTCTCAGAAACGACACGTACAATTTCGATGAAACCTGATCACGACTGTCACCACTCGTGATGTACCAAATTATGTGCACGGCATTAAAAAAATCTGCCCCTTTGCTTTGGGGTTGCCCCCCAAAATGGGTATTTTTTTTGTTTGTTTAAAGTCTTATGATTATGTTAGTATGATTCTACATGCTGCGCTGTCTTCTAGCAACCATTGAAATTGGTTTAAAATACCTTTAGTCAGTGTAGTATACTGTGTATTCTACCAGGTGAGCGCCAGGGGTATTGCCCCTATGTTTTTTTTATTGTTCTCTGAATCTTGTTAGAATTTGTGAAAAACACAATCTATTGAACTTTAAATCCATGAAAGTTTCCTTTCTTCCAAGACAGGTGCCATGATGATGTTTGTTTTACAAGACATGTTTTACTTAATGAACATGTTGGAGATTTTGCAATGTGGCTTTTTCCTCTCGATCAATTGAAAAGAGGAATTGTGAGAGAAAAAGCCATAGTGCATGCACACCTTTATCTTACAAAGCAAGGCTGCTATTGCATTGATGTTCGTTTGAAAGCATTTTGTCACTTCCGTTTAAAAGTCCTTCCCAAGCTGTTGCCACTGACCTCGAGCCGTTATCTGAACACACGATACGGTGCCGTGCTCTCCTGTTCTGAGATCACGCACGCTCTTCACAAGCTCGGCCGGTGAGGGTTCCTCCTCCAAACATCATGGATTTGCGGCGTATTTTGCTTGAATTAAATAACTGATCCAGAGGGTGGTGTATCTGCAGAGTACGGTTGACTTTGTGGTGTCTTTTGAACGGTCTTCCTCTTTAGACGTTTAAGCGACGTCTTGGCTGCTGAAACTATCCAGGGATTGAAGGATATCCACTCCAATGTAAGCCTTACGTATCTTTGCTTTCTCATAGCGTGGCTGATCAGTGTTCCCAAAAGTCTATTGTTGGCGGGTTGTGATATTTATTTATTTATTTTATGATGAAAGCTCTAGTCTCGGACTGTATAGTCCTCATCAAGGCCAGGCCTTAAATAAAAGAGCTGCATTGATTGAAAAGTGAAGAAAGAGAGAATAGTCTGAGAGTTTTTGAGAAAGCAGAGAATCTGCTTTTTGAAAAGGGGAAGATCATAAGTGTTTGGAAAGACATGGGAAGGTAGAGTTTCAGAGTTTGGCATTTGTTGTGCACCTAGAGCAGCAATGGGCTTAGGCCGACTTGTCTGTGGTGAAGATGGGGTGGGATGTTCGGGCCTGCCGAGCCATCTTGCTGGTGTGCACATCTTGGGTTGGTGAGCTGTGATGCCCTTATTTCCTCTCTCATTTTGGGTGTGTCTGTGTCCAACAGCTGCAAGCAAGCAAGCGGTACAGGTGAGACTATTCTGTCGCCGCCTCCACCCCCCCTCGCCCCCCACCTCTGATTACTTTTTATTAAAAAAAAGTTTTTTTTAGCTTCCACCTCATCTTGCCGTTTCATAGTCTCCATGTTTAGAATGTGTCCATTTATCATGTTTTTATTTTGCTGAATCTTTGATCTTTATTACTCTTGTCTTACACCCTAATGTTCCACTATGCAGAGGGCTTGCCGGAACACTGATGAGGCGAGCAGGTGAGAGACCATTGAGTTGTGTGCGTTCATTTTGCAAATCTCAATTCTAGTTTTTTATTTCAATTTATTTGCTTTTATAACTTTATCTTTCCAGTTTGCAGTCTGATTGAAAAGCTCTCTCTGTCCCACATTCCATTTAAAAATGATGCCATCGTGGGTAAGTGCCCTAGTTTGAAGTCATTTACACACTCTGGGTTCATCCACATCTGCCCACACCTTCCCATGTCTCCTCGCCCCACTCTTTTTTTCCCCAATCAGTTTTTTCTTTGCTACCGCTCTCCATGGCCTTTCTTACCTTTGCTAGTGTTGTCTTTACTGTATTGTCATTGTTACCCTAAACATGCAAAGTGAAAAGCTGGGTTATGCAGTCAGTTCACTTGTCTGTCTGTACAAACGTTAGTTTATGATCGAGGACCAACTTGATTTCAATTGTATGTTGTATTTTGAACACAGGTTGGATCTTCTTCTCCTCCTCTTTCCTTTATAAGGGGTGAGGGCCGATGGTACCAAGCTCCTGCCATGCCATGACGACAATACTCCTCCACTCTCCTCTGGCCTCATCCAACTCTCTTCACCCTCCAACCACCCCCACCTTACTGATATCCCTCTTCACACAATCCTCCCATCTCAACCGTGTCTACCTCTTTTCCTCCTACCTTGTTCCCTCAACCTATCCGCTCTCTCTGCTATTCTCTCTTCCCCATCCGCACCAAATGTCCAGCCCACATCGGCCAACATTTCATCAATTTCCCCATCATGTTCATCTGCACACCAATCGCATCTCTCAGTTCTTCCGTTCTCCTTCTATCCAATCTCTTCACGCCAACAATCCTCCTGACCCAGTTGTTCTCGCAAACTTGCAACCTCTGTTGTCTCTCTGTCAGTGCCACCGTCTCCAGACCGTAAAGGTAGGCTGGCGTTAGGTACGAGTACGACATCAGAACCTTTCCCTTCAATGTTCTTGAAATCCTTCTGTTTGCCATTACACCCTTCACCCTCCTCCACACATTCGTACCCACCTAAATCCTCTTCCGTAACTCAGCCTGTGACTTACCATCTCTGGTCATTGTTCCCCCAGATACTCAAACCTATTTCCTTGTCAGATGTCCTTCCCTTCCAACCTGATATTCATTTATTTTCTCTGCTGCCCAACCTACATCACCTCCATATTCTCCTTGCTCATTTTCAGCCCCTGTTTCTTAAATTCCTCCTTCCACTCCCTCAGGACTTCCTGCATCTCCTGACCACTCTCCACCACAACTGCCAGATCGTCCACATGCAATATCCTCCCCAGAATACCTTTCATGTTTACCTTCCTGCTTACCAGCTCCATCACCATGATAACCAGGAGTGGGCTGAGAGCGCTTCTCAGCCTCAAACCGATGTTCACACTGAACTCCTCCGACCTCCCAGGACCAACCAAAACCATTCCCTTTGTGACCTTGTACATGTCTTCCACCAACCTAACTTCTACTTCCGACACTCCCATCCGTCTCAGTGTCGCCATTACCATCCCTCTTGGGACAGTGTCGTATGCCTTCTCCAGATCCACAAATCCTGATGCCATTTCACCTTGCACCGCCAACCTCTTCTCCACCAGCTCTCTGTGTGAACATCCCCTCTGTCATTCCCCTACCCCTTCTGAACACCTGCTGCTCTTCACCGATCGACTTCTATCCACACTCTTCCTTATACTCCCGTCTAGAACTCTCTCCAGCACTGTCATGACATGACTAAGGAGTGTAATGTCTCTGTACTTCCCCGGAACTTAAAAATCCCCCTTCCCCTTCCATATTGACACAATTGACCCGGTCCCTTTCCATATCAACAAAATTAATCCTGTCCTCCACTCTTCTGGAATTCAACCCTCTTTCATACATACATTCAACAACCTCTTCGTCCACCTGACTTTGATTTCTCTGGCTGCAATTATCATCAATGTCTGGCGCCCTTCCCTTTTTCACCCTTTTAAATGCCGTCCACACTTCAATGCCTCTTCAGTGATCTCCACCGACTCCACTTTCCTCTCTACATAACTGCCACTCCTGCTCGCCGTTGTTTCCTTCCCTGTTCAACAGTTGCTTGAAATATCTTTCCCACACCTTCAATACTGCATCCTTCTCTGTCACGAGCCTCCCGCCACCATCTTTAATTTTAATCACCGCCCCCTCCCACATTCATGTCCTTGCTATCCTCATACCTGTCATGAGCCAATTTATAGATCATATTCCTCCCACCATCCTCTTCTAACTTCTTGTATGTATACCTCCTCTTCCATATCATTCCTCACCTTATCCACAGCTCTTCTTGCTACTTTCTTCTTCTGCCCATACATTTGCAGCATCCCTGCACCCGGCTGCCCCCCCCCCCCCTTTACCATGATCTTCTCTATCCTCTTCCAACCCTCCTTCTTTTCACCAACTGCCTTCACTACTTCCTCCGTCCACCATATCTGGTTTCTATCCCTTGACGATGCACCCTTTCCTGACGTCCTTCCACACAACACTTCTGCTATTCCCCTAAATGTCTCCGTACTTCTGCCCCTCCTCCAAACCTTCCACTGCTTTTCTAAGTTGCTCACACCCTCACCTTCTCCTTGAACTCCACGACAACATTTCCCCTCAACTTCCCCTTTTCGAACCCTGCTCTTAACAACCCTCATTCTCTTCATCCTCACCACAAACACCACAGACTTCTGCTAGATGGTAACATGCTCTCCCACTACTGCCTTGCAATCCTTAATCCTCCACAACTGTCGTTTCCTTACCACCACCAAATCAAATTCTTGTTTTATGCTGTACACTTCTATTGGTGATTTTGTGGTTTTCCTGCTTTTGAAAGAATGAACCCGATATGGCCATCCCATTCCTTGCCACGAGCTCTTGACCCTCTCTGTTCCTCGTTCCCCAACTAAATTTGTGAACACGCTCCTCTTCACCCTGATCATCTATTCCCACATGCGCATCAAAGTCCCCCACAATGCACAGCATCACCTCCAGCGCAACAATTTCCATCATCCTCTCCAGTGTGTTCCTGAACTCCTTCTCCACCCTTGTCCTTCCCATTTGTGGCCCATAAACCGACATAACACACACCATTTGCCTCTGAACCACCACCCATGCCATAACTATCCATCCCTCCCATCTTTCCACTCTGATCACACTTTTTGAGATCAGATTCAAGATGGCCGACTGGTGGCCATTTTGTTACTTAAATTTGGCCCCAACCATTTTTCGACATGCATTGACCGATTTTGTTCAAAATTGGCACAATAATAACACATGAGAGCATACATATGCAGAAGATTTTGTTTTGTAATCAGACCAAATATGGCCGACTGGCGGCCTTTAACTCCGTACAGCAAAATTTCTTAAACCACGGGGGCGATGACATTTCATGTTTGTTTTTCTTGTTTGTCTTCCCTTTGAAAGGAAATATTTAAAATTCCGTATTTGGCTTTCGGAATGGGAAACAGCTCCCTTGATGGTTCTGCATGGGTCTTGTCATCCACTTTGCATTGTGGGGGGTTTTTTTTTTTTTTTTTTTTTTGTATACTGAATCGAGGCTCGTGAAAGAGCTAACATTTATTTCACAAACAAATCAACCAGACAAACAAAATACATAAAAAGAGGGAGCGGAAGACAAGATGGGGAGAGAAGGGGAAGCACACAAACACAACATTTGAGAGCAGGGACATCTGTGGGTGGGAGGGAGAGGGCTTGGGGGGAGGAGGCGTGGGAAGGGGGGGGGGAGGGTGGGAGAAGTATAAAACACAAGGATACTGCAAGGACTTCCAGGACAGAAGTTGGTATTTCAAAAAAGTGGATTTGGGGTGAAATTAGCGGGGCTAGAAAAGATCAAGGTTTTGGATGGGGGAAGATAAGAGATGGTGGTGAACAGCTGTTTTAAAGACCTGGAGGGAGGAGTGGGATTGAAGAGAGTGAGGGAGTTTGTTCCAGAGGTGGGAGAAAAGAGGAATGAAGGAGTGAAGGTGAGCAGAGAGTCTTGATTTTGGCAGTTTAACCATAAGAGGGTTGCAGGCAGATCTTGTGCGACCTGTCGGAATATTTGGGGGACAGAGCCCAGAGAGAGCTGGGGGAGCAAGGCCGGAGAGGAGTCGGTCGAAGACGGAAAGACCACCAACCTGCCTGCAGTGAGTGAGTGAAAGGCCCTCGGAATTAGCTTCATCGCTGGAGATTCCAATGATTCTGAACGCTTTGGTTTCAACAGCGTGAAGACGAGCTAGGTGTGAGGCAGGAGCACCAGCCCAGAGGGGAGAGCAGTATTCCATTGAGCTGTGGATGAAAGCCTTGTATGTGGTGAGGAGCTCAGGTGTGCCAAGGAAGGACGTCGCACGATGGAGGATGCCCAGTCGGCGACTGGCTTTGGAGGCCAGATTTGAAATGTGGTTTTCCCAGGAAAGATCATGGCAGATAGTGAGACCCAAAAGCTTGAGTGACAGAACTTCTTGGAGAGGATTATTCAGAAAGTGGATGGGAGGGTTGTCCAGTCGGTCTTTTCGGAGAGACATAGTAAGAGTGTGGGATTTGTCAGGATTGAAAGACATGTTCCACTTGTTTGCCCAGTCTGTGATTTTGTCCAGGTCTGCAGGGAGTGAGGAGGCTGCAGACTGCCGATCTGAGGGATGAGGAATGGAGCGACAGAGAGTAGAGTCATCAGCAAAGAGATAGAGAGGATTTTCAAGAGAGTCAGAGAGATCATTGATGAAGACAAGAAAAAGCACAGGGCCCAGAACACTGCCTTGGGGAACTCCAGCCTGAACAGGAAGAGGAGATGAGAGAAACCCATTTCGGGCCACACGTTGACTATGACGAGAGAGGAAGTCTGCCAGCCATGCATGGAGATTTCCATGGATACCAAAGGAGGAGAGTTTGGTGAGCAGAGCGGGGTGCCAGACCGTATCGAAGGCACGTGATATGTCAAGGGAGACAGCTCTCATTTCCTGTTTGGCATTGAGGTTTTGCAGCGGATTGGATCGTTGGGTTATTATTAGGCGATAGGCCTTGGAAATAGTGTTTGTTTTATATTTAGTTTCTTACCATCTTCCATTTTTATGCCTCCGCCGACCAAGTCGCCGGAGGAATTATGTTTTTGGGTTGTCAGTTCGGCTGTCCGTCTGTCTGTCTGTCCATTTGTGATAGGTTTTTCTTCCCACGATAACTTGAGAACACCTGAAGTGATCTCATTCATACTTGGTGCAGTTATGTATAATGAGGTAAAGATGAACTGATTAGATTTTGGGGGTCACGAGGTCAAACGTCATATCAGGTAAAATGTGATAACTTGAGAACAGCTGAAGCGATTTAAATCCAACTTGGCACAAGTATGTATTATGATGCAAAGATGAACTGATTATATTTTGGCATCAAAGGTGAGGAGTGAGGTGATTTGGTGATTTGGTGAGGTCAGATGTCATGTCAGGTAAAAATGTGATACTTGAGAACAGCTGAATGGATTTAAATCAAACTTGTTACATGTTATTTATGATGATTTATTAATGTGGGCGGAGGCACATTGGATGACGTCGAAGAGTGTTGTTCTCGTTACCATCGCCAGAGGAGAGGGTATTGCATTTGAGTCCATTTGTTTGTTACTTGCCGGAATATATTCCGGCAAGTATGTTGGTTGGTTGGTTTGTCTGTCTGTCTGCTTGTCTGTCTGTCTGCTTGTCTGTCTTTTTGTGCGCAGTACTACGTCTACATCGTTGCACATAGCATCGCCATACTTTACACACATACTTGCCTTGCCCTGGAATAGACTGTGCCCAATTTTTAATTCTCAAGGCCCAATGTCAAGCTGAAGGTCACCCAAAACGTGAAAATCGTTTTTTGCTAACGAGCACCGGTACCCGCCCTACGGGCGGGGCTTCAATTTGGAGGCCCAAATGAAAAGGCAAAATATCAGAAATTGAAGGCTTTTTTTTATTCTAAACGATTTATATAAACATCCGTTAAATCATATCACACGCAAATCATCAAAGTCTAAACAGTGTTTGTAGAATCTTACCAGAATTCACCAAATGTCCGTCTGTCTGTTCGAAGGTACCGTAAAAACTGCTGAACCGATCGCAAAGATATTTTGGGTGTGTAATCCTGGGACCCCTGGGAGTAAAATAGGCTATTTAGTTTTCCCAATTTCAACTTTGGTCTCCAGCATTCTCAGGTTTGGACTCCCGCATAACAATCGCGTTCGCATAACGTTCATTGTGACGATGTTCTCATTGTGACGATGTTGTGACGATGTATGTGTTCATGGTAGTGTTTGACGTGATGGTGTGAACGTAATTTCGTAATGTTTTTCGTTTTGTAATTCTTTAATGAACGTTTAATGTTTAATGTACGTTTAATGTTTAATGAACGTTTAATGCCCTTCGACGTCCGGGGCCGCACGCGCGCTACGCTGGACGGGCCAGCGTGTAGCTTGCCCTTCGCCGTCGGGCTCGGGTAAACCGCGCTGAGCCCCATCCGTGATGGGGACTGGGGCTTGAGACAGTGGCCCACGAACGAGGAATTCCCAGTAAGCGTGAGTCATCAGCTAGCGTTGATTAAGTCCTTGCCCTTTGTACACACTGCCCGTCGCTACTACCGATCGGACGGTTTGATGAGATCCTCAGATCAGCCCCTGCACTGGCCGTTCTCGGCTCGTGCCGGTGCACCGAAAATATGAGCGAACTTGACTGTCTAGAGGAGGTAAAAGTCGTAACAAGGTTTCCGTTGGTGAACCTGCGGAAGGATCATTGTCGGGACAACATGAGAGCGAGCAAGACGCGAGACATACCTGGTACGTGATCGTCCATGTACTGTTTAGCCATGTACTGTTTAGATTTTGATGATTTGTGTGTGATATGATTCAACGGATGTTTATATGAATCGTTTAGAATAAAAAAGCCTTCAATTTCTGATATTTTACCTTTTCACTTGGGCTTCCTAATTGAAGCCCCGCCCGTAGAGCGAGTACTGTTGCTAGTTTCAATAATAATCTTACAGCTGCCATGTTGGTGCTCGCCGTCACTGCGATGCGAAGCGAAAGACGCCTCAGAGCTGTCACATTCACAATCGCTATGTCATATGTACTCCCGATACGTGTTTCCTTCATTGTAAAAACTACCAAGTCAACAGCTTAAAGGATTTTGAGCCGATAGGTGTTACGGCCTTGGCAAGATCGATGGAGACAGCGATCTGTTAGCTTATACACCGCCCAAATAGCTATGTGGAATTCTCTCATGTAGAGATTAAACCCATGTCGTTTGAACTTTGGCAGAGGTCATCATTTACTTTTAATGATCCAAAATGGCCGATTAAAAAAAAAGTACATTCCAGCAAGTCCTCGGTCTCTGATTTTTCATTACTTTCTCGAATAGATTCCAGCAAGTATGTTGGTTGGTTGGTTTGTCTGTCTGTCTGTCTGTTTGTCTGTCTGCAGTACTACGTCTACATCATTGCACATAGCATCGCCATACTTTACACACATATTTGCCTTGCTCTGGAATAGACTGTGCCCAATTTTTAACTCTCTAGGCCCAAGGCCTCCATTATGACGTCATAATTCGACAAGTACAAAACTTCACCCAATCAAGAGGCAATTTCTTGGAGCGCCATGTCGGCATAAACTGGTGGAGGAAAAAATATATAATGACGTCATCGGTCACGTGGTTCGGCCGCCATCTTGGAAAAACCAAAAAACTTTGCACCTCTATATCTCAAAGTGCTGAATAGGAAAAATTGAGACATTGCTCATTGCAAAGAACTCTCCATGGGAAATAAAATATGTTAATGATGATGTCATAAGTGCCTCCATTATGACGTCATAATTCGACAAGTACAAAACTTCACCGATTAAGATGAAATTTCTTGAGCATAATCTAGGAATAAATTAGTTTAGAAAACAAATAATGATGACGTCAGTCATCGGTCATGCGGTTCGGCCGCCATCTTGGAAAAATCTAAAAAACTTTGCACCTCTATATCTCGGAAAGCGCTGAATATAAAAAAATTGAGACATGGCTCATTGTAAAGAATTCTCCATGGCGAATAAAAGATGTTAATGATGATGTCATCGGTTCCTCCATTATGATGTCATAATTCGACAAGTACAAAACTTCATCCAATCAAGATGAAATTTCTTGAGCGTCATTTAGGCATAAACTGGTGGAGAAAAAAAAATGGTGACGTCATACGTGGTTCGGCCGCCATATTTGTTTTAACACAAAAGCCTTAAAAACCACTGAAAATACATCCTGGCGAGGGTTTGCAATCTCTGATTGCTCTTTTTCTTGTTATCGTTATTGTCAAGGTCACCAAAAACGTGAAATCAGGGGGGTCGAGTTTTCATTTAATATATATTTCAAAACACTATAACTCTGAAAGGACAAGAGATATGCCTACACTTACTCAGTTACCTTCCATTGCTTAGCCTAGCGTATATACGTGTAGATTTCCCGCCATTTTGATCCAGAATGGCCTATTTAAAAAAAAGTACATTCCGGCAAGTCCTCTGTCGCTGACCGATTTTTCATCTGTTTGTTTGTCCGCACAGAATAAATATGATTTTCTCCGCAACCGTTGGTCCGGTTGACAGGAAATTTTCATCATAGGTGCAACTCCACCTGTATAATTTTTTAATGTTAATTATGACGTCATAGGTCACGTGGTTCGGCCGTCATCTTGGAAAAATCGAAAAAATTTGCACCTCTATATCTTGGAAAGCACTGAATAGAAAAAATTGAGACATGGCTCATTGTAAAGAACTCTCCATGGCGAATAAAATATGTTAATGATGTCGTAAGTTCCTCCATTATGACGTCATAATTCGACAAGTTCAAAACTTCATCCAATCAAGATGAAATTTCTTGAGCGCCATGTCGGCATAAACTCGTGGAGAAAAAAAAAAATGTCATCGGTCACGTGGTTCGGCCGCCATCTTGGAAAAACCGAAAAAATTTGCACCTTCATATCTCCGAAATTGCTGAATAGAAAAAATTGAGACATGGCTCATTGTAAAGAACTCTCCATGGGGAATAAAATATGTTAATGATGATGTCATTGGTGCCTCCATTATGACGTCATTTGACGAGGACAAAACTTCATCCGATCAAGATGAAATTTCTTGAGCATAATCTAGGAATAAATTAGTTTATGAAAAAAAAAAACAATGATGACGTCATCGGTCACGTGGTTCGGCCGCCATATTTCTTTTAACACAAAAGCCTTAGAAACCACTGAAAATACATCCTGGCAAGGGTTTGCAATCTCTGATTGCTCTTTTTGTCCCCCGTCGCCCCGCGGAGCGAAAGGTGGACTTTGGTTTTCCCCTCTGTCTGTGTGTGCATCCATGTGTGCGTGTGTTCGTGCGTGCGTTGAACATTGTGAGCGGAATACCTTTAAAAATAAATGAACTACTAACTTCTAATCCGGTGTGTGGGTGGATCTAGGCATAATGAAGAACGCTATTGAAAATTGGGTCGCCACGTCACAATCCAAGATGGCTGCCGCCATGTATGTCTGGGGTGTGAACCTTTTGAGCGGAATATCTTGAAAAATAAGCGAAGTACCAACTTCTAATCTGGTGTGTGGATGTATCTAGGCATAAGGAAGAACGCTATTGAAAATTGGGTCGCCACATCAAAATCCAAGAT
Organism: Myxine glutinosa; assembly: GCF_964187855.1. Lineage (NCBI taxonomy): Eukaryota > Metazoa > Chordata > Myxini > Myxiniformes > Myxinidae > Myxine > Myxine glutinosa. Next base: position 12,834,405 of record NC_136265.1, read on the forward strand.
GGTCACCACCATATATGTCTGAACCTTGTGAGCGGAATATCTTGAAAAATAAATGAACTACTAACTTCTAATCTGGTGCGCGACTGTATGTAGGCATAAGGAAGAACGCTATTCAAAATTGGGTCGCCACGTCAAAATCCAAGATGGCCGCCGCCATGTATGTCTGAACCTTGTGAGCGGAATATCTTGAAAAATAAACGAAGTACTAACTTCTAATCTGGTGTGTGGGTGTGTCTCCAACCCACTCGCAAATATTTTCGACTCTTCCATGTTTCCTGCGTCTTCCACTTTGTCAACTCACATCACTTCACCGACGGGGGACCTAGGCGTAACGCTTGTTCTTTTTATATCTTTTTTCGCAGAAGTTTTATACAACACCGGCACATTAGCCGTGATGGTTATATCTGTGCAGGTTCTATCACTGTTTTCTACGGTCAGATGAAGAGAGCAACTTGTGTTGTGATGATATCATTCAGCAGGAGAGAAATGTTTTTTAATAAATGACTTTTTGTTGCCCTTTTGCAATCATTTTGTGATTATGTTGCATTTTAATTGTGTTTTGCAGAATCTTGGCAAGAACTTATTGATGACTGTCTTAGTAACATCCATAGGTTTAATGCTGGAGACAGGCCTGGTATTGAGGTGAGTGTTGGAGAGCTGATCTGCATCTGACCTTCATATTGCAGTACTCGTGAGGTACCCATGCCAAATGTGAGGTTCCCATGGGTGGGAAGCCAATAGAAAACAAACAATGCAGAAACTGTGAATGGGAAACGATGAACCAATCAATTCCACATTCCTATGCCACCTTCAGTCGAACGTCAGACATGGACAGCCGGTTCGTAAATGACTTCGCCAAAAAATGGCGAATGGGAAACCATGGAACCAATAAATTCCACATTTCTGTGCCACCTTCATTCGAATGTCAGACATGGACAGCCGGTTCGTGAAGGACTTGCACAAAAAACGTACCCGTCTGAATGGTTCTATACCCAGTCAATGGCGAATCTGCATATGGCGAATCTGGGAATGTCACAGATAGAAAGTAGAAACCCTCACGTCATTTCCTCATTCATAATTGAACTCAATATCTCTATTTTCATTCCAAACAGCATCATTCCAATCATACATTATTACTGTCGCGTCGACCCTGCAGTGAAGACCTCAGGGTGACGGATGACCAAACGAGTCTTAACCCCGAGGCGTATGAGCCGAATCGATGGCGATTCCTCTGAATGGCGCGCGAGTGAAACGGGGGTCCCGTGGCCTTTCCTGGATGGACAGACGCGACGGGGGGTTTAACCGAACCCATGGACAAATACACACAGGACAAGAAATTGAAAGTCAACAAATATTGATTTAATGAAAATGATGCAAGCAAAAGGAATGTGCGGTAAAACTAAAATTCCTAAATGAGGGACCCTCCACTCAGACTTGTATGCAGACACAGGGAGAAATAAGAGTGAAATTAAATGTCGGATGTCGTATAGCCACTTAGCTCCGGTCTCAACGAGGTATTGGTGGCGTTACAGGTCCCGTGTTCCTGCGCAGGAAAACGTGCATTGGCGCGAAGTGACGTCCACTGCCAGCCGCCGGCGCGAAGCAAACAGGCAAGAGCACCTCTCTTGGTCCTTCTCGTTCGGCTGCACCGAGCTCCGCCGACCGTCCCGAACCGCTGCCTCTCACCGGCCCCTTCCCAGGAGCGCACATGAACCAAAGCAGCCGCAGCCGAGCGACTCAAAGCCAACCAGCGACCATCCGCCACCAATGCCAGAACACAGAGAGCGCCAAATGCGTCCGCTCGCACGAAGCCCAGGACAGAGAGAGCGCCAAATGTGTCCGCTCGCATGAAGCCCAGGACAGAGAGAGAGAACAATGGTGAGACACGTCCCTTTTCGCTCCAGTGCTCGAATGTTCGACGATGATGTCACACTCTACCAATCCTGACGTCTCGTCCCATCATCTTATCTCCACGACCAATCATCCCCCTTCGGGGCTGGGGGGGGGGGGGGGGGAAGGGGGTGGGAATCCCCCTGATTGATGCCCAATGACGAAGCTCGGCTGTCAATTATGGTCCTTCGAGGCAGAGTCTAGCTGTGCTTCGGGAATGTTCAGCTGGGCGGGGTCGTAATGTCTGGGTACTGTCGGCGATTATGGTTGTTGTTGTAATCGTTGTTGTAATGGCGGCCTTTTTTCGATTAAATAAAACATAAGGGAAAGTCACAGTGGCAGTTACACACTAGGAATTATTATTAAGCCCTACCTAATTAGCATCGCTCCACCCCTCGCATGGAAACACTTACCGGACAGTCGGCCTAACTTAGATACATGAAGATTCTTCTTCTTCATGACATTCGGGGCACGCTAATCTTTACAATTCTATCTCGACTAAGGTGTTTCATTACTTACCCCCACACACGTAACAATACTATAAGAAAATAATGTTTTAAATCACAATTATATTGAGATATCATCAAACCAGCCTATTGTCGTCATCTGTTCACTTCCGGATTTAGTCCGTATCGAGTCGATTTCAAAATCATAATTTTATTGAGGAATTTATGAAAGCTCCTGTGGTGAAAACAATCCACATAAACTCCAGAGATCGTGAGTTTTATTTCGATAGAACTCCACAGCATCTATTAACCCTTTGAGTACGGGATTTTTTTTGGATAAAAATACCCCCGGTACGGGATTAATTTGGCATTTTGGTACGGGAATGCAACCACGTACTGACGATCTATTTATAGGTATAGTCGATGACGTGTAGTAACGTCATCCGTACACAAAACTTTTTCACGGGTTGTTTGTGGCACTGGACGTCATCCGTACTCAAAGGGTTAAAAGAATAGTAATCTAATAAGCCAGCGTTCATCAATGCATCATATAAAGCCAGTCATATAAAGGCACATTATCGTTCTTCCCAACTTGAAGCCCGACAAATGCAGTCAATCTCTCTCCCGACAACTCAGCTCCTTTTATCAGCCGTCACCGGTTGAAGCTGGAACTGCAATAGGTATCAACCATAATTTCATTACAGCTCCTACCTTTTTTTTTTTTTTTTTTTTTTTTTTTTTTGTATACAAGATCGAGGCTCGTGAAAGAGCGAACATTAATCACACAGAAAGACAAACAGACACATAAAACAAATAACATCGGGAGCGGTAGACAAGATGGGGAGAGAGGGGGAAGGACACAAACACAACATTTGAGAGCAGGGACCGAGAGACATGGAGACATCGAGAGATCTGTGGGAGGGAGAGGGCTTTGGGGGGGAGGCATGTGAAGGGGGGGAGGCATGTGAAGGGGGGGAGGCATGTGAAGGGGGGGGGGGGTGGGAGAGGTATAAACATATGGACACTGCCAGGATTTCCAGGAAATAAGTTGGAATTTCAAACAAGGTGGATCTGGGGTGAATTAGTGGGGGTAGAAAAGATCAAGGTTATGGATGGGGGAAGATAAGAGATGGTGGTGAACAGCTGTTTTAAAGACCTGGAGGGAGGAGAGGGATTGAAGGGAGTGTGGGAGTTTGTTCCACAGGCGGGAGAAAAGAGGAATGAAAGAGTGAAGGTGAGCAGAGAGCCGAGATTTCGGCAGTTTAACCATCAGAGGGTTGCTGGCAGATCTTGTGCGACCTGTAGGAATATTTGGGGGACAGAGCACAGAGAGAGCTGGGGGAGCAAGGCCGGAGAGGAGTCGGTAGAAGACAGAAAGACCACCTACCTGCCTGCGGTGAGTGAGTGAAAGGCCCTCAGAGATAGCTTCATCGCGGGAGATTCCAATGATTTTGAAAGCTTTGGATTCAACAGCGTGAAGCCGAGCCAGGTGTGATGTACCTACCTTGCAATATCCGCTGGAACCCCAAAACGTTGCACAGAAGTGTTGGTGGGGCTAGCCCCAAAACTGAGGGAGTAGTTTGGGGACGGTCAGACACTCCTGTTTTCTAATATAGATTGTAATAACAGCCCGAGTATTTATTTGCACACTTTTGATGTTTATTAGCAACTAGAGGAGCCTAACTGGCGCTTCACCGACAGACCAATTAGTCGTCCTTTTTGCCAAAATGAATTTACCCATGCAGTGAGTGCTTTAACCTCAGTGTTGCCCAGGTAAAAAAGAGAATTGTAATACCCTCTCTCACCCACCGCCAGGTGGTGCTATACGGTACACATTTACATAGAGAATTCATGCCCTTCCCCCTTGTGGTGAAATTGTACCAAAGTTGAACCCAGGTGTGGCGCTCCCTTAAACCGCTGGGCGGTGTCTATAAGACCTCGGACGTCCGCGACTCGAGGCCACTCCTGCGACATCATTATACAATGCCATGTAGAATTGAATGGTACGTACCCGCCTATATTCTAGGTTTGCTTGCATTGACTGATGTATTCAATCTTTCTCATATGATGCCTAGATCCTGACATGTATGTTGCATGATGTACTTTACAGGATGATGTACAGATCTGATTGAGATTAAACCATACATATGGAACATGTTGTGAATCTGGTTGATTTCCACAACACCCCTCACAGACACATAGCCTATGTTACCCCCCACACAAAGTTGAGTTTGAAGTTTGTAACTTAAATATGTGGCAGAGAGGAATCTTGGTTGAATCTCTCATCTTCCTCTTTTCCTTTAGGCCGCAGCTACCACAGCACTGTCTGCTCTAAGTAGAGAATTCTACAGGACAGAGAGTGGTCAAGCACTGCCTGGTATACAGGGTGCGTCAGTACATCCTCTACACTCACCATTGATTTGTTGTTTTGTTTAATCCTCAACCATGACTTTTTGAGTTGGGTTCCTAACAGATATTAACTTCCATTGACCAAATAGCGCAGCATCAGGTGGTCGGTAAGTTGGTGTAAATTCGATTTTGTAAATTGTAGTGGTAATTGGGAATGCAGGAGAAAATCGAAAGTTTTCCACTGTTCAAACTATTTGTTTCAATTGAAGGCGTTACGGGTGAAATGCCTGACAATTTCATTTTCTGTATCTTGGATGTGTGGTTGGGAATGTGGGGGTCTCTGAGGCGGTAATACAGTATGGCTGATCCAAGGATTGCTTACTTTAAAAAAATTGTAGGGGGTGAACATTTGGGAACACATTAACTCCTGTAAAGGTGTTTTGTGAATTATGATTGGTCAATATGTGGTGTTCCCGTTACCCAGTAGGAGCTGAGAGTCTATGCAAAAGACCAAGATCAGGCCAGTTGTGGTCAAAACAAGTTGATTCCAGGAAGTTTTGGACGGTTATTGTAAAGTACCAAATTTCAGTCTCTTGGGTTAGTTCATAAGCAACTTGGTATTGTGAAGGTCAAAAAGAAACTCAGCCCAACAAAAAGAATTGTTCGTGTGAAATAAGAAAGGAATTGCTTGTTGTGCTGCTGCGTGCATGGCCTGCTCGATTATGGTGTGAAATGAGAAAGGAAAAGGTAAATACAGGAAGTCCCCGGTTTTACGAACACCTGGTTTCCAAACATCCGTTCATACGAACATGATACTTTATAATCATGTTTTTGTCTTCCGAACATTCAGTCGATTCACACGAACACTGCTTCTTTGAACAATACCACGCGCGAAGCACTAAATGCAGGGTATCGGACCTCGAGAGTTAATTTCCCATTCATACCTCATTCACATGGGCTTTGCTCCAACACTTACGCCATTTCACACGTCATTCTCTCCACGGGTTTCTCACTGGCACGAGAGAGACTGCTGCCTGTTTCACTTCACCCTGCCCCCCTCCAACTAGCTCGTTATTCCTCTTCACCCATTTCACTCTACACATGTTTACTCTACTATAATTTATTCATTACTAGTACACCCGTTCCCCACAGGAGCGGCAGGGAGAACCATTCCTCTCTGGGATGTATAGATTACATTATGGTTGTCCTTCTGTCAAGTTTGGTTGAGTTTGGAAAAGTAACGACCGAATGGATCACGGTAAAAAATCGTCAGACAGACACCAAATTGCATATTTTAGTATGATTGATTTTAAAAGTACATTTAATAACGTTATATGTAAAAAAAAAAACATCGGGTTTCATGTGTGATTGGGAACCAAGTTATTACATGTGTATGAAGGGGATTTATTGATCCAGTTTACGAACATCCAACTTACGAATACATTTTCAGGAAAACATTGTGTTCGTAAACCGGGAACTCCCTGTGCAGGAAAAGTTGTGGAAATGTAAACAAGACAAAAGGAATAAATGTTTTGTTATGGCATGTGACGTTTTTATTTTTGATTTCATTGAAACGGTCTTTCACATTCTCCTGCCCTTGTCCCCAGACTTGTTACTCGACCATTACCTCGGAGGCCTGCACTGCGACATTGAGCAAGTCCGTGGTAGTTTTGCAATGGCTCTGGGTGTCCTGCCAGCCTTCTTGCTCCGGGGAAGGCTGCAACAGGTCAGAAACAGAAGTGTTCTTGGAACACGAGAAGTAGAATCGATGATGAAGTCGACATAATCTGAAATGTCTTGAACGTATTAGTAGTAGTAGTAGTAGTAGTAGTAGTAGTAGTAGTACACCTTTATAGGCCATTTTTCCCTGCAGAGCAGGGATTGGCCTTTTTCGGGTCTCCTTTTTGAAGCAATGTTTTATGGCCGGATGCCCTTCCTGCCGCCAACCCTGTTAGTCGCCTCTTGCGACACGCAGGGAATTACCAGTGAACTGGTACTCAATTTGCCGACCTCGGAAGGATGACGGGCTGCGTCAACCCCTCTGGCGTTAATTCAGCGCTCGACCGGAATTCGAACCCAGAATCCTAGGATCCCAAGCCGGCACCCTAACCGCTAAGCCAACACCAGGCTTTGAACGCAAGAGACAACTAGAACGGGCACTCGGTAGAGCGCATACCTTCGCCGCAGCTACTGTTCTGTACTTGGCATGGGAGTGTAGGGAACAGAACAGTGAACAGTTTTGACCTTTTCGTGACCTTGACCTTGACCTTTGACCCGATTGCTCCCAAAATCTAATCAAATGTGTCCCGTATAATAACCAATCATCCCACCAAATTTCATGCAATTCGGTTGAATACTTTTTGAGTTATGCGAATAACATACACACACACACACACACAGACATACAAATAAATACACAGCGATCAAAACATAACCTTCCGCTTTTGCGAAGGTAATTAAATGGGGACAGTCCAAGATTATCGAGACGCGTCTGCATGACATGGTGATTGTTAAATGAAAGGAAGCAATTCAACAAGGTGTCTCAGGAAACGATGTACTCATACTTTAACAGCCTCAATAATGCCAACGTTTTTTTGTGGTTTCGGCCTGGTAGCATTTAGCCCAAGTCTTTGAATAAACGGTTGGTCGTGCCCAATGTTCATTCGACTGAAGGTGACAATAATTTTTAATTTCTTCAGGGTTAACATCGACCAAGTAATGCTGGCAGAAGGGGCCCCCAGTTTAATGTCCGTCCAATAGACGACGCACACATGGATGTGTGTCCCTACCTGTGAAAGACCAGAATGAGAGTTTATAGCTCGGCCGAGATTCGAACCTGGGTGCGACGGCTCAAAGGTGAGTGCAGTTACCTCTCGGCTATCCTGCAAGTCCATATCTCGGTGAACGATGCAACCAATGGAATTAAACTGGAAACTGTCTGGTGGACCCCACCTCTCAAAATTATCATGAAAATGTGTAAATACCTTCATTAACATCACGTGAGTTATGTTTATCAATGTAAAGCCATCTCCATCGATGCGTACGCAGACTGAAGAAGACGTTCACCACAGGTGCAGTGCATAAGGCATGGGTGTTTTTATTGTCAATCCTGTGACCCTTTCTTACATCGTCCTTCATTCTTGCAGGTGTTGCAGGGATTGTACGGGGTAGCCAAGACGCCCAGTACATTTCCGGCATTCCACGATGCTCGCTCTGACGCCGTTTTCGCCATTGCCAGGTGTGCCATGATATCTTCTTTTTTTGTGCACGAGATTTGGGTTTCAAACTTTCATTTTAAATCGCATTTCAAAATTGACTTCCCAACCGAGTCACCCTGGCATCGCAGTGTGTGCACAACAGTTGACGCGTGCTGGGACGGCGATGAGCAGGCGGATCTCTGCCAGGAGAATGTCGACGCCGTTTACAATGCTCTGATGGAAGCCATGAACGACTTCACAAGAAATATTCAAGGAGACGTCTCCCTTAAGTGAGTGCCTTGTTGAGGAACTCCATGACCTAACTTTTCAGGTGTTTTTCTTTCTTCTCTTTAAGTTAACTGTTCAAAAGGGGCGTTTTCCACATTCAAGAGAAACTTGTGCCGCACACGTTTGAGAATCCAACAGGTTGTTCTCCTCCCTCAACGGAGGTCCAACGGTACCAAGCTTATGCCCTGTCTTGACCACAATACTCCTCCACTTCCTCGTGTCCTCGGCCAACTCTCGCCACTTTCCAACCACCCCCACCTTACTGACATCCATGCTCACCCAATCTTCCCATCTCAACCGCGGTCTACCTATGTTCCTCCTACCTTGCTTCCTCAACCTATCTTCTTTCTTTGCCATTCTGTTCCCCCCCCCCCCCCCTCCCCGCTCCCCCTCCATATGCACCAATTCTTCATCCTTATGCAGCACAAAGCTGCGGGGGGCGGGCATCATTGGCTGGGGGCACGGTAGTGTGGCTGATGCAGTGCCCTCTGCTGGTTAGGGCAGGAATTTGTAATTTATTCATGGTGCTGGCAATACCTTGCCTTCTCCTCACAAAGAAAACCATGGAATAGTTAACGTCCACCAATGAATGCTGGCATTTCCATCCGAGGGTCGGGGCACACATTGATTAATCACCTTGCCAGTGAAACACCAGGATGTAAGTTTGTAGCTGGGTCAGGATTCAAACCCAGGCTCGATGAGTCTGCGTACCTTTCGGCCATTCTGTCAGCCCACCCACACCAAGTGTCCAGCCCACTCTCGCTGTATTTTCACCAATCTCCCCATCAAGCTCATCTGTACACTAATCTCCTCCCTCAGTTTATCCATCCTCCTTCTATCCACCCTCTTCACTCCCACCGTCCTGACCCAGTTGAATTCTCAGATTGAAATTCCCCTTTGAGTACTTCCCTTATTGTCCCCTGTCGCACCGCGGAGCGAAAGGGGGACTATGGTTTTCCCATGCGGGCGTGCGTGTGTACGTACGTACGTACGTACGTGCGTGCATGCGTGCGTAAGCGAAGGACCGCATTCGAATTTGCTGTGTGGTGCAACCCACGTCAAAATCCAAGATGGCCGCCGCCATGTATGTCTGATGCCATGTATGTCTGATGCCATGTATGTCTGAACCTTGTCAGCGGAATATCTTGAAAAATAAGCGAAGTAGCAACTTCTAATTTGGTGTGTGGGTGTATCTAGGCACAAGGAAGAACGCTATTGAAAATTGGGTCGCCACGTCAAAATCCAAGATGGGCGCCACCATATATTTGTCTG
>NC_136265.1:12848846-12971346 GCF_964187855.1 Myxine glutinosa
AGTAAGTTTCACGATCCTGTTGCAGATTTTCTATGTAAGTCATTGGTTGGCAGTTGATGTACGCATGCTTTATCCAGCATTATCGGGTACGTGATGTGTAGCTTTTACCTGCGACATGTCACAGATCCACAAGAGCTTCACATTGTTGTTGGTGTTGTTGTTGGGGTTCTTGTTGGTGGTCGATTTTTGAAATGTGCACCCATTCGTCGGACAGCTGCTGGACCACACCCACATCTGTCACCTGACTCCACGCACCATAGCACCGAGACGAAATTATATGGCCACCACCTTGGTTTTCTGATGAGCCTGACAATTAGGCCTGTAGGCCTCCTCTAGTTATACACTGCCCGGGTTTGTTGCGTCAGATTTCCATTGGCTTTGTTTGGATCAACTGCTATTCACAATGAGGGATCCCGAAAAACGAATCATATGTCGAATAATAGAAAGGTTTAACCTAGCCCGTCAGAATGCACGGTCATCTTTTCCGAAAAAACAAAAACAGACTAGAAAGAGCAATCAGAGATTGCAGAACCTTGGAAGGACGTGTTTTCAATGTTTTTTGTACGGCTTTTGTGTAAAAACAAATATGGCGGCCGAACCACGTGACCGATGACGTCATTATTTTTTTCCATCAATTTATCCCTAGATGATGCTCAATAAATTTTATTGTGATCGGTTGATGTTTTGTACTTGTCAAATTATGACGTCATAATTGAGGCACCTATGACATCATCGTTAACGTGTTATTCCACATGGAAAGTTCTTTACAATGAGCCATGTCTCAATTTTTTCTATGCAGCGCAAAGGGAGCAGGAGACAAGATGGGGAGAGAGGGGGAAGCGCACAAGTACAACATTTGAGAGCATGGACATCGGGAGATCTGTGGGAGGGGGAGGGCTGGGGGGGAGGAGGCGTGGGAAGGGGAGTGGAGGGTGGGAGAGATTAAAAAACACATGGACACAGCTAGGACTTCCAGGAAAGAAGACGGTATTTCAGAAAAGTGTATGGGGTGAATTAACAGGGGTAGAAAAGATCAAGGTTTTGGATGGGGGAAGATAAGAGATGGTGGTGAACAGCTGTGAACCTGGAGGGATGGTTTGGTGCAAAGTGGTGCACACAATTTTATTTGTGTGCACTACTTTGTGCAACGTTTTTGTCAGAGGTGGTCAGAGGTGCAATGTTTTTCGTTTTTTGCAAGATGGCACCTATACCACTGTGATGACATATGACGTCATAATTATCATTTAAAAAAATTCTACAGGTTGCACCTATTGTGAAAATTTCCTGTCAATCGGACTAACGGTTGCAGAGAAAATCGTATTTATTCTGTGCGGCCAATAGACAGACAGACAGACAGACAGACAGACAGACAGACAAACGGACTCAAATGCAATACTCTCTCCTCTGGCGAAGGTAACAAAAAAAAAAAAATACTAAAAACCCCCCAAAAAAGTGAAGTAATTTTTGAACGGTCCCATATTGGGGTTATGCAATTTGTGACCGTGTGGCGAATCGGCTCGTTCTGATATAACAGTGGTGGAGGGTGACATGGATGGGAGGTGTCGAGTAAATTTTTAAATGGCGCATTAAATGTTTATTTCCCAATAGCACTCTGTTCATCTTTTGAGAAAGAGTGCTTTAAATGCGCGTTTCCCATTCGGCCCAATAACGGATTTTGTCGTAGGTTTTGACCACAGTTCTTGTTTCAGCACGAAATGTGTGCAACGCGCTTTTCATCTTCACTGCCCGCTTCTTCATAGAGATACGGTTTAACACAGCACGTGTGGCGTAAGCATGAAAGAACACCCCACTAGTGTTTAGTAGTTTGGACATACATCAGGTAGTCTGATTAGCCTCACCTGTTCCTGAAAGTACAGGAGAGGTGTGCGACATCTTCGTGTCTGCGTATGCACGCAGGTCATATTTAACCTAGTGCCTCCTGGTGGCCTACTTTGATCTAGTCACATTCCGGGGGTCAAAGGGGTCGCTCAGACGTTTTCTTCCCCGATTATATGACTGCCGCTACATCGCTTTAAAACTCCAACCCTGATCTCACAACAGAAAGAACAGCCCTCGGGATTTGTGATGTTTCTTTGTCGTTCTACTTTGGTTTGATCGCATCGTAATGATGGACGAAAACGTTTTTCTTTTTATTTTCCTTGAACCGAATGTCGTGTATTACCCGATGACCAATCCTCTCCTTGCCTACAGCCACACTTTTGTTTGCAGCTTTCACCCCCATAATGGAGTTCTCTGCAACCCCCGGCCCCCTTTTCAGCCATCCATTTCCCCAGAAGTTGTTCTCGCAGTGCAGCAAGTTTCTTTGCCATGTGGGGAACTTGAACAAGTTGAAAAAGGTCATCTCCGTGTATGTATTTCAAATTTCCCACATGTTGCCCTCTTCTCTCCTACTCCTTCCTCTTGTTTTGTATTATCTACCTCGTCTGCTTTTATTCAAACTCCAACCCGAATCCGTTTTCACATGTGGAGTACAGTATGTGCATTCATCTCCCTGTACAGTAATATTGTCGATGCATCACACATCATTTATCACCGGCACAAAATGCCATTCATTCTGCCGAGCCTGCTGGCACGGTTTGCCTAGAATCTCGGCTGGCTGCCCGACTCGTACAAACGTCGCACTGTTTGTAGGTTTTGTGGCTTGATGCAGTTCCACGGAGAGCTTCGCAGGGATATCGCCAAGCGTCTGCTCTGTTTCCTGGGCCACCGTTTGTTGCAGGTGAGACAAGTCGGGAGACGACGATGGTTCATGAGCGAGCGGTATTCAATGACAAAGGACGGACTATAAACGAAACAGGCCCGGACAGGCCAGGCCCGGCAATGTCAAAACGAAGGTTACTGACCTTGAAATGAGATAGAAAATAATGTATAACCAGTTATGAGATTAGTTAGCCACACAATACCGAAAATTCGGTTAGATTCTGACAACTTTGAAAATTTGCCCTTTGTGACCTTGAAATGTCAAAACGAAGGTTACTGACCTTGAAATGAGATAGAAAAAAATGTATAACCAGTTATGAGACTAGTTAGCTACACAATACGGAAAATTCGGTTCGATTCCGACAACTTTGAAAATTTGACCTTTGTGACCTTGAAATGTCAAAACGAAGGTTACTGACCTTGAAATGAGATAGAAAATAATGTATAACCAGGTATGAGACGAGTTACCTACACAATACCGAAAATTTGGTTCGATTCCGACAACTTTGAAAATTTGACCTTTATGACCTTGAAATGTCAAAACGAAGGTTACTGACCTTGAAATGAGATAGAAAATAATGTATAATCAGTTATGAGGTTAGTTAGCTACACAATACCGAAAATTAGGTTCGATTCCGACAACTTTGAAAATTTGACCTTTGTGACCTTGAAATGTCAAAACGAAGGTTACTGACCTTGAAATGGTCATGGTATAGAATATAATGCATAATCAGTTATGAGATTAGTTATCTACACAATACGGAAAATTCGGTTAGATTCCGACAACTTTGAAAATTTGACCTTTATGACCTTGAAATGTCAAAACGAAGGTTACTGACCTTGAAATGAGATAGAAAATAATGTATAATCAGTTATGAGGTTAGTTAGCCACAATACCGAAAATTCGGTTAGATTCCGACAACTTTGAAAATTTGCCCTTTGTGACCTTGAAATGTCAAAACGAAGGTTACTGACCTTGAAATGAGATAGAAAATAATGTATAACCAGTTATGAGACTAGTTAGCTACACAATACGGAAAATTCGGTTCGATTCCGACAACTTTGAAAATTTGACCTTTGTGACCTTGAAATGTCAAAACGAAGGTTACTGACCTTGAAATGAGATAGAAAATAATGTATAACCAGGTATGAGACCAGTTACCTACACAATACCGAAAATTTGGTTCGATTCCGACAACTTTGAAAATTTGACCTTTATGACCTTGAAATGTCAAAACGAAGGTTACTGACCTTGAAATGAGATAGAAAATAATGTATAATCAGTTATGAGGTTAGTTAGCTACACAATACCGAAAATTAGGTTCGATTCCGACAACTTTGAAAATTTGACCTTTGTGACCTTGAAATGTCAAAACGAAGGTTACTGACCTTGAAATGGTCATGGTATAGAATATAATGCATAATCAGTTATGAGGTTAGTTATCTACACAATACGGAAAATTCGGTTAGATTCCGACAACTTTGAAAATTTGACCTTTATGACCTTGAAATGTCAAAACGAAGGTTACTGACCTTGAAATGAGATAGAAAATAATGTATAATCAGTTATGAGGTTAGTTAGCTACACAATACCGAAAATTAGGTTCGATTCCGACAACTTTGAAAATTTGACCTTTGTGACCTTGAAATGTCAAAATGAAGGTTACTGACCTTGAAATGGTCATGGTATAGAATATAATGCATAATCAGTTATGAGGTTAGTTATCTACACAATACGGAAAATTCGGTTAGATTCCGACAACTTTGAAAATTTGACCTTTATGACCTTGAAATGTCAAAACGAAGGTTACTGACCTTGAAATGAGATAGAAAATAATGTATAATCAGTTATGAGGTTAGTTAGCTACACAATACCGAAAATTAGGTTCGATTCCGACAACTTTGAAAATTTGACCTTTGTGACCTTGAAATGTCAAAACGAAGGTTACTGACCTTGAAATGGTCATGGTATCGAATATAATGCATAATCAGTTATGAGGTTAGTTATCTACACAATACGGAAAATTCGGTTAGATTCCGACAACTTTGAAAATTTGACCTTTGTGACCTTCAAAGCTCAAAGGGCGAAGATTCTGAAATTTGTTGGAAAACTTGTATTTCATGATGTATGTGATAATATAAGATCATGTACGACATGTCACCCTATCAGGAAGCGAACCATGTAATAAAACCATCAAAAATCGACTTTTCTAAATTTCGTGACCTTGTGACCTTGACCTTGGGGCGAAAATGAAAAATCGAGCTCCGTGAGGCTCGACACATGACATTGGCCGAACCAAATACCGAAACCCCTGTGAGATTCCCCCAAACCCCTCGGAGAGGATCGAGCTTGAACTCGATTACCCCCGAAAAAGACATCTTTTTTGGGCGTGGCTCCGCCCACAATGGGCGCAATACGCCCACTCTAGGCAGGACACAACTAGATCATGATATCAACCTCCCACCCAAGTTTCATCAAGATCGGATGATATCATCGGGTAGTTATGCTGCGGACAGACAGACACACACACACACAGACAGACAGACGCACACACATGGCGAATATAGTGGTCACTGTTTGATAACTCGTGAACCAATACAGAAGTGAATGGTAGGTTGAACATTGGTATGGTATGCCATGAGGAAGCTGACCGTGTTGTGAAAAGGTGGAGGTTGGGTGATAGAGGTGAAGATTTTTATTTTTTTCCTATTTTTGTACACAAGATCGAGGGTCGTGAAAGAGCTAACATCAATCACAAAAAAAACGAACACACAAAACATGCAACAAAGGGTGCGGGAGACAAGATGGGGAGAGAGGGGGAAGCACACAAACACAATAGCAGAGAACAAGGACAACGGAAGATCTGTGGGAGGGAGAGGGCTTGGGGGGGAGGAGGCACAGGAACGGGGTGGGAGAGGCATAAAACACGTGGACACTGCTAGAACTTCCAGGAAAGAAGTCGGAATTTCAAAAATTTGAGTGCGCGCATGAAGATTGATCGATTTGAGTGTGCGCATGAGAGGTGCTCGCATCGGTCCTTTAAACAAACAGCTACTCATTCCTTTTCTCCGACGATTCGTTCCAGGTCCGCGTGTGGGTCGCTGAGCAGCTTTACGAGATGCTGCTCATGTTCGACGATTTGCTTTCACCTGAAGACGGAGAAGCCACCATGTGCATTTTGAGTGAAACAAACTGGTGAGTGCTTTCCCAACAAGTCGTCGATTTTTGTCTGAATCGACCGACCTTTCTCATTGGCTAAAACGTTTTCTTCCCCAATGACACGAAACACCCTTTCTTTTCTTTTCTTTTCTTTTCTCAGCACCATGTTAATGATCTCTCTTCTTTTCTCAGTCTTGATGATCTTCATTCCATTCTTCATATTTCGTCCATCAGATTATTTCACTCTAAGTCCACGCCCTTGCAGAATAAGGTGGTGCGTTGGGTGTAATACTAGCTGGGCCGGGTCAGGTAAGATCGGGTCTTGGTGGTGCTGCCCTGCACCATGTTGGGTCAAGTCAGAGAAGTACTGCATTATGCTGATTTGGTTTGTGTCCTGGGGGCACTGCATCACACTGGTTCAGGTCTGGTGAGTGCTGCACTATATATGCTGCACTATATCAAACTAGACTACTTACAGGAGGAACAGTGTTATCAAACTAGACAATTACAGGAGGAACAGTGTTATCAAACTAGACTACTTACAGGAGGAACAGTGTTATCAAACTAGACTACTTACAGGAGGAACAGTGTTGTCAAACTAGACTACTTACAGGAGGAGGTTGAGGTTGCCAGCGTCAGAGGAGAGGAGAAGGTCATTTTTCCACTTTCCACTGAAAAGTGGAAAATACAGGAGGAGGTTTTTTTAGAATGGGGTTAACAGCAGCAATTTTGAGGGAAGGTGGGACGATGCCTGTAGACAGGGAGGAGTTTATTGTTGCAATGATAAGATCTGCTGCTGCAGATCATTCCTGTCTGACTTCTACTTTCTGACCCAGCTATGTTCCCTCTCCCCCTCAATCCTCCTCCTTGGTGATTTCAATATCCACATGGACTCCACTGACTCCACAATAACCACTGACTTCACTGATTTACTCACCTGCTTTAACCTCACTCAACATGTCGACTTTCCTACCCATATCCGTGGTCACATTTTGGACCTTGTCTGCTCCACTGGATTAAATTTGCACCATCTCTATGGCTCCGACCTCACCCTCTCTGACCACTTAGCCATCACTCTGACCATCAACAACCCCGCCCCAACACCAAGGCATTATCGCACAATCAACTTCCGTAAGCTAAACGCTCTTTCACCTACCTCATTCTCATCCACCCTCTCTGAAAAAATGTCCACTTCTCCCTTCATTGACCTCCACACCCCTTCCGACCTCACTGACTACTACAACCACACTCTCTCCTCCTGCCTTGACCAGCTTGCGCCTGTAAAAACCAAAACAGTTTCTTTCACCCGTTCTGCTCCCTGGTTTACCCCTGAACTCCACCTGATGAAAACTCGTGCTCGCCAACTTGAAAGACTCCGCAATAAAACGGGTCTCACAGTTCACTCCCAAGCCTACAAGGACCACCTACAACACTACAAAGATGCCCTCTCCCGCGCCCGCTCTGCCTACTACTCTCAAATTATCCACTCTGGCTCCGGAAACCCAAAAGCACTCTTCTCGACAATAAACAAACTCCTCCGCCCCCTGAACACCACCACCCAGTCATTCACAGTAGACAACTGCATCTCCTTCCTCTCTTTCTTCCAACGCAAAATTGACAACATCTACAACAGCTTGACCACCGCCGCACCCGCTCCCCCTCCAACCACCTGCCCCCCCTTGTCCTGCCATCCCCTGTCTCGGTTCTCCCCAATCTCCCCTACTGACCTCTCTGAACTCCTCATAGGAATGAAAACTGCCACCTGCACTCTTGACCCCATCCCCTCCAGCTTTGTCAAAGCCTCCCTCCCTGCTCTCTCTCCACTTATCATTGCAACAATAAACTCCTCCCTGTCTACAGGCATCGTCCCACCTTCCCTCAAAATTGCTGCTGTTACCCCCATTCTAAAAAAACCTGGTCTAAACCCTGACACCCTAAACAACTTCAGACCCATCTCCAACCTACCCTTTGTCAAAAGTTTTGGAACGCGCTGTAGCCACTCAACTCAAACATCATCTCTCTGCCAATAACCTGTATGAAACATTCCAATCCGGATTCCGGTCCAACCACAGTACTGAAACTGCTCTCCTCAAAATCACCAATGACCTTCTCCTCTCCTCTGACGCTGGCAACCTCAACATTCTCGTCCTCCTCGACCTCAGCGCTGCCTTTGACACCATCGATCACACTATCCTCCTCACCCGACTTGAATCCACCTTTAACGTTACCGGCACTGCCCTCTCTTGGATTAAATCATACCTCTCTGACAGATGCCAGTTCATCTCCATCAATAACTGCAAATCCCCCACTGCTCCCCTCCCCCAAGGTGTCCCCCAAGGTTCAGTTCTTGGCCCCCTCCTCTTCATCCTTTACCTGTCCCCGCTCGGTCACTTAATCCGCCGTCATGGTCTCCAATTCCACTGCTTCGCCGATGACATCCAGCTTTTCATCTCCACCAAGTCCGTCTCCACCGACACCCACTCTATCCTGACAAACTGCATCACTGAAATAAAATCCTGGCTTCAAATCAACTTCCTCAAGCTTAACTGTGATAAATCTGAAATAATCATCATTGGCCCAAAAACGCTCACAAAATCCACCCATAACTTTGCCCTCAACATCGACGGTATCCCAGTATCCACCTCCCCTCACATCCGGAATCTTGGCGTCATCTTTGACCAAACCCTCTCCTTCGACAAATACACTAAACAGATCACAAAGTCAGCCTTCTTTCACCTGAAAAACATCGCCCGTCTCCGCTCATCCCTCTCCTCCACGGCTGCAGAAACCCTCATCCACGCCTTCATCACCTCCCGTCTGGACTACTGCAATAGCCTCCTCTATGGTTCACCCTCAACAATCACCAATAAACTCCAATACATTCAGAACTCCGCTGCCCGTCTACTCACCCATTCCCGGACCCGTGACCACATCACCCCCGTCCTTTACAAGCTTCACTGGCTCCCCACCCCCCAGAGAATCCAATACAAAATCCTCCTCTTGACATACAAAGCCCTCCATAACCTGGCCCCATCCTACCTGGCTGACCTCTCCAGACACACTCCCACCCGCAACCTCCGCTCTGCTGGTACCAACCTCCTGACCCCCTCCATCCGGACCAAATTCAGATCCTGGGGGGACAGGGCCTTCTCCATCGCTGCTCCCACCCTCTGGAATTCACTGCCTCACACCATCAGAGACTCCTCCTCACTCACCACATTCAAAACATCACTAAAGACCCACCTGTTCAACACTGCATTCAACATTCAACCCACAGCATTTAACCCCTGACTATCTCTTCTCCTTCTCCCTCCTTTTGCTTTAAATATTTCCCTATTGATTCTTGTCTTTTTGCAATTGTTGTTTTCATGTATTGTTATGCATTATGTTTGCCACTCTGTCAAAGCGCCTTTGGGCTTCTGGAAAAGCGCTATACAAAATAAATGAATTATTATTATTATATGGTCGGTTTGAGTGGGGAGTGGGGTTATTGCTCTGCCAGGTCTGCCAGGTCTGCCAGGTTGAGGGGAAAGGGGTGTTGCACTGTGTTTGAGTCTAGTTTGGGATGGAGGTGGGTGCTGCGCCGTGCCCTGTCGGGTCTGAACACGGCGGTGCACTGCACTCTGCTGCACTGTGTATGTGTCGTGTCCGAGCGGTGCTGCGTGCTGGAGCGAACGTATGTGCACCACCTTAACAATATATGCCATTGTACTCGCTCCAGGGAAGCAACACCGGATACCTTGAAACCTGTTCTGGACAAGCTAAAAGAATACATGACGAAGGTGATGCCCCACACTGCACTGTCACCTCAAAGGATTTAGTCACGACGCCCATCATTTAAGTGATGTCTGCTTATCGAGTTTCCAAATCAGTAATCCATGTTGTCATAGACATGAGGACAGCAGCAAGGTGCAAGCTGTTAGATTCCTTGTTACCCTCACCAGAGGAGAGGATTGCATTTGAGTCCGTTTGTTAGTTGCCGGAAAAGATTCCGGCAAGTATGTTGATCTGTTCGTTTGTCTGTCTGTCTGTCTGTTTGTTACTTGCCGGAAAATATTCCGGCAAGTATGTTGATCTGTTCGTTACTTGCCGGAAAAATTTCCGGCAAGTATGTTGAGCTGTTCGTTTGTCTGTTTGTTACTTGCCGGAAAAGATTCCGGCAAGTATGTTGATCTGTTCGTTTGTTTGTCTGTCTGTCTGTTTGTCTGTCTGTCTGTTTGTCTGTCTGTTTGCAGCACTGCGTCTACACCGTTGCACGGAGAATCGCCAAACTTTGCACACATATTGGTCTTGCCCTGGAATAGACTGTGCCCAATTGATGACGTCATCGGTGACGTGGTTCGGCCGCCATCTTGGAAAAACCGAAAAACTTTGCACCTCTATATCTCCGAAAGTACTGAACAGAAAAAATTGAGACATGGCTCATTGTAAAGAACTCTCCATGGGGAATAAAATATGTTAATGATGACGTCATCAGTCACGTGGTCGGCCGCCATCTTGGAAAATGGCAAAATTTTGCACCACTATATCTCCAAAAGTGCTGAACAGAAAAAATTGAGCTCATTGTAAAGAACTCTCCATGGGGAATAAAATGTTAGTGATGACGTCATTGGTCACGTGGTTCGGCCGCCATCTTGGAAAAAGTTTGCAACTCTATATCTCCGAAAGTGCTGAACAGAAAAAATTGAGACATGGCTCATTGTAAAGAACTCTCCATGGGGAATAAAATATGTTAATGATGACGTCATCAGTCACGTGGTCGGCCGCCATCTTGGAAAATGGCAAAATTTTGCACCACTATATCTCCAAAAGTGCTGAACAGAAAAAATTGAGACATGGCTCATTGTAAAGAACTCTCCATGGGGAATAAAATGTTAGTGATGACGTCATTGGTCACGTGGTTCGGCCGCCATCTTGGAAAAAGTTTGCAACTCTATATCTCCGAAAGTGCTGAACAGAAAAAATTGAGACATGGCTCATTGTAAAGAACTCTCCATGGGGAATAAAATATGTTAATGATGACGTCATCAGTCACGTGGTTCGGCCGCCATCTTGGAAAAACCTAAAAACTTTGCACCTCCATATCTCTGAAAGTACTGAATAGAAAAAATTGAGACATGGCTCATTGTAAAGAACTCTTGATGGGGAATAAAATGTGTTAATGATGACGTCATCAGTTACGTAGTTCGGCCGCCATCTTGGAAAAAACGAAAAACCTACCACCTCCATATCTCCCAAAGTGCTCAATATAAAAAATTGAGACATGGCTCATTGTAAAGAACTCTCCATGGGGAATAAAATATGTTCATGATGACATCATCGGTCACGTGGTTCGGCCGCCATATTTGTCCTAAATGGCCGATAAAAAAGTAAATTCCGGCAAGTCCTCGGTCTCTGACCGATTTTTCATCTGTCTGTCTGTCTGTCTGTCTGTCTGTTTGTCTGTCTGTCTGTTTGCAGCACTGCGTCTACACCGTTGCACGTAGAATCGCCAAACTTTGCACACATATTGGTCTTGCCCTGGAATAGACTGTGCCCAATTGATGACGTCATCAGTGACGTGGTTCGGCCGCCATCTTGGAAAAACCGAAAAACTTTGCACCTCTATATCTCCGAAAGTACTGAACAGAAAAAATTGAGACATGGCTCATTGTAAAGAACTCTCCATGGGGAATAAAATATGTAAATGATGACGTCATCAGTCACGTGGTTCGGTCGCCATCTTGGAAAAACGGCAAAACGTTGCGCCACTATATCTCCAAAAGTGCTGAACAGAAAAAATTGAGACATGGCTCATTGTAAAGAACTCTCCATGGGGAATAAAATATGTTAATGATGACGTCATATGTCACGTGGTCGGCCGCCATCTTGGAAAAACGGCAAAACTTTGCACCACTATATCTCCAAAAGTGCTGAACAGAAAAAATTGAGACATGGCTCATTGTAAAGAACTCCATGGGGAATAAAATATGTTAATGATGACGTCATAGGTCACGTGGTTCGGCCGCCATCTTGGAAAAACCGAAAAACGTTGCGCCACTATATCTCCAAAAGTGCTGAACAGAAAAAATTGAGACATGGCTCATTGTAAAGAACTCTCCATGGGGAATAAAATATGTTAATGATGACGTCATATGTCACGTGGTCGGCCGCCATCTTGGAAAAACGGCAAAACTTTGCACCACTATATCTCCAAAAGTGCTGAACAGAAAAAATTGAGACATGGCTCATTGTAAAGAACTCTCCATGGGGAATAAAATATGTTAATGATGACGTCATCAGTCACGTGATCGGCCGCCATCTTGGAAAAACGGCAAAACTTTGCACCACGAAATTTCCAAAAGTGCTGAACAGAAAAAATTGAGACATGGCTCGTTGTAAAGAACTCTCCATGGGGAATAAAATATGTTAATGATGATGTCATATGTCACGTGGTCGGCCGCCATCTTGGAAAAACGGCAAAACTTTGCACCACTATATCTCCAAAAGTGCTGAACAGAAAAAATTGAGACATGGCTCATTGTAAAGAACTATGCATGGGGAATAAAATTTGTTAATGATGACGTCATATGTCACGTGGTTCGGCCGCTATCTTGGAAAAACCGAAAAACTTAGCACCTCTATGTGTCCAAAAGTGCTGAATTGAAAAAATTGAGACATGCCTCATTGTAAAGAACTCTCCATGGGGAATAAAATATGTTAATGATGACGTCATCGGTCACGTGGTTCGGCCGCCATATTTGTCCTCAATGGCCAATAAAAAAGTACATTCCGGCAAGTCCTCGGTCTCTGACCGATTTTTCATCTGTCTGTCTGTCTGTCTGTCTGTTTGTCTGTCTGTCTGTTTGCAGCACTGCGTCTACACCGTTGCACGTAGAATCGCCAAACCTTGCACACATATTGGTCTTGCCCTGGAATAGACTGTGCCCAATTGATGACGTCATCGGTGACGTGGTTCGGCCGCCATCTTGGAAAAACCGAAAAACTTTGCACCTCTACATCTCTGAAAGTACTGAACAGAAAAAATTGAGACATGGCTCATTGTAAAGAACTCTCCATGGGGAATAAAATATCTAAATGATGACGTCATCAGTCACGTGGTTCGGTCGCCATCTTGGAAAAACGGCAAAACGTTGCGCCACTATATCTCCAAAAGTGCTGAACAGAAAAAATTGAGACATGGCTCATTGTAAAGAACTCTCCATGGGGAATAAAATATGTTAATGATGACGTCATATGTCACGTGGTCGGCCGCCATCTTGGAAAAACGGCAAAACTTTGCACCACAAAATCTCCAAAAGTGCTGAACAGAAAAAATTGAGACATGGCTCATTGTAAAGAACTCTCCATGGGGAATAAAATATGTTAATGATGATGTCATATGTCACGTGGTCGGCCGCCATCTTGGAAAAACGGCAAAACTTTGCACCACTATATCTCCAAAAGTGCTGAACAGAAAAAATTGAGGCATGGCTCATTGTAAAGAACTCTCCATGGGGAATAAAATATGTTAATGATGACGTCATATGTCACGTGGTTCGGCCGCCATCTTGGAAAAACCGAAAAATTTTGCACCTCCATACCTCTGAAAGTGCTGAATAGAAAAAATTGAGACATGGCTCATTGTAAAGAACTCTCCATGGGGAATAAAATTTGTTAATGATGACGTCATATGTCACGTGGTTCGGCCGCCATCTTGGAAAAACCGAAAAACTTAGCACCTCTATGTGTCCAAAAGTGCTGAATAGAAAAAATTGAGACATGCCTCATTGTAAAGAACTCTCCATGGGGAATAAAATATGTTAATGATGACGTCATCGGTCACGTGGTTCGGCCGCCATATTTGTCCTAAATGGCGGATAAAAAAGTACATTCCGGCAAGTCCTCGGTCTCTGACCGATTTTTCATCTGTCTGTCTGTTTGTCTGTCTGTCTGTTTGCAGCACTGCATCTACACCGTTGCACGTAGAATCGCCAAACTTTACACACATATTGGTCTTGCCCTGGAATAGACTGTGCCCAATTGATGACGTCATCGGTGACGTGGTTCGGCCGCCATCTTGGAAAAACCGAAAAACTTTGCACCTCTATATCTTCGAAAGTACTGAACAGAAAAAATTGAGACATGGCTCATTGTAAAGAAATCTCCATGGGGAATAAAATTTGTAAATGATGACGTCATCAGTCACGTGGTTCGGTCGCCATCTTGGAAAAACGGTAAAACGTTGCGCCACTATATCTCCAAAAGTGCTGAACAGAAAAAATTGAGACATGCCTCATTGTAAAGAACTCTCCATGGGGAATAAAATATGTTAATGATGACGTCATCAGTCACGTGGTCGGCCGCCATCTTGGAAAAACGGCAAAACTTTGCACCACAAAATCTCCAAAAGTGCTGAACAGAAAAAATTGAGACATGGCTCATTGTAAAGAACTCTCCATGGGGAATAAAATATGTTAATGATGATGTCATATGTCACGTGGTCGGCCGCCATCTTGGAAAAACGGCAAAACTTTGCACCGCTATGTCTCCAAAAGTACTGAACAGAAAAAATTGAGACATGGCTCATTGTAAAGAAATCTCCATGTGGAATAAAATATGTTAATGATGACGTCATCGGTCACGTGGTTCGGCCGCCATCTTGGAAAAACCGAAAAACTTTGCACCTCCACATCTCCGAAAGTGCTGAATAGAAAAAATTGAGACATGGCTCATTGAAAAGAACTCTCCATGGGGAATAAAATATGTTAATGATGACGTCATCAGTCACGTGGTTCGGCCGCCATATTTGTCCTAAATGGCCGATTAAAAAGTACATTCCGGCAAGTCCTCGGTCTCTGACCGATTTTTCATTACTTGCCGGAAAAGATTCCGGCAAGTATGTTGATCTGTTCGTTTGTTTGTCTGTCTGTTTGCAGCACTGCGTCTACACCGTTGCACGTAGAATCGCCAAACTTTGCACACATATTGGTCTTGCCCTGGAATAGACTGTGCCCAATTGATGACGTCATCGGTCACGTTGTTCGGCCGCCATCTTGGAAAAACCGAAAATTTTTGCACCTCCATATCTCTGAAAGTGCTGAATAGAAAAAATTGAGACATGGCTCATTGCAAAGAACTCTCCATGGGGAATAAAATATGTTAATGATGATGCCATCGGTCACGTTGTTCGGCCGCCATCTTGGAAAAACGGGAAAACTTTGCACCACTATATCTCCAAAAGTGCAGAATGGAAAAAATTGAGACATGGCTCATTGTAAAGAACTCTCCATGGGGAATAAAATATGTTAATGATGACGTCATCTATCACATGGTTCGGCCGCCATATTTGTTCTAAATGGCCGATAAAAAAGTACATTCCGGCAAGTCCTCGGTCTCTGACCGATTTTTCATCTATCTGTCTGTCTGTTTGCAGCACTACGTCTACACCGTTGCACGTAGAATCGCCAAACTTTGCACACATATTGGTCTTGCCCAGGACTAGACTGTGCCCAATTGATGACGTCATCGGTGACGTGGTTCGGCCGCCATCTTGGAAAAACCGAAAAACTTTGCACCTCCATATCTCCAAAAGTGCTGAACAGAAAAAATTGAGACATGGCTCATTGTAAAGAACTCTCCATGGGGAATAAAATATGTTAATGATGACATCAGTCACGTGGTTCGGCCGCCATCTTGTAAAAACAGAAAAATTTTGCACCTCCATATCTCCGAAAGTGCTGAATAGAAAAAATTGAGACATGGCTCATTGTAAAGAACTCTCCATGGGGAATAAAATATGTTAATGATGACGTCATCAGTCACGTGTTCGGCCGCCATCTTGGAAAAACCGAAAAACGTTGCACCTCCATATCTCTGAAAGTGCTCAACATAAAAAATTGAGACATGGCTCATTGTAAAGAACTCTCCATGGGGAATAAAATATGTTAATGATGACGTCACAGGTCACGTGGTTCGGCCGCCATCTTAGAAAAACCGAAAAAATTTGCACCTCCATATCTCCGAAAGTGCTGAATAGAAAAAATTGAGACATGGCTCATTGTAAAGAACTCTCCATGGGGAATAAAATATGTTAATGATGACGTCATCAGTCACGTGTTCGGCCGCCATCTTGGAAAAACCGAAAAACGTTGCACCTCCATATCTCCGAAAGTGCTCAACATAAAAAATTGAGACTTGGCTCATTGTAAAGAACTCTCCATGGGGAATAAAATATGTTAATGATGACGTCACAGGTCACGTGGTTCGGCCGCCATCTTGGAAAAACCGAAAAACCTAGCACCTCCATATCTCCGAAAGTGCTGAGTAGAAAAAATTGAAACATGGCTCATTGCAAAGAACTCTCCATGGGGAATAAAATATGTTAATGATGACGTCATTGGTCACGTGGTTCGGCCGCCATCTTGGAAAAACCGAAAAACCTAGCACCTCCATATCTCCGAAAGTGCTGAATAGAAAAAATTGAGACATGACTCATTGTAAAGAACTCTCCATGGGGAATAAAATGTGTTGATGATGACGTCATCGGTCACGTGGTTCAGCCGCCATATTTGTCCTAAATGGCCGATAAAAAAGTAAATTCCGGCAAGTCCTCGGTCTCTGACCGATTTTTCATCTGTCTGTCTGTCTGTTTGTTTGTTCGCAGCACTACGTCTACACCATTGCACGTAGAATCGCCAAACTTTACACACATATTTGTCTTGCCCTGGAATAGACTGCCCAATTTTTAACTCTCTCGGCCATAGGCCTCCATTATGACGTCATAATTTGATAATTCGACAAGTACAAAACTTCATCCGATTAAGATGAAATTTCTTGAGCATAATCCAGGAATAAATTAGTTTGGAAAAAAAATAATGATGACGTCGTTGGTCACGTGGTTCGGCCGCCATCTTGGAAAAACCGAAAAATTTTGCACCTCTATATCTCCGAAAGTACTGAACAGAAAAAATTGAGACATGGCTCATTGTAAAGAACTCTCCATGGGGAATAAAATATGTAAATGATGACGTCATCAGTCACGTGGTTCGGTCGCCATCTTGGAAAAACGGTAAAACGTTGCGCCACTATATCTCCAAAAGTGCTGAACAGAAAAAATTGAGACATGCCTCATTGTAAAGAACTCTCCATGGGGAATAAAATATGTTAATGATGACGTCATCAGTCACGTGGTCGGCCGCCATCTTGGAAAAACGGCAAAACTTTGCACCACAAAATCTCCAAAAGTGCTGAACAGAAAAAATTGAGACATGGCTCATTGTAAAGAACTCTCCATGGGGAATAAAATATGTTAATGATGATGTCATATGTCACGTGGTCGGCCGCCATCTTGGAAAAACGGCAAAACTTTGCACCGCTATGTCTCCAAAAGTACTGAACAGAAAAAATTGAGACATGGCTCATTGTAAAGAAATCTCCATGTGGAATAAAATATGTTAATGATGACGTCATCGGTCACGTGGTTCGGCCGCCATCTTGGAAAAACCGAAAAACTTTGCACCTCCACATCTCCGAAAGTGCTGAATAGAAAAAATTGAGACATGGCTCATTGAAAAGAACTCTCCATGGGGAATAAAATATGTTAATGATGACGTCATCAGTCACGTGGTTCGGCCGCCATATTTGTCCTAAATGGCCGATTAAAAAGTACATTCCGGCAAGTCCTCGGTCTCTGACCGATTTTTCATTACTTGCCGGAAAAGATTCCGGCAAGTATGTTGATCTGTTCGTTTGTTTGTCTGTCTGTTTGCAGCACTGCGTCTACACCGTTGCACGTAGAATCGCCAAACTTTGCACACATATTGGTCTTGCCCTGGAATAGACTGTGCCCAATTGATGACGTCATCGGTCACGTTGTTCGGCCGCCATCTTGGAAAAACCGAAAATTTTTGCACCTCCATATCTCTGAAAGTGCTGAATAGAAAAAATTGAGACATGGCTCATTGCAAAGAACTCTCCATGGGGAATAAAATATGTTAATGATGATGCCATCGGTCACGTTGTTCGGCCGCCATCTTGGAAAAACGGGAAAACTTTGCACCACTATATCTCCAAAAGTGCAGAATGGAAAAAATTGAGACATGGCTCATTGTAAAGAACTCTCCATGGGGAATAAAATATGTTAATGATGACGTCATCTATCACATGGTTCGGCCGCCATATTTGTTCTAAATGGCCGATAAAAAAGTACATTCCGGCAAGTCCTCGGTCTCTGACCGATTTTTCATCTATCTGTCTGTCTGTTTGCAGCACTACGTCTACACCGTTGCACGTAGAATCGCCAAACTTTGCACACATATTGGTCTTGCCCAGGACTAGACTGTGCCCAATTGATGACGTCATCGGTGACGTGGTTCGGCCGCCATCTTGGAAAAACCGAAAAAATTTGCACCTCTATATCTCCGAAAGTACTGAACAGAAAAAATTGAGACATGGCTCATTGTAAAGAACTCTCCATGGGGAATAAAATATGTTAATGATGACATCAGTCACGTGGTTCGGCCGCCATCTTGTAAAAACAGAAAAATTTTGCACCTCCATATCTCCGAAAGTGCTGAATAGAAAAAATTGAGACATGGCTCATTGTAAAGAACTCTCCATGGGGAATAAAATATGTTAATGATGACGTCATCAGTCACGTGTTCGGCCGCCATCTTGGAAAAACCGAAAAACGTTGCACCTCCATATCTCTGAAAGTGCTCAACATAAAAAATTGAGACATGGCTCATTGTAAAGAACTCTCCATGGGGAATAAAATATGTTAATGATGACGTCACAGGTCACGTGGTTCGGCCGCCATCTTAGAAAAACCGAAAAAATTTGCACCTCCATATCTCCGAAAGTGCTGAATAGAAAAAATTGAGACATGGCTCATTGTAAAGAACTCTCCATGGGGAATAAAATATGTTAATGATGACGTCATCAGTCACGTGTTCGGCCGCCATCTTGGAAAAACCGAAAAACGTTGCACCTCCATATCTCCGAAAGTGCTCAACATAAAAAATTGAGACTTGGCTCATTGTAAAGAACTCTCCATGGGGAATAAAATATGTTAATGATGACGTCACAGGTCACGTGGTTCGGCCGCCATCTTGGAAAAACCGAAAAACCTAGCACCTCCATATCTCCGAAAGTGCTGAGTAGAAAAAATTGAAACATGGCTCATTGCAAAGAACTCTCCATGGGGAATAAAATATGTTAATGATGACGTCATTGGTCACGTGGTTCGGCCGCCATCTTGGAAAAACCGAAAAACCTAGCACCTCCATATCTCCGAAAGTGCTGAATAGAAAAAATTGAGACATGACTCATTGTAAAGAACTCTCCATGGGGAATAAAATGTGTTGATGATGACGTCATCGGTCACGTGGTTCAGCCGCCATATTTGTCCTAAATGGCCGATAAAAAAGTAAATTCCGGCAAGTCCTCGGTCTCTGACCGATTTTTCATCTGTCTGTCTGTCTGTTTGTTTGTTCGCAGCACTACGTCTACACCATTGCACGTAGAATCGCCAAACTTTACACACATATTTGTCTTGCCCTGGAATAGACTGCCCAATTTTTAACTCTCTCGGCCATAGGCCTCCATTATGACGTCATAATTTGATAATTCGACAAGTACAAAACTTCATCCGATTAAGATGAAATTTCTTGAGCATAATCCAGGAATA
Organism: Myxine glutinosa; assembly: GCF_964187855.1. NCBI lineage: Eukaryota > Metazoa > Chordata > Myxini > Myxiniformes > Myxinidae > Myxine > Myxine glutinosa. The sequence continues at coordinate 12,868,397 of NC_136265.1, forward strand.
AATTAGTTTGGAAAAAAAATAATGATGACGTCGTTGGTCACGTGGTTCGGCCGCCATCTTGGAAAAACCGAAAAATTTTGCACCTCCATATCTCCGAAAGTGCTGAATATAAAAAATGGAGACATGGCTCCTTCTAAAGAACTCTCCATGGGGAATAAAATATGTTAATGATGATGTCATAGGTGCCTCCATTATGACGTCATAATTCGACAAGTACAAAAGTTCATCCGATCAAGATGAAATTTCTTGAGCATAATCGAGGAATAAATTAGTTAAGAAAACAAATAATGACGACGTCATCAGTCACGTGGTTCGGCCGCCGTATTTGTCCAAAATGGCCGATTAATAAAAGTATATTCCAGCAAGTCCTCGGTCTCTGACCGATTTTCCATTTGTTTGTTTGTCTGTTTGTCTGTTTGTCTGCACAGAATAAATATGATTTTCTCTGCAACCGTTGGTTCGATTGACAGGAAATTTTCACCATAGGTGCAACTACACCTGTAGAATGTTTTAATGATAATTATGACGTCATAGGTCATGTGGTTCGGCCGACATCTTGGATCGAAAAACTTTGCACCTCTATATCTCTGAAAAAGCTGAATAGAAAAAATTGAGACATGGCTCATTGTAAAGAACTTTCCATGGGGAATAAAATATGTTTATGATTATGTCATAGGTGCCTCCATTATGACATCATAATTGGACAAGTACAAAACTTCATCCGATCAAGATGAAATTTCTTGAGTGTCATGTAGGCATAAATTGGTGGAGAAGAAATATAATGATGGTCATCGGTCACGTGGTTCGGCCGCCATATTTGTTTTCACACAAAAGCCTTAAAAACCACTGAAGGGTTTGCGATCTCTGATTGCTCTTTTTCTTGTTTATTGTGAGAGAGACTCCTCCTCTTCACTTTCCAGTTGTGCTATGATCGGCATTTGTCATTATGCAAAGGGCCATCTATATGTCCGTCCCCAAAAAGACCCAAAAAGGAATTTTAACCCTTTCCCAAAGACAGTGAAAATGTCTTGGTATTTTATCTTACTCCTTCAATGTTGAGTGAACGTTTCGGCATTCACCCAATGTCGTAGTTGTTATGCTATTTCAGCAGCTTTACACAACCCTTAAATGTACTTAATTTGAGTCCATGCTCTGTGATGTCATTCCAGTTGCAGACCCATCCTGTTTAATTTTGCTTTCTCGGAAACACGGAGAGACGGAGGGAAGGCACGAGAGAACCGCCATGTGGGGATTTTCAGAATGGCCCGGTCGTTTTTTGAAATGCTGAAGTTTGTAAATAAAATGGCTTCTTTCCTCTCTTGAACGCGATGTGCGAGGTTTGGAAATGTTTGGAAATGGGAAATAAAGCTCGATTCAGAATGTTTTACCTCGTGAGGCCTTTGACATTTTCTTGTCCAGGCATTCCTCTTTTTAAGGCAAACGTTTGATTCGCCGATGAAGGCTTCGTGTCCACATGGGTCACCTTTTGGTGGAGTTTCATCGGTTGTTTTGCCGTGAACTTTGTGGTAAGTATTAATCCGTCGGTTTTGAGTGATGTTCACAAAGTTTGAATCTACACCGACCAGAATCTACTGCTGTCTACATTCTTGCGCAGTGCAAAAGCGCTAATGCCGTCTCGTAGACCACACACTTGTTTTGAGAAAATGGTGAGCTATGTTGAATTTGGACACATGATCACGGGCTCAAAACTTTAATAACAGGTGTCACATTATTAGGCCTCCGAGGTCTTGCGTTCATGACTTTTAAGGTTACTTTTTGCAAAATGTTGTGAACATCGTGAACCTCCTCCCCATTGTGTCTTTCTCTTGTGTTATCCCTTACTGATTTTTTTTTTTTTTTTTTTGTATACAAGATCGAGGCTCGTGAAAGAGCTAACATTAATCACACATAAAGACAAACCGACATATAAAATATATAACATGGGGAGCGGTAGACAAGATGGGGTGAGAGGGGGAGGAACACAAACACAACATCTGAGAGCAGGGACATCGAGAGATCTGTGGGAGGGAGAGGGCTTTGGGGGGGGGAGGCATGGGAAGAGGGGGGGTGGGAGAGGTATAAAACATATGGACACTGCCGGGACTTCCAGGAAAGAAGTTGGAATTTCAAACAAGGTGGATCTGGGGTGAATTAGTGGGGGTAGAAAAGATCAAGGTTTTGGATGGGGAAAGATAAGAGATGGTGGTGAACAGCTGTTTTAAAGACCTGGAGGGAGGAGTGGGATTGAAGGGAGTGTGGGAGTTTGTTCCAGAGGTGGGAGAAAAGAGGAATGAAAGAGTGAAGGTGAGCAGAGAGCCGAGATTTCGGCAGTTTAACCATCAGAGGGTTGCTGGCAGATCTTGTGCGACCTGTAGGAATATTTGGGGGACAAAGCACAGAGAGAGCTGGGGGAGCAAGGCCGGAGAGGAGTCGGTAGAAGACAGAAAGACCACCTACCTGTCTGCAGTGAGTGAGTGAAAGGCCCTCGGAGATAGCTTCATCACGGAAGATTCCAATGATTCTGAAAGCTTTGGTTTCAACAGCGTGAAGCCGAGCTAGGTGTGAGGCAGGAGCACCGGCCCATAGGGGAGAACAGTATTCCATTGAGCTGCGGATGAAAGCCTTGTATGTGGTGAGGAGCTCAGGTGTGCCGAGGAAGGACTTCGCACGACGGAGGATGCCCAGTCGGTGACTGGCTTTGGAGGCCAGCTTGGAAATGTGGTTTTCCCAAGAAAGATCATGGCAGATAGTGAGACCCAAAAGCTTGAGCGACAGAACTTCTTGGAGAGGATTGTTGAGAAAGTAGATGTGAGGGTTGTCCAGTCGATCTTTTCGGAGAGACACAGTAAGAGTGTGAGATTTGTCAGGATTGAAAGACATGTTCCACTTGTTTGACCAGTCTGTGATTTTGTCCAGGTCTTCAGAGAGTGAGGAGGCTGCAGACTGCCGATCTGAGGGAAGAGGAATGGAGCGGCAGAGAGTGGAGTCATCAGCAAAGAGATAGAGAGGATTTTCCACAGAGTCGGAGAGATCATTGATAGAGACCAGAAAAAGCACAGTGCCCAGAACACTGCCTTGGGGAACTCCAGCCTGAACAGGAAGGGGAGATGAGAGAAATCCATTCAGGGCCACACGTTGTCTACGACCAGAGAGGAAGTCCGCAAGCCATGCATGGAGATTTCCATGGATACCATAGGAGGAGTGTTTGGTGAGCAGAGCTGGGTGCCAGACCGTATCGAAGGCACGTGATATGTCAAGGGAGACGGCTCTGATTTCCTGTTTGGCATTGAGGACCTCCATCCATTGTTGAGACAGCAGAAGCAGCATGTCCAGAGTAGAATGACCTGGTCTGAATCCAAATTGATGATCGGTGATCAAGCCATTGGAGAAGAGGAAGGATTTGATATCCGAAGCAATGATGGATTCCATGACTTTGCTGATAATTTTGAGCAGGCTGATTGGTCTGTAGTTGCAAGGATCTGTTTTTGCACCTTTTTTGTTTAAAGCGGTAATGTTTGCTGATTTCCAGGATGCTGGCAGATGACCTTGAGTAAAAGAGAGGGTGAAAAGAACAGAGAGAGTGTGAGATGGAGCGGCAGAGCAGGATTTTAGGACCTGTGGGCTGATGCCGTCTGGTCCAGTTGCAGAATCAGAGTCGAGGTTTGACAAACACTCCACCTTGTCAGGAGAGAAGGACACAGTCCAGGAGCAGTTGGGTTCGACTGGGTAAGGTGGGAACAGAGAGAGATGGGTTTGGGACACAAGATTTTGAGGCCAACACAGAGTTGAGGCATTTGGCTTTGTCACGTGCGGTGTCAACTGTGTAGCCATTTGAGGTAAGGGAGAGGATGGAGTGGGAACAAACACCAGAAACGGATTTGACCAGACGCCACCAGGATTTGGAGGAAGGAGACAGGTTTGAGAGTTCATTCTTGAGTGTGGAGAGATAGTGTTTCCTGCCACTCCTGAAGGTAGACACACACTTGTTCCGAGCTTGGTGGAAGGAACTGAGATTGCCTTCAGTTGGATTAGCCTTCCAAGAGGCAAAGGCAAGTTGTTTCAGGGCAACTGCCTCACCACAAGATTCAGTATACCATGGACGGGAGAAAGGGTAAGACAACTGAAGACGAGATGGGATAAATCTGTGCATGAGAGAGAGGAGTTTGCTTTGGAAGAATTCCCAGAAAGAATTGATGTCAGAGGCAGTGGAGATGGGAGACCAGTCTAGATGATTGATGGCTGCTTGAAGACCGTGCCAGTCGGCCTGAGTGAAATGCCAGACTCCGCGACACTGAGGAGGCTCTCTGAGAATGGCCAGAGAGATGTCCACTTTAACAAGCACATGATCAGAAGAACCGATTGGGGCAAAAGAAGAGCAGCAGACATTAGCAGGGAAGTTTGTCATAACCAAGTCTGGAAGAGAAAATACACCATTGGCTGAGATCTGGGTCGGGAAATTGACAGATTGTGTCAATCCCAGTGAGTCGCAGAAGTCCTTTGCTGAGGTGTCATGGCTGGTGAGAGATTAACCCACACCCAGCCAGCTGGCATGATGACAGTTGAAGTTGCCACATATGAGGAAGAGAGAGTTGGGATGAGTGGATAGAAGTTGGTCCATGTTGTCAGACAGTGAAATGTAAATGGAGTCATCACTGTTTGGAGGACGGTACATAACACATATGAACAAAAGGTGGGAGCGGAGAGGAAGCCGTAGCCAGAGGTACTCCTGGGGGTGAGGTGGAGAGAGGGCAGTGCAAGGAGAGTGAGGAAGAGAGTTTTTGAGGAAGAGAGTTTTTGATAAAGATAGCCTCCCCACCACCAGGACGAGGCTCAGGTCTATCATACCGGAGGAGGGAGTAACCCGGAAGAGATATTAAGGAATCAGAGACATCTGGAAGGAGGAAAGTTTCTGTTAAGCAGATGAAGTCTGGATTGTCAGAAGCGACCTGAATGGAGAGATCAATCAGGTTTGAGTGAAGGCCCCGGATGTTTGAGGTCCACACCGTTAGTGAGGAGAGAGGGGGAGCATCGGGTGCAGGGGAGGGGAGGGGTAGGGTCAGGTGAAGGGTGAGAGGGGGATGTAGGAAGAGCAGTTGATAGTGTGTCAGAGATTACAGAAGAGTTACAAGAAAAGGAAGGATGAGGAGAACGAAAGGTTTGATGGTGAAGGGATGAGGCACAGTGAGGGGTTGTTTGAGGGGGGGCAGAGGAAAGTAGAAGGTTGGGGGAGGTGGAGGTATGAGATAGAAGGGAGACGAAGTGGGGAGGAGGCAGCTTTAAGGAGGAGGAGGGGGGAGGGAGAATTGGAGAGGAATGGTATGGGAGGAGATTTGAATGGGAGGGGTTGGGGGGGAGTTTTGAAGGGGAGGAGTGAGGGGGGAGTTTAGGATGGGAGGAGCAAGGGGGGAGTTTATGAGGGGAGGGGCAAGGGAGGAGTTTAGGAGTGGAGGGGGAAGGGGGGAGTTTAGGAGTGTAGGGGCAAGGGGGGGGGGATTTGGAGGGGAGGGGCAAGAGGGGAGTTTAGAAAGTGGATGATTCATGAAAGTCGAACATTGATAACAAATTGGGTTTATTGTGATTTTCAAGTTAGCAATCCGATTAAGAACGATGGAGGAAGGATGGAAAGAATGTGAATTTAGAGCATGCAGTGATTTAGAGTTATAAGGGATTGAATTTATTTTTTTTGAAGTGGAATGAGTTGGAGAGGAAATTGAAAGAAGCCTTTTAAATATGAAGAAAAACAGCGTGTTGTAATATACCACTGAATAAAACACTGAAGGGGAAAGTTTAAACATATTTAAATAATATTTAAACAGAACCGTGAACAATCTTAAATGCACAAAATTCCGACGGTGGGAGGGCCGAGAGGGACCACCACGAGTCACGTGAACAGAGCAAAAGGTGGATGGCAAGGAGATAATGGGGGCGGGACGAACAGCACACCTGGACAGAAGTACAGGATGAGACAACAGCACACGTTGAGAAAGGAAAAAGAAATGTTTTTGGTTTTTTTTTTGGGGGGGGGGGGGGGGGGGGGTTGGGATTTAAAACGTCAGACAAAGAGTATTATGTTTGGGGTAGAAGGGAAAAATCTAAGAGCCGAGCAAAACATGAAGTAGGGGAGTTAGCAAATGATGACGGGGGTACAAGGCCGCACACGAGGAGCAGAGCACGATTAATTACGGTATTTGCCAGACGGTATTTAAAACGTTAGACAAGTGGTCGATGTTCGGGGAAGTTAGGGGGAGAAGAGAAAATCTAAGAAATAAGCAATACAGCGAAGGAAAGAACTTAAATTCACAGAACACCTATGGGGGTAGGTGGGACAGAAAACGATTAAATTATACAAAAGTTTGCAAGAATTGCAAATCAACACCAACTGGAAAACACACCAACACATGCACAATAAAAAACGAGTAGAAATTGACGAAGACACGAATGGAAAAAATACTATAACTTTGCTGCCGTGCAGAGGTCGAAGACGCTTCCTTGCTCCAGGGACCGGAAACAGAAGTTCATAGAATGGTTCATGAGTTCATAGAACACCGTTAAATTCGCTCTTAAGATGGACCTGTTCTCTCCCACATGGATCGCTGGGGCCGAGGGGACTGCAGCAACCTGAACAGAGAACGTACCTGTGATTGAACGGTAACTGATAAGCACCTTTAAGAACACCTTCGGCAAAAGTTAACCCCATGTAAAGTTTTGACTTTTTCAACATATTTCAACATACAGCTATTTGATCTTCATTTCAACAATATTGACAGATAAAGGTGATATAATATAACAAATATTATGAAACATTTACATTTTGTAGTCCATTGTATAATTTCAATAAACATAAATGCAAATTTCGCATGTGGAAAAAGTAAGTACACCCCGACATTTATCACCACTTCAAATACCTAAAATTAGAATCAGGTGCACCAGCTCAGGTGCAAATGATTAGAACATCGTTAAAGAGGATCTTGGAGGAATTATTTATTCGAATTTCACCAGCACATGTCAACTGTTATACCAACAAATGCGACATGCAGGTGCGTAGACGGGGTCTTTTGGGTCTCGCTATCTGCCATGATTTTTCCTGGGAAAACCACATTTCCAAGCTGGCCTCCAAAGCCAGTCACCGACTGGGCATCCTCCGTCGTGCGAAATCCTTCCTTGGCACACCTGAGCTCTTCACCACATACAAGGCTTTCATCCGCAGCTCAATGGAATACTGTTCGCCCCTTTGGGCCGGTGCTTCTGCTTCACACCTAGCTCGTCTTGACGCTGTTGAAACCAAAGCTTTCAATATCATTGGAATCTCCAGCGATGAAGCTGATTCTGAGGGCCTTTCACTTGCTCACCGCAGGCACGTTGGTGGTCTTATTAGGCAGCAATTACAAAATGTATCGACCAAATTTGTTATGCACAACATTCCATCATGTAAAACACTTAATAGGTCAAATTTTTGAAACTACCAAATTGCTCTTTCAATGGTAACTGTTGTTTCACAAGTATCGTGCGATGCACAACATTTTTTTTTTTAAATCACTGACAATCGTTCTTCTGAGCAGACCCCAATATACTCTTAAAGACAAACATGTACGTACCACGTGTCACGGTCTGCATCATCACTTAACGAATTCCCCTTTCGACCAATACATTATCCACTTATTTGAGGTGAGACATCTGTGAACCCATCGGAGACAGGTACCCTGCTAGTTTAAAATGGCGGAAGCCAGCGCGTGCATTTCGGCCGTGCGGGTCCCTCGTGTACATTTTTTTTTTTTTTTTTTTTTTTGTATACAGAGTCGAGGCTCGTGAAAGAGCTAACATTTATCAAACAAGCAAACAAATTATATAAAATGGGGAGCGGTCGACAAGATGGGGAGAGAAGGGGAGGAAGCACACAAACACAACATTTGAGAGCAGGGACATCAGGAGATGTGTGGGAGGGAGAGGGCCTGGGGGGGGGGGGGGGGAGGGCAGGATAGGTATAAAACGCAAGGACACCAAGGACTTCCAGGAAAGAAGTCGGCACCTCAAAAAGTGGATTTGGGGTGAAATTAGTGGAGGTAGAAAAGATCAAGGTTTTGGATTGGGGAAGATAAGAGATGGTGGTGAACAGCCGTTTTAAAGACCTGGAGGGAGGAGTGGGATTGAAGAGAGTGAGGGAGTTTGTTCCAGAGGCGGGAGAAAAGAGGAATGAAGGAGTGAAGGTGAGCAGAGAGTCTTGATTTTGGCAGTTTAACCATAAGAGGGTTTCAGGCAGATCTTGTGCGACCTGTAGGAATATTTGGGGGACAGAGCCCAGAGAGAGCTGGGGGGGGGGGGGGGGCAAGGCCCGAGAGAAGTCGGTAGAAGACGGAAAGACCACCAACCTGCCTGCAGTGAGTGAGTGAGAGGCCCTTGGAGTTAGCTTCATCGCGGGAGATTCCAATGATTCTAAACGCTTTGGTTTCAACAGCGTGAAGATGAGCTAGGTGTGAGGCAGGAGCACCAGCCCAGAGGGAAGAGCAGTACTCCATTGAGCTGCAGATGAAAGTACATTGGCCAGTCTACAAGGAGATTTTGAATAGTGTCAATAAAAAAATTCTAAAGACCATTACATAATCCAGCCACAACGTTTTGAGGTGTCCTGCTCACAGACAGACAAACAGTGGTGAACATAGTGGGGGAGTAAGGGGATGCAGTGTATTTCCATTGGAATGGAATGTTTATTTTTGGCAATTATTATAAATTTATTATCCTGTGTCCTAATAACTGAGAAAATGTTGCCATTTTTAAAATTTTGACCTTTAATGACATTGACCAAAGGTCAAACACATTTTTCCCGAAAATTATGTTTTTTCCGTGATTTCCGCACTGCAAGACGACATGACATGTTTGTGCAAGGAAATGGCATACATATATATATCTTCATCGATGTATGCTCTTTTCAGGGAAAGCACATGTTTTTAAAGATGGAGATAATCCAAAAAAGTGATTATTTATAAGATAAAATGTGAACAAGGCATAAAACGGCTTTGCATTTAATACGACTCTCACCAGAGAAATACCAAGTGGTATTCATAGAATACTTACCCTCTTGCACTCTCCACTATCACGTTACACCCTACATTCAAGTGTGAATAGTGGTTTTTAACGCTAACACAAGTGCGAAAAGTGGCTTTGAAGACGAACAGGAGTACGAAAAGTGGTTTTCAACACGAGCACAAGTGCAAAAAGTGGTTCTCAATGCCAGCACAAATGCGGAAAGTCGTTCTGCAACAATAACACAAGTGTGAAAAGTGGTTTTCAATGCCAGCACAAGTGCGGTAAGTGGTTCTGCTTCACGAAAGCAAGTGCGGAAAGTGATTTTCAATGCCAGCACAAGTACGGTAAGTGATTCTGCTTCACTAACTCGAGGATGAAAAGTGTTTTTCAACACTGGCACAAGTGTGGAAAATGATTTTCAACACGAGAGCAAATGTGAAAAGTACTTTCAACACCAACATGAGGACGAAAAGTGGTTTTCCAACACGAGGGCAAGCACTGAAAGTGGTTTTAAATGCCAGCACAAGGGTGTCTAGTGGTTTCGCAACACTAACACTCGTGCGAAAAGTGGTTTTGAACACTAACAGGAGCGCGAAAAGTGGTTATCAACACGAGCACAAGTGCGGAAAGTGGCTTTTGCGACACTAACACAAGTCCTAAAACTGGTTTTGAACAGTAACAGGAGCGCGAAAGTAGTTATCAACACAAGCACAAGTACGGAAAGTGTTTTTTGCAACAATAACACAAGTGCAAAAAGTGGTTCTCAACGCCAGCACAAGTGCGGAAAGTGATTCTGCAACACTAGAACAAGTGCGGAAAGTGGTTTTCAATGCCAGCACAAGTGTGGAAAGTGGTGCTGCAACATTAACACATGTGCGAAAAGTTGTTTTTAATGCCAGCACAAGTGTGGAAAGTGGTTTTGCAACACTAACTCAAGTGCGGAAAGTTGTTCTCAATGCCAGCACAAGTGCGGGAAGTGGTTCTGCTTCAATAACTCAAGTGCTGAAAGTGGTTTTCAACGCCAGCACAAGTGCGGAATGTGGATTTGCAACACTAACATAAGTGTGAAAAGTGTTTTTCAACACTGGCACAAGTGCGTAAAGTGGTTTTCAACACGAGAACAAATGTGGAAAGTACTTTCAACACCATCATGAGGGCGAAAAGTGGTTTTCCAACACGAGGGCAAGTGCTGAAATTGGTTGTCATTGTCAGCATAAGTGTGTCTCGTCGGTTTTGCAACACGAACACAAGTGTGAAAAGTGGTTTTCAATGCCAGCACGAGTGCGGAAAGTGGTTCTGCAACATAAACACAAGTGCAAAGAGTGGTTTTCAATGCCAGCACAAGTGCAAAGAGTCGTTTTCAATGCCAGCACGAGTGGGGAGAGTGGTTGTCAGCACGAACACAAGTGTGGAATGTGGTTTTCAACACGAGTTGAAAACCACTTTCCGCACTTGTGCCAGTGTTGAAAAACACTTTTCACACTTGTGTTAGTGAAGCAGAACCACTTTCCGCACTTGTGCTGGCATTGAGAACCACTTTTTGCACTTGTGTTGGTGTTGCAAAACCACTTTCTCACCTGTGCTGGCATTAAAAACAACTTTTCGCACATGTGCCAGTGTTGCAAAACCACTTTACGCACTTAGGCTAGTGTTGAAAACCAATTTTAGTGCTCCTGTTAGTCTTCAAAGCCACTTTTAGCACTTGTGTTAGTGTTGCAAAACCACTTTTCGCACTTGTGTTAGCATTAAAAACCACTATTCACACTTGCGCTGGTGTTGAAAACCGCTTTCCACGCTTGTGTTAGTGTTGACAACCACTCTCCCCACTCATGCTGGCATTGAAAACCACTTTTCGCACTTGTGTTTGTGTTGCAGAACCACTTTCCGCACATGTACTGACATTGAAAACCACTTTTTGCACTTGTGCTGGCATTGAAAACCACTTTTCACACTTGTGTTCGTGTTGCAGAATCACTTTCCGCACTTGTGGTGGCGTTGAGAACCACTTTTTGCACTTGTGTTATTGTTGCAAAAACCACTTTCCGTACTTGTGCGAGTGTTGATAACTACTTTTCGCGCTCCTGTTGCTGTTCAAATCCACTTTTAGGACTTGTGTTAGTGTCACAAAATCCACTTTCCGCACTCGTGCTGGCATTGAAAACCACTTTTCACACTTGTATTTGTGTTGCAGAACCAATTTCCGCACATGTGCTGGCATTGAAAACCACATTTTGCACTTGGGCTGGCATTGAAAATCACTTTTTGCACTTGTGCTGGCATTGAAAACCACTTTTTGCACTCGTGTTATTGTTGCAGAACCACTTTCCGCACTTGTGCTGGCAATGCAAACCACTTATCGCACTTGTGCTGGTATTGCAGAACCACTTTCCGCACTTGTGCTGGCATTAAGAACCACTTTTTTCACTTGTGTTATTATTACAGAACCACTTTCCGCACTTGTGCTGGCATTGAAAAGCACTTTTCGCACTTATTCTGGTGATGTAGAACCACTTTCCGCACTTGTGCTGGCATTGAAAACCACTTTTCACACTTGTGTTTGTGTTGCAGAACCACTTTCTGCACTTATGCTGGTATTGAGAACCACTTTTTGCACTTGTGTTATTGTTGCAAAAAACCACTTTCCGTACTTGTGCTGGCATTGACAACCACTTTCAGCACTTGCCCTCGTGTTGGAAAACCACTTTTCGCCCTCATGTTAGTGTTGAAAGCACTTTTCACATTTGCGCTCGTGTTGAAAGCACTTTTCACATTGCGCTCGTGTTGAAAATCATTTTCCACACTTGTATTAGTGTTGAAAACCACTTTCTGCACTTGTGTTAGTGTTGCAAATCCACTTTTCGCACTTGTGTTGGTGTTGCAGAACCACTTTCCGCACTTGTGCTGGCATTGAAAACCACTTTTTGCACTTGTGCTGGCATTGAATACCACTTTTTGCACTTGTTTGTGTTGCAGAACCACTTTCCGCACTTGTGCTGGCATTGAAAACCACTTTTCCCACTTGTGCTCGTTTTGCAGAACCACTTTCCGCACGTGTGCAGGCATTAAGAACCACTAATTGCACTTGTGTTAGTGTTGAAAAACCACTTTCCACACTAGTGCTGGCATTAAAAACAACTTTTCGCACATGTGCCAGTGTTGCACAACCACTTTTCGCACTTGTGCTGGTGTTAAAAACCACTTTTAGCGCTCCTGTTAGTCTTCAAGTCCACTTTTAGCACTTGTGTTAGTGTTGCAAAACCACTTTTCACACTTGTGTTAGCGTTAAAAACCACTATTCACACTTGTGTTGGTGTTGCAAAACGACTTTCCGCACTCATGTTAGTGTTGAAAACCACTTTTCGCACTTGTGTTAGCGTTAAAAACCACTATTCACACTTGTGTTGTTGCAAAACGACTTTCCTCACTCATGTTAGTGTTGAAAACCACTTTTCGCACTTGTGTTAGTGTTGCAGAACCACTTTCCGCACTGGTGGTGGCATTGAAAACCACTTATCGCACTTGTGCTGGTGTTGCAGAACCACTTTCCGCACTTGTGCTGGCATTGAAAACCACTTTTCGCACTTGTTCTCGTGTTGCAGAACCTTGCTGCCAGACCACGTGACCGATGACATCATAAATTTACATTCTCCCATATAATTTTTGCGTACACCACACTAAATTTCAAACTGATTGGATCAAGCGTTTTACTTGTCGAATTATGACGTCAGAATAAAGACACCGATGACATCCTCATTAAAATACCATATTCCCCATGTGGAGTACTTGACGATGCACCATGTTTCAATTTTTCCCATGCAACAGTTTTGGAGATGGAGGTCTGAGTAACAGTTGCAGATAAAACTAGATGGTATTCATAGAATACTTACCCTGCGCATTCAACCTGTTGCGAGCCAACTCTTCTGTTTTTGCATTGTTTTTCTTTGTTCCAATATGGCTGCCAGATCACGAGAGTGATGACATCATAAATTTATATTCTCTAATATAATTGTTGCATAAATCACGCTCAATACATTTCAAACTGATCAGACTAAGCGTTGTCCCTGTCGAATTATGACGTCATAATTATGGCACCAATGACGTCATTGTTAACAACACCTATTCCCCATATGGAGTTCTTTCCAATGAGCCATGTTTCAAATTTTTCCATGCAGCGGTTTTGGAGAAATAGAGGTGCAACATTTTTCGGTTTTTCCAAGATGGCGCCTGTACCACGTAATCTGTGATGTCATAATAATCTTTAAAATATTCTACAGGAGGCGGCCCTGTTATGGTGAAAATTTCATGTCAATCGGACCAACGGTTGCCGAGAATATGAATTTTTAAAATGGGCACACGGCACACGTTTATAGCTGAATGCTTAACCCTGCTTTTCGCTTCGCGAGCGCAGGGTAGTGTTATGGATTCGTAACTTCCGTTGTTGTGGTTTTCACCCACTTGACATATTTCTGATATTATGTACTATTATTATTCTCAAAAGGTTTATTATTCATGAACAGTTATCTAAAGTTAAAAAGGCTAACTTTAAATGATACCGGAAACTGAACCGGAAGACGACGGGAGAGAAGAGGAGGCGTGGCGAGCAAAGTCGGAGAAGACACATGACGTCGAGGCTCAGTAGTGAGCGTGGTCTACCGAAAGTCGTGAGGGAATTTTGAGTTCCTTGAAAGGACATCTGGCGATAGGAATTATCGCTGGAATTGAGAAATCTGCTTAGTCAGGTTTGGGCGCTGAGATTTCGACGAATCCTCGCCTAGTCGCATCGACTCAAGTAAGAGCCGTCGGCCATTTTGAACCTCGTGCTTCGGACACCTACAAAGGTTTTGCTTCGCGTCAGCTTTACCCCAACATCCTACCATCTGTCGGGGATGTGTGTGCGACCGCATCGTCTCCAATTACGGTGCGGTTTGCTGATCGAGCGGTGAAGTTGCTCCTCTGGAGGGCGCCTTTGTACAGTTTCGGCGGGGCGAGTGCCATTGCCATCTGTACGCGATTCGGGTCATGACTGGAGAGTGAGATTCGGGCTTCGACTGGATATCGTTCTAGCGACCGCTGGAGCGAATCACCTTCGCCTTGGAAAAGGTTATAGAGACATTGAGGAGTGTCCTTTTCACTTGCTGGGAGCGCAGTGAGTTATCTGACTTTAGTGATGGTACCATCCTAAGCGATAAGGTATATAGAGTGCACTCTTAATTGCCAATTGTTGTACCGTTATTCTTTTGTGTATTTTTTAATGCAATATCTGTTCATTTACAATCATTGGTGTGGTTTCAATATTGATTTCTAACACTGAATAACATATTTTTCTGCCGGGGCTCCTCTCAGGGTTCGGAGGTTTACCGAGACCAGGAGATCGGTGAGGAACCCGTAACAGAAATTGGGGGCTCGTCCGGGATCAAATTCCCTAAAAACATCCATTTGGGATTGATCCAGATTGAAATTGGGGGTTTGTACTGTGGAAAAATTGGGGCTCGGCTTTGCTGATTAAATTCCCTAAATCTCGGATGGTGGATTAAATTCCTTAAATTTTGTCGGGGAAAGAATTCCCTAACATTCCCAAATTTTCAAATTTTGGAATATTTTCCAACATTCCCAAATTTTTCAAAAAAAAACAAAATTTTTTTTTAAAATTTATTGTGTGAAGGTTAACAGGTGCTAACGGATAGTCACCATTGAGTTTGACGCAGAGAAGTTTGCAGTGACCCCTAGTGAGGCACAGTTCCGAGCGTTACTAAAATCGGAACTCTTGATATTGGCCAAACATTTTAGCTTGGAGGTCCGAGCTAATATGAAGAAAGCAGAGATGCAGAGATTGGTGATAGAATCTCTGGTGGGACAAGGAACATGGAAAGAGGGAGCCTTGGATTGGTTACCGGAGGAACAAGAAAATGTAGAGCTCTGGAAACTGGAGATACAATATTGCAGAGCCAGGAAAGATTAAAAGGAAAGGAAAGATAACTCCAGGAAAGGTTAGAGGAGAAAAAAGCAGAGGAAAAGAGAGCTGCAAGAGAACTCGAGGAAAGGTTAGAAGAGAAAAAGGCAGAGGAAAGGAGAGCTGAAAGAGAACTCGAAGAAAGGTTGGAAGAGAAAGAAGCAGAGGAGAGAAAAGCCGAAAGGTAGTTAAGGGAATGTGAAACAGCGCTTCAGCAGGAAATTAAAGTCGAGGAGCTGGAGTTAATGAGAGAACGGGGAGAGGTACCATCCATGCCGACGGGTTCGACAACTAGTCAGAACACCTGGGATGTTGGCAGACATGTTAGGCTGGTTCCACTCTTCAATGAAAAGAACCACCTTTAGGGGCCATTTTTCCCTGCAGAGCAGGGGTTGACCTTTTTCGGGCACCGTGGTCCCATTTTTTGAAGCAATGTTTTACGGCCGGATGCCCTTCCTGCCGCCTCTTCAATGAAAAGGAGGTAGCGAATTTTTTTCTTCAATGAAAAGGAGGGAGCTAATTTTTTTTCTTCAATGAAAAGGAGGTAGCTAATTTTTTTTTCACACTTTGAGAAAGTAGCTCAAATGCTAAAATGGCCTGAGGAGTCCTGGACCATGTTAGTGCAAAGTGTTCTGGTGGGTAAAGCTCAAGATATTTATTCGGCTTTACCGATTGACCAATGTGCAGATTATGAGATAGTGAAGAAAACCATTCTCAAAGCCAACGAATTGGTCCCTGAAGCTTACCGGCAAAAATTCCGGAATGCCAGGAATAGGGAGAGTAGACCCATGTGGAGTTTGCCAGAATGAAAGAAACCATGTTTGATCGGTGGTGTGATTCAAAAGGGGTTGGGAAAGACTTCGAACGATTGCGACAATTGATCCTGGTGGAGGAATTCCAACAGTGTGTCCACGAGGACATTAAAGTACATCTGGAGGAGAGGAAGGTACCAAAGTTGTATGAGGCAGCAACCATGGCAGATGACTATGCCTTAACACACAGGATGGGGTTCCACAAACCTAACTTTTCGCCTAGACTTAGCCTGGGGAGCTATGGTACATCAGGGGCGGAGAACGAAAATTCATGGGGGCGGCCTTGAGATAACCATGAGGAACACTCTGATACCACGACTTCTAGAAATCAGAAGACAACAGTTCCAAGGCAGACGTATCCTCCGGGGGGCTCGAGACAAACCACGAGTTTCTCCTCCGGGCCTACTTGCGCTTTTTGCAATAAACCTGGACTTGATGTCCCGATGTTATGCTATGGGAAGACAAAATCAGGAGCGGAGTCAGACTAGTACAACTCCGAATGCAATGGCAAATGTGGGAAATCGCCCTCAACAGGGCTACCAACCATTTATTTCAGAGGGATTTGTGTCATTGGATGGAGACTCGACTAACCAGAAACCGGTTAGGGTATTGAGGGACACAGGGGCACATCAGTCTTTGATGCTGGAAGGCATTTTGCCATTGTCAGAGAAGACGGCAACTGGGGTTAGTGTTCGTTTACAGGGGATTGGTGGCTGTGTTAGAGCTCCACTTCATGTCATCCATTTGGAGTCTGATTTGGTGTCAGGACTGGTCACCGTAGGTTTACAAGCCACTGTTCCTGTAGGGGAGTATCTTTTGTTATCGGTAATGATTTGGCCGGTGGTCAAGTTTCTGGTAACCTGATGGCTGTTAAAAAGCCCAGTAGGGAAAATAACACCACACCAGTCAGGGATGGCGGCAAATTTGGCAAGCTATTTGGAGGTGGACTGAACTTCAAAACAAAGGAGGAAGTTCTGACCTCTGTCTTCAGCAAATATGGACCGCTTTTGGAAGTGCGGCTGGTAAAAGACAGGGAAACGCAAAAGTCAAGAGGGTTTGGCTTTGTCACGTTTGAAAAAACAAAGGACGCCAAAGAGGCAGAGGAGGATTGGAATGGCAAGGATTTGGATGGTCGGACCAGAGCGTAGAGAAGGCAGGCCGTAGGCGTCGAGGGGGCTACAGAAGAGGAAAACGTGGCGGTAGTTTTGGTGGTGGCCTCAGTCGAAATTACTATGTAGGCTCCCAGAGTTACGGCAGCTCCCGAAGGAATGATTATCAGGGTAGTGGCCGAGAAGGAGACTGCCATTCACGTGACTACAGTGAAAAGCGGTTCAACCGTGATTATTACGAAAGTTAGAAAGAGTTGAAGCTCTGAATGCTGCGGAGCAGCCGAGCCAAAATTCCTACATGGATTAACCATGCACGCCATGTTCCTAAAGGCATCCATGTAGTGAACTTTCCTACACAGATTAACCGTGAACTACACGTTCCTAAAGGCGTCCATGTAGTGAACTTTCCTACACAGATTAACCGTGAACTACACGTTCCTAAAGGCGTCCATGTAGTGAATACTTCCAGGCCTCACCACCCGGCACCCAACCACCATGGAACCTGGCTTTCAGCTCGGCCTCCCGGGAAAAGTGCTATAGATTTGCTGGCCTTTGGGTTTTTGATCACAACTCCTAAACCTTCATTCAAGAGAAACGAAAAGTAAAATCAGAGGGTGATGAGATGGCGTTTGGCTTTGTAGGAGTCCAACTGAGAAATTGAACATGTAAAAGGCAGGGACACTGTCGTTGCTGATGCTTTGTCCAGAGTGAATTAACTTTGGAAATCTCTGGGGGTTGTGTGAAATTTTGTCGCTTTATATTTGAGATATTGATAATTGTTGATCACGGGAATTGGTGATTTGGGTTGTGAGTTTATTTTTGTTTGTTTAAAGAGTTTGCATGCAAAGAAAGTTTTCACTGTGTTCAAACTTTCTTTCTTGAGGGGGGGAGGTTTTACGGATTCGTAACTTCCATTGTTGTGGTTTTCACCCACTTGACATATTTCTGATATTATGTACTATTATTATTCTCAAAAGGTTTATTATTCATGAACAGTTATCTAAAGTTAAAAAGGCTAACTTTAAATGATACCGGAAACTGAACCGGAAGACGACGGGAGAGAAGAGGAGGAGGCGTGGCGAGCAAAGTCGGAGAAGACGCGTGACGTCGAGGCTCCGTAGCGAGCGTGGTCTACCGAAAGTCGCGAGGGAATTTTGAGTTCCTTGAAAGGACATCCGGCGATAGGAATTATCGCTGGAATTGAGAAATCTGCGTAGTCAGGTTTGGGCGCTGAGATTTCGACGAATCCTCGCCTAGTCGCATCGACTCAAGTAAGAGCCGTCGGCCATTTTGAACCTCACGCTTCGGACACCTACAAAGGTTTTGCTTCGCGTCAGCTTTACCCCAACATCCTCCCGTCTGTCAGGGATGTGTGTGTGCGACCGCTTCGTCTCCAATTACGTTGCTGTTTGCTGATTGAGCGGTGAAGGTGCTCCTCTGGAGGGCGCCTTTGTACAGTTTCGGCAGGGCGAATGCCATTGCCATCTGTACGCGATTCGGGTCTCGACTGGAGAGCGAGATTCGGGCTTCGACTGGATATCGTTATAGTGACCGCTGGAGCGAATCACCTTCGCCTTGGAAAAGGTTATAGAGACATTGAGGAGTGTCCTTTTCACTCGCTGGGAGCGCAGTGAGTTATCTGACTTTAGTGATGGTACCATCCTAAGCGATAAGGTATATAGAGTGCACTCTCAATTGCCAGTTGTTGTACCGTTATTCTTTTGTGTGATTTTTAGCCGCGTCGCAGACGCTGCTCATAGAGTGCCCTCTGCTGTTGTTGTTGTTGTTCTTCTTGTTCTTGTTCTTCTTCTTGTTTTTGCAGAGAAGACAAAACCTCAAAGCTCCACCCATTCTGGGAACCATAGCTCCACCCATTCTGGGAGAGCCTTCATAAAAACAAATATCCACCATTTTATTAACTCGCATAGCTTTGAGGCCTGTTTTGTAGGCCCGTGGTGTCTTCCTCTCTCACACAGTTTTATTTCAAATCAAATTCGATATATCATTTCATTTTTCACAGTCGCTAACATCGTTTTAGACTCGGTTGAAAAAAAACGGGAAGAAAATCCGATGAAAGTTGCCCTTTATAGAACGAAATGAATTCTCAAAGGCCTGTAACTTCAAGTCCATTGAGATTTATTTTTTTTAAATCGCGGCATGGTCAGTCATACACCGCCCGAAATAAGAGATGGGAAAATGCCGAGATATATATATATTTTGTTTAAATCGCGGCATGGTCAGTCATACACCGCCCGAAATAAGAGACGGGAAAATGCCGAGATATATTAAAAATTCGTCCATTTGATGACAATCGTCACGATTAAATATTTAATTTATACGTCGTCACAATAATGTGGAGAGAGGAGCATAGCTTCGTTCACGTGTCGCCACATACGGGAAATTGCCGAGATATATATTTTTTAAATCGCGGTATGGTCAGTCATACACCGCCTGAAATAACAGACGGGAAAATGCCGAGATATATTAAAAATTCGTCCATTTGATGACAATCGTCACGATGAAATATTTAATTTATACGTTGTCACAATAATGTGGAGAGAGGAGCATAGCTTCGTTCACGTGTCGCCACATACAGGAAATTGCCTAGATATATATTTTTAAAATCGCGGCATGGTCAGTCATACACCGCCTGAAATAACAGATGGGAAAATGCCGAGATATATTAAAAATTCGTCGCCACACACGGGAAATTGCCGAGATATATTTTCACTTTGCACAAAAATAACATCAAGTAATCGAATCAATAGGAATGTCCTGTGCCTATAACATCGACGTTATAGGCACAGCTGCATCTAGGCATTGTGTAACATCGACGCGGCTTTTGTTTTAATTAAAACTTTTTGTACTTGTTAATGCAATATCTGTTCATTTACAATCATTGGTGTGGTTTCACTATTAATTTCTAACACAGAATAACATATTTTTCTGCCGGGGCTCCTCTCAGGGTTCGGAGGTTTACCGAGACCAGGAGATTGGTGAGGAACCCGTAACAGTAGCTAGAACAGAACTCGGTAGAGCGCAAACCTCCACCAGGCTGAACAGTTTGTTTTGTAGTCCACTGATAGGCCGGACCTGGATTTGGACCTGAACTAAAATCTAATCAACTTGTTCTTGTCGCCAAACAAACACGTCCACCATTTTTGTCATAACTCGGCTATAACTTTTTTATATATCATGTTATGTATCACTTTTCACCCGATCTCTCAATGGTGAAGAATGACTTAAAAATTAAATAATCCTTGTAGCCGAATCCATATTCAGATCTTCACCAAAATCGAATCGAATCGTCCTTGTCACACACCCAACCGGTCCACCAAGTTTCGTCCAAATCCATCCACAACGTTTTGGGATATCCTGTAATGTATCGTTTTTGGCCCCATCCCCCATTGATGAAGAATCACTTAGAAGAAGAAAAATTCTAGTAGCCGAATCCGGATCCGGATCTTCACCAAAATCTAATCATTTCAACCTTGTCACATACGCTACATCTCTGCCAAATTTCGTCGGAATCCGTCCACAACTTTTTGAGATATCTTGTTAACAGACAGACAGACAGACAGGGGTGAAAATATAACCTCCATCCATCTTTGGTGGCGGAGGTAATAAGGATTTAATACTGATCAGATCAAGCGTTGTACATGTCGAGTTATGACGTCATAATGAAGGCACCGATGACATCATCTTTAACATACCTTGTTCCCCTTGGGGAACAAGCATTCTGAGTATTGCGCTGCAATACATGTCCCCTGATAGGCCGGTATGACCAGTCACGTAGAGTAGTGCCATAACTTTGTCAAAAATGATCGAATATGCAAATTTATGCACGGTTGATGCTGGTTTTCAAACTTGATCTGAGGTATGCTGAGACACATGTATGTCACGCCTCACCTCGTTGATAAGCCCGCAAGGTCGCTCCGTGGAGCGGCCTGCACGTATTGCACTGTGTGAATTATATAAATTATTACCAAATCACGCTCTGAGGTACTAGCGATTCAAGAGATATCCATTTTTTTTTATATTTCCGTTTAATTAACGATATATGCCAAACCACGTGACCTATCGCAAATTCCAAAAGGGCATTTTAGTAGACTGACATGCTGAACAGATCTGTGAAGTTTCCCCTCGATTGGATCAAAAATGAGGGAGGAGCTCGGTTTTAAAGGTTCATGCTTAAAAACGTCATAACTCTGAAACCATGTGACGCATGACGTCATGCTCGCTGACTTTTTTGTTCGTCATGGGTATGCGATTCTGCCTGCAAAGTTTGGCCTCGATCTGTTCAGCCGTTGCAGAGAAAAAGGGGTTTTCGTGTGTTCGCGAAAAACAATATGGCGACCGAACCACGTGACCTGTGACGTCATAATTACGATTAAAATATTCTACAGACCGAGTCATACGGTGAAAATTAATTTTATCTCAATCGGTCCAATTATTGCAGAGAAAATGTTTTTTAAAGGAAATTAAAACTTAAAATGGCACTGAGTTAAGGATCATCAGAATTTAGAATTCCCAAAGTTCAAAGTGCCATAACTTTGTCAAAAATGATCGAAACGTCGTGAAGTTCGAACTTGACCTGTAACTTATCATGAGGAAACCGTGTACCAAGTTTGAAATCATTAGCATTAAGAGTTTAGAAAAAAAAGTCCGGAAAACTGTTCTTTGAGTGACTGACGGACTGACGGACTGACGGACTGACGGACTGATGGACTGACGGACTGATGGACTGACAGACGGAGGAACGGCGTGCAAACCTATAGTCCCCTCCGGTGTACACCGGTAGGGGACTAATAAATGGAGCAGGGCTTCAACGTAGCCACTGGCCAGTCAAGAGGTGCAGGTCTTAGAGGTGGCCAGTCAGGTGAAGCAGGGCTACAAGGTGGCCAGTCAAGTGGAGCAGGGCTTTGAGGTGGCCAGTCAGGTGGAGCAAGGCTTCGACATGGCCAGTCAAGTGGAACAGTGCTTTGAGGTGGCCAGTCAGGTGAAGCAGGGCTTTGAGGTGGCCAGTCAGGTGGAGCAAGGCTTCGACATGGCCAGTCAAGTGGAACAGTGCTTTGAGGTGGCCAGTCAGGTGAAGCAGGGCTACAAAGTGGCCAGTCAAGTGGAGCAGGGCTTTGAGGTGGCCAGTCAAGTGGAGCAGGGCTTTGACGTGGCCAGTCAATTGGAGCAGGGCTTTGAGGTGGCCAGTCAAGTGGAGCAGGGCTTCGGTATGACCAGTCACATAGAGCCGGGCTTTGAGATGGCCAGTCAAGTGAAGCAGGGCTTTGAGGTGGCCAATCAATTGGAGCAGTGGAGTAGGGCTTTGAGGTGGCCAGTCAAGTGGAGCAGGGCTTTGAGGTGGCCAGTCAAGTGTAGCATGCAGCACTGGTGACCCACGACCAATCCAACGTTGCTCGAAAAGCTTTCCAGGATATTCCCTAACAGCGTTTGTGTAATGTGCTGGTGCCCCTTTCTGCTGGAACCACGCGTTGTCCTTGATACCAAGGTTCTCCAGTTTTCAGGAAGCGAATTAACACTTTGCACACAAAGGCAATGTCACAATTTTTACAAGGGTTGGCAAGACATTGTGGCCACCCTGCATTGGCAGTATTTGTGTTACTATTTTGTACCCAAGAAATGACCCATAATCTGCTTCAGCACTTGCACGACCTGTGCCAACTGTGCCCTTTGTTTTCCTGATAATCCGGGATGTTGGTGCAATGGATTTTGCAAATGTGCGTTTTTTGTCCCACCGAACGATTGGCATGCGATTCGGTCCAATGAGGGATGATCGATCGTTAAACATGGCGTGCATCGCATTTTGAATGATAACGATTCCTTTGAAAAGTGCATTCCCGCATTTCCATTGTGTGCGTGGTATCGATCGGGAGAGGGCCGGAAGGGTTGGGGTTTGGGTCATAGGTCGGCGCCTTAGGATTGGATCGATCTGGCACGAATCGTTAATTGGGTTTTCATTCTGCACCCCTTGTCTCGGGTGAGGCCTTGAGGACGCATCACTGTTTGGAGTTGCAATGAGTTGGATACAAATGGATCTGCTTTGCGGTTGACTTTTTTTTTTTTTTTTTTGTATACAAGATCGAGGCTCGTGAAAGAGCGAACATTAATCACACAGAAAGACAAACAGACACATAAAACAAATAACATCGGGAGCGGTAGACAAGATGGGGAGAGAGGGGGAAGGACACAAACACAACATTTGAGAGCAGGGACCGAGAGACATGGAGACATGGAGAGATCTGTGGGAGGGAGAGGGCTTTGGGGGGGAGGCATGTGAAGGGGGGGAGGCATGTGAAGGGGGGGAGGCATGTGAAGGGGGGGGGGGGGGTGGGAGAGGTATAAACATATGGACACTGCCAGGATTTCCAGGAAATAAGTTGGAATTTCAAACAAGGTGGATCTGGGGTGAATTAGTGGGGGTAGAAAAGATCAAGGTTATGGATGGGGGAAGATAAGAGATGGTGGTGAACAGCTGTTTTAAAGACCTGGAGGGAGGAGAGGGATTGAAGGGAGTGTGGGAGTTTGTTCCACAGGCGGGAGAAAAGAGGAATGAAAGAGTGAAGGTGAGCAGAGAGCCGAGATTTCGGCAGTTTAACCATCAGAGGGTTGCTGGCAGATCTTGTGCGACCTGTAGGAATATTTGGGGGACAGAGCACAGAGAGAGCTGGGGGAGCAAGGCCGGAGAGGAGTCGGTAGAAGACAGAAAGACCACCTACCTGCCTGCGGTGAGTGAGTGAAAGGCCCTCAGAGATAGCTTCATCGCGGGAGATTCCAATGATTTTGAAAGCTTTGGATTCAACAGCGTGAAGCCGAGCCAGGTGTGAGGCAGGAGCACCAGCCCATAGGGGAGAACAGTATTCCATTGAGCTGCGGATGAAAGCCTTGTATGTGGTGAGGAGCTCAGGTGTGCCGAGGAAGGACTTCGCACGACGGAGGATGCCCAGTCGGCGACTGGCTTTGGAGGCCAGCTTGGAAATGTGGTTTTCCCAAGAAAGATCATGGCAGATAGTGAGACCCAAAAGCTTGAGTGACAGAACTTCTTGGAGAGGATTGTTGAGAAAGTAGATGGGAGGGTTGTCCAGTCGATCTTTTCGGAGAGACATAGTAAGAGAGTGAGATTTGGCAGGATTGAAAGACATGTTCCACTTGTTTGACCAGTCTGTGATTTTGTCCAGGTCTTCAGAGAGTGAGGAGGCTGCAGACTGCCGATCTGAGGGAAGAGGAATGGAGCGGCAGAGAGTGGAGTCATCAGCAAAGAGATAGAGAGGATTTTCAAGAGAGTCAGAGAGATCATTGATGAAGACGAGAAAAAGCACAGGGCTTTTATCCAAATGATGCAAACCCAGGATTGTTTGAATGGAATTCGATCTTTGATCTGGTAGAATGCAATTCGGGCTTCTCTCTCTTGTATTCCTCATACGTGGATGGCTGACCTGTGATGGTGCAGGCAGCAAGGTGGAGTCCATGAACGACCTCACCCTCATCCCATCCCTGTTTCCTCCTTGGGGTCCTTGGGTCATGTGAGCATATTTCCTAAATCGATTTGACTTCTTATCTGGTTTTGTGTTTCTGCAGTTCAGCCAGAATTTTTATTATTTATGTCACAGCCTGTGTAGGTGTCACCTGACTGCTTCCTATTTGCGCTCTTGCATGAGCCACTCGCCTTCTCTTTGCCAACTCTCCATTTTTAAAACTTCACCAAAAGCCATTGTCGTTTGTTGATTTGTAGCTGCAGATCTTTCCATGGGTATTCTGCAGAAAGCCAAGGACAATGTGCATGTAACGTAGGTAGGAATACATTGGAATTTTAAAAATTGCTCGACCCAAAGCACCATTTCCCAAATGGGGGGTGGCAGGCACCTCTAAATGAACCCCCTGAGACGTCGAGCGCCAAACTGAGTTTGTGTACCTCGACAATGCTTCACGTTGATGGAAATTATTTGTGGAAGGGGATTCCAAATAGGAACCTGCATAACGAAAACCTAATTAGGTTTCGTCTACGTACAATGTACAGGAATACCCATTGTTTTTACGAGAATTTTTCTTCTTATTCTTCCACCTGTCTTTCAGGTCCGAAAATTTTTAAATCAATGTTTTCTGCAACTGTTGGTCCGATTGGCACGAAATTGTCACCAAGTGATTGGCTAGACCTGTATAATTTTTTACTGATAATAATGACGTCATAGGTCACGTCATAGGTCACGTGGTATGGGTGCCATCTTGGAAAAACAAAAAACATTTGCACCTTGATATCTCAAAAAGTGCTGCACAGAAGAAAATTGAGACATGTCTCATTGTAAAGAACTCTCCATGGAGAATAACCTGTGTGAATGATGATGTCATATGTGCCTCCATTATGACGTCATAATTCGAAAAGTAAGAAACTTCATCTGATCAGGATGAAATTGAGCATCATCTAGGGATAAATCGATAGAGAAAAAAAAAATGAAATCATATGTCACATGGTTTGGCCACCATATTGTTTTTCGTGAAAAACATGAAAACCCCTTTTTCTCCGCAACCACTGAACAGATCGAGGCCAATCTTCACATGTATGACCGCATACCCATGACGAACAAAAAGTTCCCAGGCTGATTACGTTATAGGTCACGTGGTTTCGGAGCTATAAATTTTTGAAGCATAAATCTTTAAAACCTACCTCCTCCCTCACGTTTGATCATATCGAGTGGAAACTTCACAAATATGTTCCACATGGCTGAGTGCTAAAATGACCTTTTGGAATTTGCGATAGGTCACATGGTTTAGCAGCGATGAATAATTGAACGAAAATCATATAAACCTTGTATCTCTTGAACCGCTTCATTGATCGACGTCAAACTTTAAAGTCATATAGAAAGCGTCAAGTGGAATACACTTGTGAAGCTTCAACATGATGGGTTTTTCTGTTTGGCAGCCATAAATAATTAATTGAAGGGAAATATTTAAAAAAAGTTATCTTGAACCGCTTCATTGATCAAGGTTCAACTTTAACCTGATGTAGAGGTTGTCAAGTGGAACAAGTGTTAAAAATTTCAACATGATTGGTTGTACGGTTGGGAAGGTAGAAGTTGTTGTGTGAAGAAGAAGAAGAAACTCTACATTTTATCTTCTCCAGCCATGCGACTTTTCGGTGTAGGTTTAATTTATGATGAAAGCGGGGTTGTATCAAAGCGGGTTTGCATGAAAGTGGTAAGGTGGGTAAATCCGGTCATCATTGCCAGCAGTTATAAAGTAGCAGTTCTAGTTATTGTTTATTTTTTGTTTTCAGCAAGTGCATATAAGGTGGGATAGCCCAGTTTACTTCTCAGCAGCTCAGGTGTTTGCGCCTGTGGAATTAACCAATTGTATTGGCTTTGAAATGGAAACCACCCTTGTAAAAAGCTTTGCATTGTTAAGATGCTGTCGGTGGTGATATCATTCCGTTGGTGGTAATATAACAATTCACCCTCAGTGGTTATATAACAATTCACCCTCAGTGGTTATATAACAATTCACCCTCAGTGATTATATAACAATTCACCCTCAGTGATTATATAACAATTCACCCTCAGTGATTATATAACAATTCACCCTCAGTGGTTATATAACAATTCACCCTCAGTGGTTATATAACAATTCACCCTCAGTGATTATATAACAATTCACCCTCAGTGATTATATAACAATTCACCCTCAGTGATTATATAACAATTCACCCTCAGTGGTTATATAACAATTCACCCTCAGTGGTTATATAACAATTCACCATCAGTGATTATATAACAATTCACCCTCAGTGATTATATAACAATTCACCATCAGTGATTATATAACAATTCACCATCAGTGGTTATATAACAATTCACCCTCAGTGGTTATATAACAATTCACCCTCAGTGATTATATAACAATTCACCCTCAGTGATTATATAACAATTCACCCTCAGTGGTTATATAACAATTCACCCTCAGTGGTTATATAACAATTCACCCTCAGTGATTATATAACAATTCACCCTCAGTGATTATATAACAATTCACCCTCAGTGATTATATAACAATTCACCCTCAGTGATTATATAACAATTCACCCTCAGTGATTATATAACAATTCACCCTCAGTGATTATATAACAATTCACCCTCAGTGGTTATATAACAATTCACCATCAGTGATTATATAACAATTCACCCTCAGTGATTATATAACAATTCACCCTCAGTGGTTATATAACAATTCACCCTCAGTGATTATATAACAATTCACCCTCAGTGGTTATATAACAATTCACCCTCAGTGATTATATAACAATTCACCCTCAGTGATTATATAACAATTCACCCTCAGTGATTATATAACAATTCACCCTCAGTGGTTATATAACAATTCACCCTCAGTGATTATATAACAATTCACCCTCAGTGGTTATATAACAATTCACCCTCAGTGATTATATAACAATTCACCCTCAGTGATTATATAACAATTCACCCTCAATGATTATATAACAATTCACCCTCAGTGATTATATAACAATTCACCCTCAGTGGTTATATAACAATTCACCCTCAGTGATTATATAACAATTCACCCTCAATGATTATATAACAATTCACCCTCAGTGGTTATATAACAATTCACCCTCAGTGGTTATATAACAATTCACCCTCAGTGGTTATATAACAATTCACCCTCAGTGATTATATAACAATTCACCCTCAGTGATTATATAACAATTCACCCTCAATGATTATATAACAATTCACCCTCAGTGGTTATATAACAATTCACCCTCAGTGGTTATATAACAATTCACCCTCAGTGGTTATATAACAATTCACCCTCAGTGGTTATATAACAATTCACCCTCAGTGGTTATATAACAATTCACCATCAGTGGTTATATAACAATTCACCCTCAGTGATTATATAACAATTCACCCTCAGTGGTTATATAACAATTCACCCTCAGTGATTATATAACAATTCACCCTCAGTGGTTATATAACAATTCACCCTCAGTGGTTATATAACAATTCACCCTCAGTGGTTATATAACAATTCACCATCAGTGATTATATAACAATTCACCCTCAGTGGTTATATAACAATTCACCCTCAATGATTATATAACAATTCACCCTCAGTGGTTATATAACAATTCATCCTCAGTGATTATATAACAATTCATCCTCAGTGATTATATAACAATTCATCCTCAGTGATTATATAACAATTCACCCTCAGTGATTATATAACAATTCATCCTCAGTGATTATATAACAATTCACCCTCAGTGGTTATATAACAATTCACCCTCAGTGGTTATATAACAATTCATCCTCAGTGATTATATAACAATTCATCCTCAGTGGTTATATAACAATTCACCCTCAGTGATTATATAACAATTCACCCTCAGTGATTATATAACAATTCACCCTCAGTGATTATATAACAATTCACCCTCAGTGGTTATATAACAATTCACCCTCAATGGTTATATAACAATTCACCCTCAGTGATTATATAACAATTCACCCTCAGTGATTATATAACAATTCACCCTCAGTGATTATATAACAATTCACCCTCAGTGGTTATATAACAATTCACCCTCAGTGGTTATATAACAATTCACCATCAGTGATTATATAACAATTCACCCTCAGTGATTATATAACAATTCACCCTCAGTGGTTATATAACAATTCACCCTCAATGGTTATATAACAATTCACCCTCAGTGATTATATAACAATTCACCCTCAGTGATTATATAACAATTCACCCTCAGTGATTATATAACAATTCACCCTCAGTGGTTATATAACAATTCACCATCAGTGGTTATATAACAATTCACCCTCAGTGATTATATAACAATTCACCCTCAGTGATTATATAACAATTCACCCTCAGTGATTATATAACAATTCACCCTCAGTGGTTATATAACAATTCACCATCAGTGGTTATATAACAATTCACCCTCAGTGATTATATAACAATTCACCCTCAATGATTATATAACAATTCACCCTCAGTGGTTATATAACAATTCACCCTCAGTGATTATATAACAATTCACCCTCAGTGGTTATATAACAATTCACCCTCAGTGGTTATATAACAATTCACCATCAGTGATTATATAACAATTCACCCTCAGTGGTTATATAACAATTCACCCTCAGTGATTATATAACAATTCACCCTCAGTGATTATATAACAATTCACCCTCAGTGATTATATAACAATTCACCCTCAGTGATTATATAACAATTCACCCTCAGTGATTATATAACAATTCACCCTCAGTGGTTATATAACAATTCACCCTCAGTGATTATATAACAATTCACCCTCAGTGATTATATAACAATTCACCCTCAGTGATTATATAACAATTCACCCTCAGTGATTATATAACAATTCACCCTCAGTGATTATATAACAATTCACCATCAGTGATTATATAACAATTCACCCTCAGTGGTTATATAACAATTCACCATCAGTGATTATATAACAATTCACCCTCAGTGGTTATATAACAATTCACCCTCAGTGATTATATAACAATTCACCCTCAGTGATTATATAACAATTCACCATCAGTGATTATATAACAATTCACCCTCAGTGATTATATAACAATTCACCATCAGTGATTATATAACAATTCACCCTCAGTGATTATATAACAATTCACCATCAGTGATTATATAACAATTCACCCTCAGTGATTATATAACAATTCACCCTCAGTGGTTATATAACAATTCACCCTCAGTGGTTATATAACAATTCACCCTCAGTGGTTATATAACAATTCACCCTCAGTGATTATATAACAATTCACCCTCAGTGATTATATAACAATTCACCCTCAGTGATTATATAACAATTCACCCTCAGTGATTATATAACAATTCACCCTCAGTGATTATATAACAATTCACCCTCAGTGATTATATAACAATTCACCCTCAGTGATTATATAACAATTCACCCTCAGTGATTATATAACAATTCACCCTCAGTGATTATATAACAATTCACCCTCAGTGATTATATAACAATTCACCCTCAGTGATTATATAACAATTCACCCTCAGTGATTACATAACAATTCACCCTCAGTGATTATATAACAATTCACCCTCAGTGATTATATAACAATTCACCCTCAGTGATTATATAACAATTCACCCTCAGTGATTATATAACAATTCACCCTCAGTGATTATATAACAATTCACCCTCAGTGATTATATAACAATTCACCCTCAGTGATTATATAACAATTCACCCTCAGTGATTATATAACAATTCACCCTCAGTGATTATATAACAATTCACCCTCAGTGATTATATAACAATTCACCCTCAGTGATTATATAACAATTCACCCTCAGTGATTATATAACAATTCACCATCAGTGATTATATAACAATTCACCCTCAGTGATTATATAACAACTCACCCTCAGTGATTATATAACAATTCACCCTCAGTGATTATATAACAATTCACCCTCAGTGATTATATAACAATTCACCCTCAGTGATTATATAACAATTCACCCTCAGTGATTATATAACAATTCACCCTCAGTGATTATATAACAATTCACCCTCAGTGATTATATAACAATTCACCCTCAGTGGTTATATAACAATTCACCATCAGTGGTTATATAACAATTCACCCTCAGTGATTATATAACAATTCACCCTCAGTGATTATATAACAATTCACCATCAGTGGTTATATAACAATTCACCATCAGTGGTTATATAACAATTCACCCTCAGTGGTTATATAACAATTCACCCTCAGTGGTTATATAACAATTCACCCTCAGTGATTATATAACAATTCACCATCAGTGGTTATATAACAATTCACCCTCAGTGGTAATATAACAATTCACCCTCAGTGATTATATAACAATTCACCATCAGTGATTATATAACAATTCACCATCAGTGGTTATATAACAATTCACCCTCAGTGGTAATATAACAATTCACCCTCAGTGATTATATAACAATTCACCATCAGTGATTATATAACAATTCACCATCAGTGGTTATATAACAATTCACCCTCAGTGGTAATATAACAATTCACCCTCAGTGATTATATAACAATTCACCATCAGTGATTATATAACAATTCACCATCAGTGGTTATATAACAATTCACCATCAGTGATTATATAACAATTCACCCTCAGTGGTTATATAACAATTCACCCTCAGTGATTATATAACAATTCACCATCAGTGGTTATATAACAATTCACCATCAGTGGTTATATAACAATTCACCATCAGTGGTTATATAACAATTCACCATCAGTGGTTATATAACAATTCACCATCAGTGATTATATAACAATTCACCCTCAGTGGTTATATAACAATTCACCCTCAGTGATTATATAACAATTCACCATCAGTGGTTATATAACAATTCACCATCAGTGGTTATATAACAATTCACCATCAGTGGTTATATAACAATTCACCATCAGTGGTTATATAACAATTCACCATCAGTGGTTATATAACAATTCACCATCAGTGGTTATATAACAATTCACCATCAGTGGTTATATAACAATTCACCATCAGTGGTTATATAACAATTCACCCTCAGTGGTTATATAACAATTCACCCTCAGTGATTATATAACAATTCACCCTCAGTGATTATATAACAATTCACCATCAGTGGTTATATAACAATTCACCCTCAGTGGTTATATAACAATTCACCCTCAGTGATTATATAACAATTCACCCTCAGTGATTATATAACAATTCACCATCAGTGGTTATATAACAATTCACCCTCAGTGATTATATAACAATTCACCCTCAGTGATTATATAACAATTCACCCTCAGTGATTATATAACAATTCACCCTCAGTGGTTATATAACAATTCACCATCAGTGGTTATATAACAATTCACCCTCAGTGATTATATAACAATTCACCCTCAGTGATTATATAACAATTCACCCTCAGTGATTATATAACAATTCACCCTCAGTGGTTATATAACAATTCACCCTCAGTGATTATATAACAATTCACCCTCAGTGGTTATATAACAATTCACCCTCAGTGATTATATAACAATTCACCCTCAGTGATTATATAACAATTCACCATCAGTGGTTATATAACAATTCACCCTCAGTGATTATATAACAATTCACCCTCAGTGATTATATAACAATTCACCATCAGTGATTATATAACAATTCACCCTCAGTGGTTATATAACAATTCACCCTCAGTGATTATATAACAATTCACCCTCAGTGATTATATAACAATTCACCCTCAGTGATTATATAACAATTCACCATCAGTGATTATATAACAATTCACCATCAGTGATTATATAACAATTCACCCTCAGTGGTAATATAACAATTCACCCTCAGTGATTATATAACAATTCACCATCAGTGATTATATAACAATTCACCCTCAGTGATTATGTAACAATTCACCATCAGTGGTAATATAACAATTCACCCTCAGTGATTATGTAACAATTCACCATCAGTGATTATGTAACAATTCACCATCAGTGGTAATATAACAATTCACCCTCAGTGATTATGTAACAATTCACCATCAGTGGTTATATAACAATTCACCCTCAGTGATTATGTAACAATTCACCATCAGTGGTAATATAACAATTCACCCTCAGTGATTATGTAACAATTCACCATCAGTGGTAATATAACAATTCACCATCAGTGATTATGTAACAATTCACCATCAGTGGTAATATAACAATTCACCATCAGTGGTAATATAACAATTCACCATCAGTGGTAATATAACAATTCACCATCAGTGATTATGTAACAATTCACCATCAGTGATTATGTAACAATTCACCATCAGTGGTAATATAACAATTCACCATCAGTGGTAATATAACAATTCACCATCAGTGGTAATATAACAATTCACCATCAGTGATTATGTAACAATTCACCATCAGTGGTAATATAACAATTCACCCTCAGTGATTATATAACAATTCACCCTCAGTGATTATGTAACAATTCACCATCAGTGGTAATATAACAATTCACCCTCAGTGATTATGTAACAATTCACCATCAGTGGTTATATAACAATTCACCCTCAGTGATTATATAACAATTCACCCTCAGTGGTTATATAACAATTCACCATCAGTGGTTATATAACAATTCACCCTCAGTGATTATATAACAATTCACCCTCAGTGGTAATATAACAATTCACCCTCAGTGATTATATAACAATTCACCATCAGTGGTTATATAACAATTCACCCTCAGTGATTATATAACAATTCACCATCAGTGGTAATATAACAATTCACCCTCAGTGATTATGTAACAATTCACCATCAGTGGTTATATAACAATTCACCCTCAGTGATTATATAACAATTCACCCTCAGTGATTATATAACAATTCACCATCAGTGGTTATATAACAATTCACCCTCAGTGATTATATAACAATTCACCCTCAGTGGTAATATAACAATTCACCCTCAGTGGTTATATAACAATTCACCCTCAGTGATTATATAACAATTCACCCTCAGTGATTATATAACAATTCACCCTCAGTGATTATATAACAATTCACCCTCAGTGATTATATAACAATTCACCCTCAGTGATTATATAACAATTCACCCTCAGTGATTATATAACAATTCACCATCAGTGATTATATAACAATTCACCCTCAGTGATTATATAACAATTCACCCTCAGTGATTATATAACAATTCACCATCAGTGATTATATAACAATTCACCCTCAGTGGTTATATAACAATTCACCCTCAGTGGTAATATAACAATTCACCATCAGTGGTAATATAACAATTCACCCTCAGTGATTATATAACAATTCACCATCAGTGATTATATAACAATTCACCCTCAGTGATTATATAACAATTCACCCTCAGTGATTATATAACAATTCACCCTCAGTGATTATATAACAATTCACCCTCAGTGATTATATAACAATTCACCCTCAGTGGTAATATAACAATTCACCCTCAGTGGTAATATAACAATTCACCCTCAGTGGTTATATAACAATTCACCCTCAGTGATTATATAACAATTCACCATCAGTGATTATATAACAATTCACCATCAGTGGTTATATAACAATTCACCCTCAGTGATTATATAACAATTCACCCTCAGTGATTATATAACAATTCACCCTCAGTGATTATATAACAATTCATCCTCAGTGATTATATAACAATTCACCCTCAGTGATTATATAACAATTCACCATCAGTGATTATATAACAATTCACCCTCAGTGGTTATATAACAATTCGCCCTCAGTGGTTATATAACAATTCGCCCTCAGTGGTTATATAACAATTCACCATCAGTGGTTATATAACAACTCGCCATCAGTGGTTGTAACACCTCACCAGTCACCATTGGTGGTTTTAACAACTTGTAACATTTTGCCGGTTCTAATAACTTGTTATTTCAACCTACTACCGGTTAGAAATCACTGTCATTGATAACACATTGCCAGTAATAACCTTCGTATTGTCACGTCAGACAGCCTCTGTTAATACGGGCCATCTGCGCTGGGATAAGCCTGGTGTTAGCTCAATGGTTAAAGTGGTTGGCTTAAGATATTATGGTCTTGAGTTTGAGCGCCTGTCGTGCCATAGAAAAAACACCAGGTGGGTTGACTGAGCCTCTCATCCGGCCAAGGTCGGCAAAATGAACATCAGTTTTCTTGTAGCAGGGGCACTGCTTTAGTGGCACAGCTGCACTTCCAGAAAATGATGCAACCAGCAGCCACAGGCTGCGTACGAAACCACAACAACTGCACCGAGAGCCTTTGTCCCAGGAAATGGCTGAACAGTTTCTATCCTACTGCGTTCAGTTATTAATTGATCTTTACCGTTCCGTCGCCCAAATGAGCCAAAATTGACAGCACACGCACAGGAGGCAGATGGATCGAACACGTTTCTTACCTTTTAAAACGGTTTATTTATAAAGAATATAGGGGGAAAAGTATGCGGGACAAGCAGTTTGGAAGAGAGAGAGAGAGAGAGAGAGAGAGAGACTGACAGAGACTGACAGAGACTGACAGACAGGGAGAGAGAGAGACCGACAGACAGGGAGAGAGAGAGAGAGAGAAAAAAAAGAAGAAGAAGAAGAAGAGAGGCATATGCAAATTTATGTACTGTATAAGGATGAGAAATAAATAAAACCTAACCCACACTCAGTGCCATTGATCACACTTGTACAAACATTAAAAATGCAGGTGAGGACTTTTCTTTGGCACAATGTGCAGGGTGGAAGGCGATGATGCAGCCAGTTACGGAAGCCAGCGACAAAATGAGCCAAAAATGAAGTAAACCAGCGAGAAACTAAGTCTATTTTTTGTAAAAGACAGCTGCACATTTGTTTAACTCTTTTTGTTAAAGTTGATTATCCTGTGGAGGATTGAGGTTTTATTTCTGTTAAATTTGATTATCCTGGTGAGGATTGAGGTTTTATTTTATTAAAGTTGATTATCCTGGTGAGGATTGAGGTTTTATTTTATTAAAGTTGATTATCCTGGTGAGGATTGAGGTTTTATTTTATTAAAGTTGATTATCCTGTGGAGGATTGAGGTTTTATTTCTGTTAAAGTTGATTATCCTGGTGAGGATTGGGGTTTTATTTTATTAAAGTTGATTATCCTGGTGAGGATTGAGGTTTTATTTTATTAAAGTTGATTATCCTGGTGAGGATTGAGGTTTTACTTTATTAAAGTTGATTATCCTGGTGAGGATTGAGGTTTTATTTTATTAAAGTTGATTATCCTGGTGAGGATTGAAGTTTTATTTTATTAAAGTTGATTATCCTGGTGAGGATTGAGGTTTTATTTTATTAAAGTTGATTATCCTGGTGAGGATTGAGGTTTTATTTTATTAAAGTTGATTATCCTGGTGAGGATTGATGTTTTATTTCTGTTAAAGTTGATTATCCTGGTGAGGATTGAGGTTTTATTTTATTAAAGTTGATTATCCTGGTGAGGATGGATGTTTTATTTTTGTTAAAGTTGATTATCCAGGTGATGATTGAGGTTTTATTTTATTAAAGTTGATTATCCAGGTGATGATTGAGGTTTTATTTTATTAAAGTTGCTTATCCTGGTGAGGATTGAGGTTTTATTTTATTAAAGTTGATTATCCTGGTGAGGATTGAGGTTTTATTTTATTAAAGTTGATTATCCTGGTGAGTATTGAAGTTTTATTTTATTAAAGTTGATTATCCTGGTGAGGATTGATGTTTTATTTCTGTTAAAGTTGATTATCCTGGTGAGGATTGAGGTTATATTTTATTAAAGTTGATTATCCTGGTGAGGATTGAGGTTTTATTTTATTAAAGTTGATTATCCTGGTGAGGATTGAGGTTTTATTTTATTAAAGTTGATTATCCTGGTGATGATTGAGGTTTTATTTCTGTTAAAGTTGATTATCCTGGTGAGGATTGAGGTTTTATTTTATTAAAGTTGATTATCCTGGTGAGGATTGAGGTTTTATTTTATTAAAGTTGATTATCCTGGTGAGTATTGAAGTTTTATTTTTATTAAAGTTGATTATCCTGGTGAGGATTGATGTTTTATTTCTGTTAAAGTTGATTATCCTGGTGAGGATTGAGGTTTTATTTTATTAAAGTTGATTATCCTGGTGATGATTGAGGTTTTATTTTATTAAAGTTGATTATCCTGGTGATGATTGAGGTTTTATTTTATTAAAGTTGATTATCCTGGTGATGATTGGGGTTTTATTTTATTAAAGTTGATTATCCTGGTGAGGATTGAGGTTTTATTTTATTAAAGTTGATTATCCTGGTGATGATTGAGGTTTTATTTTATTAAAGTTGATTATCCTGGTGAGTATTGTGGTTTCATTTTTGTTAAAGTTGATTATCCTGGTGAGGATTGAGGTTTTATTTTATTAAAGTTGATTATCCTGGTGATGATTGAGGTTTTATTTCATTAAAGTTGATTATCCTGGTGAGGATTGATGTTTTATTTTATTAAAGTTGATTATCCTGGTGAGGATTGATGTTTTATTTCATTAAAGTTGATTATCCTGGTGAGGATTGATGTTTTATTTTATTAAAGTTGATTATCCTGGTGAGTATTGTGGTTTTATTTTTGTTAAAGTTGATTATCCTGGTGATGATTGAGGTTTTATTTCATTAAAGTTGATTATCCTGGTGAGGATTGATGTTTTATTTTATTAAAGTTGATTATCCTGGTGATGCTTGAGGTTTTATTTTATTAAAGTTGATTATCCAGGTGAGGATTGAGGTTTTATTTTATTAAAGTTGATTATCCAGGTGAGGATTGAGGTTTTATTTTATTAAAGTTGATTATCCTGGTGATGATTGAGGTTTTATTTTATTAAAGTTGATTATCCAGGTGAGGATTGAGGTTTTATTTTATTAAAGTTGATTATCCAGGTGAGGATTGAGGTTTTATTTTATTAAAGTTGATTATCCTGGTGAGGATTGATGTTTTATTTTATTAAAGTTGATTATCCTGGTGAGGATTGAGGTTTTATTTTATTAAAGTTGATTATCCTGGTGAGGATTGAGGTTTTATTTTATTAAAGTTGATTATCCTGGGGAGGATTGAGGTTTTATTTTATTAAAGTTGATTATCCTGGTGATGATTGAGGTTTTATTTCATTAAAGTTGATTATCCTGGTGAGGATTGATGTTTTATTTTATTAAAGTTGATTATCCTGGTGAGGATTGAGGTTTTATTTTATTAAAGTTGATTATCCTGGTGAGGATTGAGGTTTTATTTTATTAAAGTTGATTATCCTGGTGAGGATTGAGGTTTTATTTTATTAAAGTTGATTATCCTGGTGATGATTGAGGTTTTATTTCATGAAAGTTGATTATCCTGGTGAGGATTGATGTTTTATTTTATTAAAGTTGATTATCCTGGTGAGGATTGAGGTTTTATTTTATTAAAGTTGATTATCCTGGTGAGTATTGTGGTTTTATTTTTGTTGAAGTTGATTATCCTGGTGATGATTGAGGTTTTATTTCATTAAAGTTGATTATCCTGGTGAGGATTGATGTTTTATTTTATTAAAGTTGATTATCCAAGTGAGTATTGTGGTTTTATTTTTGTTAAAGTTGATTATCCTGATGAGGATTGAGGTTTTATTTTATTAAAGTTGATTATCCAGGTGAGGATTGAGGTTTTATTTTATTAAAGATGATTATCCAGGTGAGGATTGAGGTTTTATTTTATTAAAGTTGATTATCCTGGTGATGATTGAGGTTTTATTTTATTAAAGTTGATTATCCTGGTGAGGATTGAGGTTTTATTTTATTAAAGTTGATTATCCAGGTGAGGATTGAGGTTTTATTTTATTAAAGTTGATTATCCAGGTGAGGATTGAGGTTTTATTTTATTAAAGTTGATTATCCTGGTGATGATTGAGGTTTTATTTTATTAAAGTTGATTATCCTGGTGAGGATTGAGGTTTTACTTTATTAAAGTTGATTATCCTGGTGATGATTGAGGTTTTATTTTATTAAAGTTGATTATCCTGGTGATGATTGAGGTTTTATTTTATTAAAGTTGATTATCCTGGTGAGGATTGAGGTTTTATTTTATTAAAGTTGATTATCCTGGTGAGTATTGAGGTTTTATTTTATTAAAGTTGATTATCCTGGTGATGATTGAGGTTTTATTTTATTAAAGTTGATTATCCTGGTGATGATTGAGGTTTTATTTTATTAAAGTTGATTATCCTGGTGATGATTGAGGTTTTATTTTATTAAAGTTGATTATCCTGGTGAGGATTGAGGTTTTATTTCTGTTAAAGTTGATTATCCTGGTGAGGATTGGGGTTTTATTTTTGTTAAAGTTGATTATCCTGGTGAGGATTGAGGTTTTATTTTATTAAAGTTGATTATCCTGGTGATGATTGAGGTTTTATTTTATTAAAGTTGATTATCCTGGTGAGGATTGAGGTTTTATTTTATTAAAGTTGATTATCCTGGTGAGGATTGAGGTTTTATTTCTGTTAAAGTTGATTATCCTGGTGAGGATTGGGGTTTTATTTTTGTTAAAGTTGATTATCCTGGTGAGGATTGAGGTTTTATTTTATTAAAGTTGATTATCCTGGTGATGATTGAGGTTTTATTTTATTAAAGTTGATTATCCTGGTGAGGATTGAGGTTTTATTTTATTAAAGTTGATTATCCTGGTGAGGATTGAGGTTTTATTTCTGTTAAAGTTGATTATCCTGGTGAGGATTGGGGTTTTATTTTATTAAAGTTGATTATCCTGGTGAGGATTGAGGTTTTATTTTATTAAAGTTGATTATCCTGGTGATGATTGAGGTTTTATTTTATTAAAGTTGATTATCCTGGTGATGATTGAGGTTTTATTTTATTAAAGTTGATTATCCTGGTGATGATTGATGTTTTATTTTTGCTAAAGTTGATTATCCTGGTGATGATTGAGGTTTTATTTCTGTTAAAGTTGATTATCCTGGTGAGGATTGAGGTTTTATTTTATTAAAGTTGATTATCCTGGTGATGATTGAGGTTTTATTTCTGTTAAAGTTGATTATCCTGGTGATGATTGAGGTTTTATTTTATTAAAGTTGATTATCCTGTTGATGATTGAGGTTTTATTTTATTAAAGTTGATTATCCTGGTGATGATTGAGGTTTTATTTCTGTTAAAGTTGATTATCCTGGTGATGATTGAGGTTTTATTTCTGTTAAAGTTGATTATCCTGGTGAGGATTGGGGTTTTATTTTATTAAAGTTGATTATCCTGGTGATGATTGAGGTTTTATTTTATTAAAGTTGATTATCCTGGTGAGGATTGAGGTTTTATTTTATTAAAGTTGATTATCCTGGTGATGATTGAGGTTTTATTTTATTAAAGTTGATTATCTTGGTGAGGATTGAGGTTTTATTTTATTAAAGTTGATTATCCTGGTGAGGATTGAGGTTTTATTTCTGTTAAAGTTGATTATCCTGGTGAGGATTGGGGTTTTATTTTTGTTAAAGTTGATTATCCTGGTGAGGATTGAGGTTTTATTTTATTAAAGTTGATTATCCTGGTGATGATTGAGGTTTTATTTTATTAAAGTTGATTATCCTGGTGATGATTGAGGTTTTATTTTATTAAAGTTGATTATCTTGGTGATGATTGAGGTTTTATTTTATTAAAGTTGATTATCCTGGTGAGGATTGAGGTTTTATTTCTGTTAAAGTTGATTATCCTGGTGAGGATTGGGGTTTTATTTTTGTTAAAGTTGATTATCCTGGTGAGGATTGAGGTTTTATTTTATTAAAGTTGATTATCCTGGTGATGATTGAGGTTTTATTTTATTAAAGTTGATTATCCTGGTGAGGATTGAGGTTTTATTTTATTAAAGTTGATTATCCAGGTGAGGATTGAGGTTTTATTTTATTAAAGTTGATTATCCAGGTGAGGATTGAGGTTTTATTTTATTAAAGTTGATTATCCTGGTGATGATTGAGGTTTTATTTTATTAAAGTTGATTATCCAGGTGAGGATTGAGGTTTTATTTTATTAAAGTTGATTATCCAGGTGAGGATTGAGGTTTTATTTTATTAAAGTTGATTATCCTGGTGAGGATTGATGTTTTATTTTATTAAAGTTGATTATCCTGGTGAGGATTGAGGTTTTATTTTATTAAAGTTGATTATCCTGGTGAGGATTGAGGTTTTATTTTATTAAAGTTGATTATCTTGGTGATGATTGAGGTTTTATTTTATTAAAGTTGATTATCCTGGTGAGGATTGAGGTTTTATTTCTGTTAAAGTTGATTATCCTGGTGAGGATTGGGGTTTTATTTTTGTTAAAGTTGATTATCCTGGTGAGGATTGAGGTTTTATTTTATTAAAGTTGATTATCCTGGTGATGATTGAGGTTTTATTTTATTAAAGTTGATTATCCTGGTGAGGATTGAGGTTTTATTTTATTAAAGTTGATTATCCAGGTGAGGATTGAGGTTTTATTTTATTAAAGTTGATTATCCAGGTGAGGATTGAGGTTTTATTTTATTAAAGTTGATTATCCTGGTGATGATTGAGGTTTTATTTTATTAAAGTTGATTATCCAGGTGAGGATTGAGGTTTTATTTTATTAAAGTTGATTATCCAGGTGAGGATTGAGGTTTTATTTTATTAAAGTTGATTATCCTGGTGAGGATTGATGTTTTATTTTATTAAAGTTGATTATCCTGGTGAGGATTGAGGTTTTATTTTATTAAAGTTGATTATCCTGGTGAGGATTGAGGTTTTATTTTATTAAAGTTGATTATCCTGGGGAGGATTGAGGTTTTATTTTATTAAAGTTGATTATCCTGGTGATGATTGAGGTTTTATTTCATTAAAGTTGATTATCCTGGTGAGGATTGATGTTTTATTTTATTAAAGTTGATTATCCTGGTGAGGATTGAGGTTTTATTTTATTAAAGTTGATTATCCTGGTGAGGATTGAGGTTTTATTTTATTAAAGTTGATTATCCTGGTGAGGATTGAGGTTTTATTTTATTAAAGTTGATTATCCTGGTGATGATTGAGGTTTTATTTCATGAAAGTTGATTATCCTGGTGAGGATTGATGTTTTATTTTATTAAAGTTGATTATCCTGGTGAGGATTGAGGTTTTATTTTATTAAAGTTGATTATCCTGGTGAGTATTGTGGTTTTATTTTTGTTGAAGTTGATTATCCTGGTGATGATTGAGGTTTTATTTCATTAAAGTTGATTATCCTGGTGAGGATTGATGTTTTATTTTATTAAAGTTGATTATCCAAGTGAGTATTGTGGTTTTATTTTTGTTAAAGTTGATTATCCAGGTGAGGATTGAGGTTTTATTTTATTAAAGATGATTATCCAGGTGAGGATTGAGGTTTTATTTTATTAAAGTTGATTATCCTGGTGATGATTGAGGTTTTATTTTATTAAAGTTGATTATCCTGGTGAGGATTGAGGTTTTATTTTATTAAAGTTGATTATCCAGGTGACGATTGAGGTTTTATTTTATTAAAGTTGATTATCCAGGTGAGGATTGAGGTTTTATTTTATTAAAGTTGATTATCCTGGTGATGATTGAGGTTTTATTTTATTAAAGTTGATTATCCTGGTGAGGATTGAGGTTTTATTTTATTAAAGTTGATTATCCTGGTGATGATTGAGGTTTTATTTTATTAAAGTTGATTATCCTGGTAATGATTGAGGTTTTATTTTATTAAAGTTGATTATCCTGGTGAGGATTGAGGTTTTATTTTATTAAAGTTGATTATCCTGGTGAGTATTGAGGTTTTATTTTATTAAAGTTGATTATCCTGGTGATGATTGAGGTTTTATTTTATTAAAGTTGATTATCCTGGTGATGATTGAGGTTTTATTTTATTAAAGTTGATTATCCTGGTGATGATTGAGGTTTTATTTTATTAAAGTTGATTATCCTGGTGAGGATTGAGGTTTTATTTCTGTTAAAGTTGATTATCCTGGTGAGGATTGGGGTTTTATTTTTGTTAAAGTTGATTATCCTGGTGAGGATTGAGGTTTTATTTTATTAAAGTTGATTATCCTGGTGATGATTGAGGTTTTATTTTATTAAAGTTGATTATCCTGGTGAGGATTGAGGTTTTATTTTATTAAAGTTGATTATCCTGGTGAGGATTGAGGTTTTATTTCTGTTAAAGTTGATTATCCTGGTGAGGATTGGGGTTTTATTTTTGTTAAAGTTGATTATCCTGGTGAGGATTGAGGTTTTATTTTATTAAAGTTGATTATCCTGGTGATGATTGAGGTTTTATTTTATTAAAGTTGATTATCCTGGTGAGGATTGAGGTTTTATTTTATTAAAGTTGATTATCCTGGTGAGGATTGAGGTTTTATTTCTGTTAAAGTTGATTATCCTGGTGAGGATTGGGGTTTTATTTTATTAAAGTTGATTATCCTGGTGAGGATTGAGGTTTTATTTTATTAAAGTTGATTATCCTGGTGATGATTGAGGTTTTATTTTATTAAAGTTGATTATCCTGGTGATGATTGAGGTTTTATTTTATTAAAGTTGATTATCCTGGTGATGATTGATGTTTTATTTTTGCTAAAGTTGATTATCCTGGTGATGATTGAGGTTTTATTTCTGTTAAAGTTGATTATCCTGGTGAGGATTGAGGTTTTATTTTATTAAAGTTGATTATCCTGGTGATGATTGAGGTTTTATTTCTGTTAAAGTTGATTATCCTGGTGATGATTGAGGTTTTATTTTATTAAAGTTGATTATCCTGTTGATGATTGAGGTTTTATTTTATTAAAGTTGATTATCCTGGTGATGATTGAGGTTTTATTTCTGTTAAAGTTGATTATCCTGGTGATGATTGAGGTTTTATTTCTGTTAAAGTTGATTATCCTGGTGAGGATTGGGGTTTTATTTTATTAAAGTTGATTATCCTGGTGATGATTGAGGTTTTATTTTATTAAAGTTGATTATCCTGGTGAGGATTGAGGTTTTATTTTATTAAAGTTGATTATCCTGGTGATGATTGAGGTTTTATTTTATTAAAGTTGATTATCTTGGTGAGGATTGAGGTTTTATTTTATTAAAGTTGATTATCCTGGTGAGGATTGAGGTTTTATTTCTGTTAAAGTTGATTATCCTGGTGAGGATTGGGGTTTTATTTTTGTTAAAGTTGATTATCCTGGTGAGGATTGAGGTTTTATTTTATTAAAGTTGATTATCCTGGTGATGATTGAGGTTTTATTTTATTAAAGTTGATTATCCTGGTGATGATTGAGGTTTTATTTTATTAAAGTTGATTATCTTGGTGATGATTGAGGTTTTATTTTATTAAAGTTGATTATCCTGGTGAGGATTGAGGTTTTATTTCTGTTAAAGTTGATTATCCTGGTGAGGATTGGGGTTTTATTTTTGTTAAAGTTGATTATCCTGGTGAGGATTGAGGTTTTATTTTATTAAAGTTGATTATCCTGGTGATGATTGAGGTTTTATTTTATTAAAGTTGATTATCCTGGTGAGGATTGAGGTTTTATTTTATTAAAGTTGATTATCCTGGTGAGGATTGAGGTTTTATTTCTGTTAAAGTTGATTATCCTGGTGAGGATTGGGGTTTTATTTTTGTTAAAGTTGATTATCCTGGTGAGGATTGAGGTTTTATTTTATTAAAGTTGATTATCCTGGTGATGATTGAGGTTTTATTTTATTAAAGTTGATTATCCTGGTGAGGATTGAGGTTTTATTTTATTAAAGTTGATTATCCTGGTGAGGATTGAGGTTTTATTTTATTAAAGTTGATTATCCTGGTGAGGATTGAGGTTT
This sequence comes from Myxine glutinosa, assembly GCF_964187855.1. NCBI lineage: Eukaryota > Metazoa > Chordata > Myxini > Myxiniformes > Myxinidae > Myxine > Myxine glutinosa. The sequence continues at coordinate 12,912,744 of NC_136265.1, forward strand.
TATTTTATTAAAGTTGATTATCCTGGTGATGATTGAGGTTTTATTTTATTAAAGTTGATTATCCTGGTGATGATTGAGGTTTTATTTTATTAAAGTTGATTATCCTGGTGAGGATTGAGGTTTTATTTTATTAAAGTTGATTATCCTGGTGAGGATTGAGGTTTTATTTTATTAAAGTTGATTATCCTGGTGAGGATTGAGGTTTTATTTTATTAAAGTTGATTATCCTGGTGAGGATTGAGGTTTTATTTTATTAAAGTTGATTATCCTGGTGAGGATTGAGGTTTTATTTTATTAAAGTTGATTATCCTGGTGAGGATTGAGGTTTTATTTTATTAAAGTTGATTATCCTGGTGATGATTGAGGTTTTATTTTATTAAAGTTGATTATCCTGGTGATGATTGAGGTTTTATTTTATTAAAGTTGATTATCCTGGTGATGATTGATGTTTTATTTTTGTTAAAGTTGATTATCCTGGTGATGATTGAGGTTTTATTTTATTAAAGTTGATTATCCTGGTGAGGATTGAGGTTTTATTTTATTAAAGTTGATTATCCTGCTGAGGATTGAGGTTTTATTTTATTAAAGTTGATTATCCTGGTGAGGATTGAGGTTTTATTTCTGTTAAAGTTGATTATCCTGGTGAGGATTGTGGTTTTATTTTATTAAAGTTGATTATCCTGGTGATGATTGAGGTTTTATTTCTGTTAAAGTTGATTATCCTGGTGATGATTGAGGTTTTATTTTATTAAAGTTGATTATCCTGGTGATGATTGAGGTTTTATTTTCTTAAAGTTGATTATCCTGGTGATGATTGAGGTTTTATTTTATTAAAGTTGATTATCCTGGTGATGATTGAGGTTTTATTTTATTAAAGTTGATTATCCTGGTGATGTTGAGGTTTTATTTTATTAAAGTTGATTATCCTGGTGAGGATTGAGGTTTTATTTTATTAAAGTTGATTATCCTGGTGATGATTGAGGTTTTATTTCTGTTAAAGTTGATTATCCTGGTGAGGGTTGAGGTTTTATTTCTGTTAAAGTTGATTATCCTGGTGATGATTGAGGTTTTATTTTATTAAAGTTGATTATCCTGGTGAGGATTGAGGTTTTATTTTATTAAAGTTGATTATCCTGGTGAGGATTGAGGTTTTATTTCTGTTAAAGTTGATTATCCTGGTGATGATTGAGGTTTTATTTTATTAAAGTTGATTATCCTGGTGATGATTGAGGTTTTATTTTATTAAAGTTGATTATCCTGGTGAGGATTGAGGTTTTATTTCTGTTAAAGTTGATTATCCTGGTGATGATTGAGGTTTTATTTTTGTTAAAGTTGATTATCCTGGTGGTGATTGAGGTTTTATTTTATTAAAGTTGATTATCCTGGTGATGATTGAGGTTTTATTTTATTAAAGTTGATTATCCTGGTGAGGATTGAGGTTTTATTTTATTAAAGTTGATTATCCTGGTGATGATTGAGGTTTTATTTTATTAAAGTTGATTATCCTGGTGAGGATTGAGGTTTTATTTTATTAAAGTTGATTATCCTGGTGAGGATTGAGGTTTTATTACCTTCGCAAAAGCGGAAGGTTATGTTTTGATCGCTGTGTATTTATTTGTATGTCTGTGTGTGTGTGTGTGTGTATGTTATTCGCATAACTCAAAAAGTATTCAACCGAATTGCATGAAATTTGGTGGGATGATTGGTTATTATACGGGACACATTTGATTAGATTTTGGGAGCAATCGGGTCAAAGGTCAAGGTCACGAAAAGGTCAAAATCGTATTTTTACCAAGTACAGAACAGTAGCTGCGGCGAAGGTATGCGCTCTACCGAGTGCCCGTTCTAGTTTTATTAAAGTTGATTATCCTGGTGAGGATTGAGGTTTTATTTTATTAAAGTTGATTATCCTGGTGATGATTGAGGTTTTATTTCTGTTAAAGTTGATTATCCTGGTGATGATTGAGGTTTTATTTTATTAAAGTTGATTATCCTGGTGAGGATTGAGGTTTTATTTCTGTTAAAGTTGATTATCCTGGTGATGATTGAGGTTTTATTTTATTAAAGTTGATTATCCTGGTGATGATTGAGGTTTTATTTTATTAAAGTTGATTATCCTGGTGATGATTGAGGTTTTATTTTATTAAAGTTGATTATCCTGGTGATGATTGAGGTTTTATTTTATTAAAGTTGATTATCCTGGTGATGATTGAGGTTTTATTTTATTAAAGTTGATTATCCTGGTGATGATTGAGGTTTTATTTTATTAAAGTTGATTATCCTGGTGATGATTGAGGTTTTATTTTATTAAAGTTGATTATCCTGGTGATGATTGAGGTTTTATTTTATTAAAGTTGATTATCCTGGTGAGGATTGAGGTTTTATTTTATTAAAGTTGATTATCCTGGTGAGGATTGAGGTTTTATTTTATTAAAGTTGATTATCCTGGTGAGGATTGAGGTTTTATTTCTGTTAAAGTTGATTATCCTGGTGATGATTGAGGTTTTATTTTATTAAAGTTGATTATCCTGGTGAGGATTGAGGTTTTATTTTATTAAAGTTGATTATCCTGGTGAGGATTGAGGTTTTATTTTATTAAAGTTGATTATCCTGGTGAGGATTGAGGTTTGGTGAACTTGGAAAAAGTCCAGCAGGGAGTCACAAGGTCACTACCCCATCCATGCCATCTGGAATATCCGGAGAGACTGAAATTCCTGAGACTCCCCACACTTGCTTACAGAAGGCAGAGGCCTGAACTCCTCCAGATCTTTCCCATCAGAAAATGATTGATCACATTGAGGCCCAGATATTTTTCCAGTGGGATCACACTGATGAACTACAGGACATGTTCAGAAAATGAAGAAACAGCAGTGGAGAAGCAATAAAAGACAAAATGCCTCTTCAAATGAGAACCATGAACAGCTGGAACAGACTACCCTGAGAAGTTGCTCAGACCAGTCGTGTCAAACAGTTCAAATCAGCCATGGAAAGACTGGAAGGACCACCACCTGAAGTATACACCATACCAGCAAAAGATTGATGCAACATTCCAAGTCTGAACATTCAAATACGTGAAGGACCACCACCTGAAGTATACCCCATACCAGCAAAAGATTAATGCAACACTCCAAGTCTCAACATTCAAATATATCCAAGTAATTAAATATAGTGCGTGTGCTATTCGTTCAATGAATGATTATTTATTATTAATAGCCGGCGAAGCCGGTGTTGTCAATAAACGCGTACGTACTATGTCGAAAACCAGATTATGCATTGGCTTGAGAATTCCGAAGCTCAATGAGGCCGCCATCTTGCGGATGCGGAAGTATGCATAACAAATTGAAAAACGTTCAATTGGAATTTCTTTCACCCGTCTTTGTTTGATTCACAATCTTATGCACCTCCAATTTATTATTAAAATACTTTAAGACCAACCTGGGCCCGCACGGGCCTGGTTATCTTCAACGAAAAGCGTCACCAAACACCGGAACCAATGAGATTCGAGCATTTGAAAACATATTTCTAAAACCAAATCATGCAATGGAGGCCGCCATCGACCGGATGCGGAAGTTTGCATACAACAATTGCGAAAAAGTTCAATAGGAGTTTGTTTCACCCGTCTTTGTTTGATTCACAATCTAATGCACCTCTAATTTGTAATTAATAGCCGGCGAAGCCGGTGTTGTCAATAAACGCGTCCGTCTTATGTCGAAAACCTGATTATGCCTTGGCTTGAGAATTCCGAAGCGCATTGGATGGTGCATTCACTGGTAATTCCCTGCTTGTCGTTAAAGGCGGCAAAAAGGGTTGGCGTCAGGAAGGGCATCCGGCCGTAAAACATTGCTTCAAAAAGGGGACCGAAAAACAACAACAACCACAGTTCCCGAAAAAGGCCAACCCCCGCTTGCGGGGAAAATGGCCTCTAAAAGGTGGTTTTTATTGGAGGCCGCCATCTTGCGGATGCAGAAGTATGCATAACAAATTGAAAACGTTCAATAGGAGCTTCTTTCACCCGTCTTTGTTTGATTCACAATCTTATGCACCTCTAATTTATTATTTAAATACTTTAAGACCAACCTCGGGTCGCTCGGGCTTGGTTATCTTCAACGAAACGCGTCACCAAACACCGGACCCAATGAGATTCGAGCATTTGAAAAAATATTTCTAAAACCAAATCACGCACTGGAGGCCGCCATCGACCGGATGCGGAAGTTTGCATAAAACAATTGCGAAAAAGTTAAATAGGAGTTTGTTTCACCCGTCTTTCTTTGATTCACAATCTAATGAACTTCTAATTTGTAATTAAAATACGTTAAGACCAACCTCGTTATCTTCAACGAAAATCGTCACCAAACACCAGAACCAATGAGATTCGAGCATTTGAAAAAATATTTTAAAAAAGCTTATTATGCGTTTCGGACGCTGAAAACGGCATCAAATATTCTAAAATTGACGAAGAATTATTTTTTAGAAATCTCGTGGCCGTCGGGGATAGTTTTTCATGGCCAGAAATACGGTATAAGCGGTTTACATGTTTAGTTTAGAAATACGGATAGTTTTTCACGGCCGGAAATATCCGAAGTTGAGACGGAATTCACCGAATTAATCAAGAAGTAAATTTTATCAATTTTAATCTCATCCAGAATGCAAATTGTGTCATTTTAGGTCTGAATTTTCGAAATTTTGTGAGCTGACCAATCAGCGATCAGCTTAGGTCAGCCAATCAGCGCCCTCGACACAGGACATCTTACCAGGGCGTCGTCTGCGACGTCGGGAATGATGTTGGTGCAAAACAACCGAATCACGCGTGGGCATATGCTGCTCGAAATAGTTCTCATCATATGCTCAAATTTCCTCAGCTAAATCGTCATTGCTTTGGGCACTGTGAAACGTATCACGTCACTCGCTTACTGCACAGCGAAAAAGTACGAGCACTTGAACAACGTGTTTTTCGACTCGATTCTGCAAAACGCCATGTCACTCGGTCAAAGCCAAAACGAGGAACAATGTTTCGCCTCCATTCTTCATCGCCACACCGACCTATCAGATGTGGCATGAAGGACGACGTTTATGCTTAACCACGACATCAATGTACCCAAGTCTTGGGTACCGAAGCTAATTCGTGAGAAAGTGTCATGTGACTCCTGCTCATTCACCAGGTTACAATCTACACTGTTTCAATTACCAGTTTAAGTCTACACTTTAACTGTACACTGCTAAATTTCTCTAAAGCGTGTAAAGACCTTTGAGTGCTGGCACCAGCACATATGTGTTGTTGAGGATGTTCAAGAGTACTTACAGGTCACTATCAGCGTCTATCACCTTCTTTTCGCGATAAAAAACAATGTTCTCACGAAACGTAATTGGAAAGTAAACCACTCTGGGCCATTTTCGAAATTTTTCTCTTATTTAGTGTGTTACGTGGTCCCCTCGGTGAATACCTGGTCTCGGTGACCCCCGGACCGTGAGAGGAACTTCGCCAGAAAGCTGTATTATATATGCGCTTTCGCCACGCAATCCATATGAATTTCACCCAAGAGACAACTGACGTTCAAGGATATATTTCAATGGGAATGACCATACAATTGCAATGACACAACCACGGAGATTTTCCCCGAGCAATCAACCATATACAACCATCAACAATTCCCAATTCACAAGCACTTTCCTATGAGTAAGATGGCCATCTTATATACGTGTGTCCCGGTGAGTACTCACGACACCCTTTTGGTCTCGGTCCCGCACAATGTCTCTGGGCCCCTCCTGACCAAGATGATGGTCGCCGTCACCGCACTCGGGCGGTTGAACGAACCCCGGGTGGACGTTTTTCCACCGGGCAGGTATCGTACCAGGCACCGTGGCTGCAGCCCCTCGTGGCCACGCGAAGCGGATACGGTAAAGCAAGCCAAACCCCACGCCGCTTGCAAGGCGCGGTAGGCCCCAACGTGCGACCCGCACGCGTCTGTTTGGACGGTGCCGCGAACGAGGCCAGACGCGGGTCGATGCACGGCCCCACGTCAACTTGCCGTTTCCACCGGGCAGGTACACGTCCCGGTAATTCCTCTCGCCAGACAGGCTTCGGATCGGAACGCCGCTTTTCCACGCAGCGCAAGGTCGATCCCACCTTTTGTCGGTGCGGGGCGAGGAAGAATAATCCCCGTCCTTTTCCTCGTGTCTTTTTCCCTTCCGTTTCCGGTCACTCCCGTTTCCGGCCACTCCCTCAGAAGGGCTCCTGACCCTCCAACCACAACAACTACACAACAACTTAATATACTACACACGGATAAGCAAAGACCTGAATGGTAATTCACATACATTCACATAAATATGTAACACTCCCCCCCTTCAAGAAAGAAAGTTTGAACCCAGCGAAAACTTTCGTTGCCGGCCAATTTGGAGAAACAAACCAGATAACTCAACCCTCTGACTTTGACCATCAGTTTCTTGGGAATGAAGGTTAAGGGGTTGATCAAAGATCCAAAGTTTGGCAACTCGATAGCACTTTTTCCGGGAGGCCAAGCCGAGTATTCACTACATGGATGCCTTTAGGAACGCGGAGTTCACGGTTAGTCCGTGCAGGAAAGTTCTCTACATGGGCGCCTTGAGGAACGTGGAGTTCACGGTTAGTCCGTGCATGAAAGTTCACTACATGGACGCCTTTAGGAACGGCGTTCACGGTTAATTCGTGTAGGAATCTTGGCTCGGCGGCTCCGCCGCCTTCAGTGCTTCAACTTCTCAGAACTTCCCTAATACTTATGGTGGGACCACTTGTCCCTGTAGTCCCCTGAATAGCGGTCTCCTTCTCGGCCACTACTTTGACAATCCTTCCTTCGGGAGCTGCTGTAACTCAGGGAGCCTCCATAATAATATTGATTGCGGCCACCACCAAAACTACCGCCCAGTTGTCCTCTCCTGTAGACCTCTCGACGCCTACGAAATGCCTTCCCTACTGTTATGGTCCGACCCTCCAAATCCTTGCCATTCCAATTCTTCTCTGCCTCTCTGGCGTCTTTTGTGCTGGCAAACGTGACAAAGCCGAACCCTCTTGACTGTTGCGTTTCCCAGTCTCTTACCAACCGCACTTCCACCAGCGGCCCATATCTGTTGAAGACAGAGGTCAGAACTTCTTCCTCTGTTTTGAAGTTCAGTCCCCCTACAAATAACTTGGCACTTTTGTCGCCATCCCGAGCTGGTGTGGTGTTATTTTCCCTGCTGGGCTCTTTACCAACCCTCTGGTTACCATAAACTTGACCCCCGGCCAAATCATTCCCGATAACCACAGATACACCCTCTACAGGAAGCGTGGCTTGTAAACCGACGGTGACCGGTCCTGACACCAAATCGGACTCCAACTGGATGACCTGAAGGGGAGCACTAACACCGCCCCCGATCCCCTGTAAACGCACACTATCCCCCGTTGCCGTCTCCTCGGACCATGGCAAAATGCCTTCAAGCATTAAAGATTGATGGGCCCCTGTGTCCCTCAATATCCTAACCGGTCTCCGGTTAGTCGAGGCTCCATCCAGTGACACAAACCCCTCTGAAATAAATGGTTGGTAACCCTTTTGATGGCGATTTCTTACGCTAGCCATCGCATTCGGAGTTGTAATAGTCGGACTCCGCTCTGGGTTGTCCCTTTTCATGAGGTAACAACTGGACATCAAGTGTCCAGGTTTCTTGCAAAACGCGCAAGTAGGCCCGGAGGAAAAACTCGGGGTCTGCCTCGGGCCCCCCGAACTATAAGTTTGTCTTGGGCCCGCATCCCTCTGATTTCGAACCGGTGGGGTATCATAGTTGTCCCCATAATCATCTCGAGGCCGCCGCCATGTATGGTCGTTCTCCGCACCTGCTGTTCCCCACCTCCCCTGCGGAGATCTAGGCGAGGAGTTAGGTTCGTGGACCCCTATTCGGTAGGTTAAGGCATAATCATCTGCCATGGTGGCTGCGTCCCACAACTTCGGTACTTTCTTTTCCTGCAGGTACACTTTGATGTCCTCGTGGACACACTGCTGGAATTCCTCCACCAGGATCAAGTTCCGCAATGTTTCGAAGTCTTTCCCGACTCCTTTTGACTCACACCACCGATCAAACATGTTTTCTTTCACTCTGGCAAACTCCACATGGGTCTCACTCTCCCTCTTCCTGGCATTCCTGAATTTTTGCCTGTAAGCTTCCGGAACCAACTCATAGGCTTTGAGGATGTGCTTCTTCAGTACCTCATAATCTGCACATTGGTCCATTGGTAGCGCCGAATAAATTTCCTGAGCTTTCCCCACCAGCACACTTTGCACGAGTATGGTCCATGCCTCCTCCGGCCAGTTTAATTGTCGAGCCACTTTCTCAAAGTGTGGAAAAAATTTCGCGACTTCTTTTTCACTGAACGGTGGAACCAGCCTCACATGTCTGCCCACATCCCAGGTTTTCTGGTTAGGTGTCGACCCCGTCAGCAAGGGTGGTGCCTCTCCCCGTTCTCTCATTAACTCCAGCTCCTTGAATTTGATTTCTTGCTGAAGCTCCATGTCACGTTCCTTTAATTCCCTTTCCGCTTTTCTCTCCTCTGCTTCGAGGTCCCTTGTAGCTCTCCTTTCCTCTGCTTGTTCCTTTTCTCTTCTTTCCTGGAGTTCTCTTTCCACTCTCCTTTCCTCGGTTTGTTTCTCTTCCCTCCTCTCTTCTGCTTTCCTTTCTTCTTCTTTAATCCGTTCCTGGCTCCGTAATTGCAACTCCAGTTTCCGGAGCTCAACGTCTTCTGGTTCTTCGGGTAGCCACTCCCAGGCTAACTCGTCCCATGTTCCTAATCCCACCATAGATTGTATCACCGTGGCCTGCAACTCTGCCTTCCTCAAATTAGTTCGGACCTCCAAGTTAAAATGTTTGGCCAATTTCAAGAGGTCCGACTTTAGCAACGCTCGGAACTGTGCCTCACTCGGGGTTACCCCAAAGTTCTGTGCCACAAACGCCATGGTGCCTATCGTTAACACCTGTTAACCTTCACCCAAGACTTTACCCCAATTTCTCAAAAAAAATAATTACCAATTAATAATTAATTAATAATTTTTAATTAATAAAAAATTATTATTTTATTATTTTATACAATTTTAAATCCCGGACGTAGACCCAATTGCGAAACCGCAAATCGTAATTTGGACGAGCCCCCAATTCTGTTACGTGGTCCCCTCGGTGAATACCTGGTCTCGGTGACCCCCGGACCGTGAGAGGAACTTCGCCAGAAAGCTGTATTATATATGCGCTTTCGCCACGCAATCCATATGAATTTCACCCAAGAGACAACTGACGTTCAAGGATATATTTCAATGGGAATGACCATACAATTGCAATGACACAACCATGGAGATTTTCCCCGAGCAATCAACCATATACAACCATCAACAATTCCCAATTCACAAGCACTTTCCTATGAGTAAGATGGCCATCTTATATACGTGTGTCCCGGTGAGTACTCACGACACCCTTTTGGTCTCGGTCCCGCACAATGTCTCTGGGCCCCTCCTGACCAAGATGATGGTCGCCGTCACCGCACTCGGGCGGTTGAACGAACCCCGGGTGGACGTTTTTCCACCGGGCAGGTATCGTACCAGGCACCGTGGCTGCAGCCCCTCGTGGCCACGCGAAGCGGATACGGTAAAGCAAGCCAAACCCCACGCCGCTTGCAAGGCGCGGTAGGCCCCAACGTGCGACCCGCACGCGTCTGTTTGGACGGTGCCGCGAACGAGGCCAGACGCGGGTCGATGCACGGCCCCACGTCAACTTGCCGTTTCCACCGGGCAGGTACACGTCCCGGTAATTCCTCTCGCCAGACAGGCTTCGGATCGGAACGCCGCTTTTCCACGCAGCGCAAGGTCGATCCCACCTTTTGTCGGTGCGGGGCGAGGAAGAATAATCCCCGTCCTTTTCCTCGTGTCTTTTTCCCTTCCGTTTCCGGTCACTTCCGTTTCCGGCCACTCCCTCAGAAGGGCTCCTGACCCTCCAACCACAACAACTACACAACAACTTAATATACTACACACGGATAAGCAAAGACCTGAATGGTAATTCACATACATTCACATAAATATGTAACAAGTGGTAGACCTGAAAAGCCGAATTAGGCTTCAATCCCATGCTCCCATGCTCAGTAGGTTTGTCTGATTTATGATGTTGTCCTGCACCTACCGATATAAGCGGTTTACATAAAGAAAGAAAGCTCGGTTTGATTAACGACAGTCACACATTGCCGTTGAAACGGCGCTGTCGTCTGATCTGTCGGCACTGATCTTACTGCAAGCTAACTTCTTCTGGTGGAGGAAGCCGCTGTGCCCGGAGAGAACCAGTCCTGACAGCGACTGAAGGTAGAAGACTACACACATACTGTGAAAACGTATGTTAAGCCCAGTTAAAATTTCTTAAAATAGGCCCTAAGCTAGCACATCGTATAGTTACTTCCTTAAGCTTCTTGTGACATTTATTGTATGCAGGTATTGGGGAGGACTGTCTGCTCTTCTCTTTTACCAAGTCTTACCAGGTACGGTACCTACTACACCTACCTACTACCAACTACCTAACCTACTGATGGCATAGTGATGGGTAAAATAGTGGCAAGAGGCTTTGGCTTCGCCGGCTCATTGCGGCTTTGCAGTCGGTACTAGTAGCCGGCGAAGCCGGTGTTGTCAATAAACGCGTACGTATTATGTCGAAAACCAGATTATGCCTTGGCTTGAGAATTCCGAAGCTCAATTTTTTTATTTTTTATTTATGAGGCCGCCATCTTGCGGATGCGGAAGTATGCATAACAAATTGAAAAACGTTCAATTGGAGTTTCTTTCACCCGTCTTTGTTTGATTCACAATCTTATGCACCTCCAATTTATTATTAAAATACTGTTATGAATTTGGTAGAGCAATATCTAGAGCTAGGTAGATCTGAATAGGTAGGTATTCGGCTGTCGTGACAGGGACTCTACATGTAATCAGTTCTTGATGTTTAGGCGTTTGTCGGGGTAAGATGTATGATTGTGGATCTACCTGGAGGTCCGAGTGTTAAATAGTGAGGGATTAAAGGTAACGCCCCTGTGAGTCTCACCTAGTAGTCAAACCTTTGTCCATTATGGCACTGCAAACCACATAAACATTAGTTAGGTCCTTAGCGCAACATTAAATAATTCCCTTTCCCTGACATTGACTTCGTAATAAATAGACAGGAAACCAGGCCAAGAACACCGCCACGGTTGGCCGCCGCCGTTCGCACCTCAAAGGCCTACCAACCTCGCTGGCACGTGTTACACCAGGACCGCGGGGTCACGGACGGGAGATGTCAGGAGTCGCATGCCGCAGAGGGCGTGACCTGGGCGAGTTGGGAGGCTATGATTGGCTGAGGAGTGCGCCAATGTGACGTCATCGGCCACCAATATATGCGACGGTCGGACGCCATTTCAGGAGTTGAGTTCGGGGCAGACGCAGGGAGACGAGGCAGACGAGGCAGACGCGGGCAGACGCGGCAGACGCAGGAGACACCAGAGAGTTCGTAGGAGTTGGTTGGAGCACACAGTCGACGCAGAGACACAGTTGGTGGAAAAGCTCCCCGAAGGCAGTTGGTGGAAAAGCTCCCCGAAGGCAGTTGGTGGAAAAGCTCCCCGAAGGCAGTTGGTGGAGAGTTCGTTCACACACCGAGCACACCAAGCCCACAGAGCACGCGGCAGTTCGCAGCAGTTCGTTGCAAGTCGAGGCCTCCGTTGAACCATTGGTGCACGGGCCTTGTGGAGATCGTCCTCGTGTGAAGCTGCTGGCCACGCGTCGGACGCGTGGTGCTTGGAGCGGGGCCTCGTGGAGCTTGGAGCGAAGGACCTGGTGGTGTGCGATCGGGCCAAAAGGAGCGGTGTGGACGGCCGCCACCAAGACGACGAAAGACAGATAAGCCGCATCCGCGTACATTTGAACGACGTGACGTGTTATTTTTGTATTCATAATCTCCCTCGTATCGTGTTTGCTGTCAGTCGTGTGGGGACGTCCCGATTCAGAGTTATTAGATTTACCGGCGCGGCTTTTTCACTGTATTACTATTCGATAATAAATCCTTATATTATTTTCTGTATATATATCTGAACGCAGTTTTCCTGGGTGTTTGATTTTAATAGGTAAGGTTGCGGAGCCTTCGCTGTGTCCCGCCATTCCGCGCGTTTGTTATGAACTTGAATCCGCCATTGAGTTTCGCCTCGGGAGTTAAAGTCTCGCAAATCGGCCATCCGTAACTGTGGTGTTAATCACAGTTGCGTAACAAGTGGTGTCAGGAGTGTAGGATTTGAACCCGTCGGACAAATTTTTTTGTCCGCGGCGAGACATCGACACGGTCGGACAAATTTTTTTGTCCGCGGGGCGACATCGACACGGTCGGGCGTACATTGCGCCCGACGTTCGAACGCAAAATTGTTATAGTTGAGGCGGAGAAATTTGATAATCAATTGGGCAAACGGAGCGCGATATCGCGTCTTCGTCAAATTTAAATTGTGTTTCAGGAATTATTAAAATAAATACGCGCGCGGGGAACGACCTTCCGAAAAGCGGATGTCGGAGGTCGACGAAATGGAAGTACGCAGCGAGGCCTCCGTCAGCGTCGGGAGTGAGCCGGAAATAGGGGAATTTGATGTAGAGGTGAGCCTTGGAGCTTCCCTCGTCCCGAGCACCAACTTATGCCCCTCCCCTACCGGGGAGTCGGGAACAAATGGGACGGCCCCGAGAGACGACCAGGCTTTAATGAAATTTTTAAAGGAATTAATGGATGCTCAGGGTGAGCGAGCCAGTCGGGAATTGAATGAACAAATGGAGTCCCAGGGGAAGGAATGGAGGGAAGGAATGAAGGAAATGAGTGATCGATTGAGTATTAAAATTGATGGGCTGGCAAACAAAATGGCAAAATTTGGAATTGCACAGGTGGATGGGGAATGTCCACAGGTGGATGGGGAATGTGTACAGGTAGATGGGGAATGCCTGCAGGTAAACGTGGAGTGTCCACAGGTGAGCGGGGAAGGAAATTTGGAATGTGAGAGTTGTAATGGGGAATGTTTCCCACATTCTGGCCTGGTTGTTTATCGGGACCGTGTGGATGTCACAACACCCCAACCAGGGGATGAATTTGGAATTGTGCAGCACCAGGGCGGTGGTGCGGAGCAAGAGGGGGTAGAGTTTTTGGGGGTCCATGCGATAGAGCCGGACCGGGTATTTATTGAGGATGATTTGATCCAGCGGCTGGAGACCTGTGACAGTCCCATGGAGGTAGAGCTTGTTCAGGCCCAAAGGAGCCTGGGTGAAGAGGTGAGTTGGTCCGAGGAGGTGGTTGGAATGACCGAGGGGACGCGCACTGTACACTGCTATTTGGAAACAGAGGCTCCAAAATTGGACAACCAGTTGGGGGAGTGTGTTGGCTCCGGGCTGGATTTGGATCTTGGAGGATCGGGAGATAGAGCTTCTGGAGATTTGGTCCCTGTAGGGAATTTGGATCAACTGCAGGGAGGGGCAGAACAACCGGTGGTAGAGGTTGTTCCCTGCAGCTGCGGTTTGGCAGTGGGAATGAAAATTTGTAAAAGAAAATTTAAAATAAAATTACAATGGGAAATTGATTTGGAGCAGCCATGGTGGGGATTGGTCCCCGGGCTGCGGGATCTGGACATGGCGAGGTCATGGGTGATGGCCTCGGGCCAAAGTTGCCCCTTTCAAAATTTGGGTATGCCAGCCAGCTGGGGGGCTGTGATGGCGAGATTTGGACGTGGGGTCCAGTCTTGGGTGTCGAGGTACGACCTGGGTCCCACGGGGGGTCTGGTGGAGTGTGGCGTCCCTTGTCCATCGGGGCGCCGTCCAAGCTGGTGGCTCGGGCCGGCAGGGTCACCGGACCCTGGTGGGGGTTAAGACCTCCAGGGAGGTCCGAGGTGGTTTCTCAAGCCTGGGATGGCATTTGTTGAGGACCACTAGGGGGAGGTGTTGTGGGTCGCGCTTTGGTGGTGGCACTGCGGATGGCCAGCTTGGGCCTGATGTAGTGACCACCCGGGCATGCGACCTGACCCCCTCTCCCTGAGACTTTGGGACAACCAGCATGTGGTGACCTGGCATGGTGGTTGGTCTATGGACGCGGGTCAAACCGAATGGACAGGGATGGAGATAGCCTGCCGGACAACCATTGGGGCATCTGTGGAACGTGATGGTGTGAGTGACCTTCCACAGATGCTCCGTTATGATTTATGGACTCTCGGGTTGGGAAGAGAGCCATGGGGATGTGAATCGGGAGATGTGTAACGAGCCGAGCATATGGGCCATGCTCGGCTGGCATGTGTATGGCAAAGCATCCTTCTTTGGTGAGGTTAGTGAAATGTGATAAATGTTTAGCATGGGTAATCTGTGGGTTAGATGGAAATTTAAGGGTGGATTTTGAAATGTCATGGTGGACACTGTACAGTGACGCATTATTGATCCAGGTGTGCAGACCAAAGTGTTGGAGGCTGTGATGAAATTAATAGGGTAGCAAGACACAGCTTTCAACTGGTTGCGGGGGCAACTGTGCTGATATTTGGGACGCGGGATGATGGGGATGTAGTTGTGTAGCCTGAGGGTCAACGTGGTGCTGTGCGTGTCCGAGGTGTGTGGACCATGTCTTCTGGGTGGGTCTCCTGGTGGAGCATGGCTGTTGACTGGACCTTGGTGTGGTCAAGTGTGGGTGAGCACTGGGGGGGCTGCAGTTCTGTAGTCGGACTGGGGGATGATGGGGAGGTGCAGGGGACGTGGCTGTAGGGATGCCACGCACTGCGACCGTGCCCCCCAGGGCCGAGGTTGTGTGTGCGGTAGTGTGTGTTTTGGCAGCAAGTGCTCACCACATTGGCCAGCTGGGGCTGCTGCAGCTGTGTTCCTCGCAGGGGGGCCGAAGGATGGATGGTGGGTCGCACCCTTATGGACACTCATGGGCCATGTTGGCGTTTTGACTGCTCACCTTGTCCCGGTGACCCTTGCACGGTAGAGGTGCAGAGCTGTCGTGGCCACAGGTAGTTGTGTAGTGATGATCACCGTTGGATGCGGATCCACATACCTGCCAGTGTAGTGGGGACAAAAGAGAAATTTGGAAGGATTTGGTAGGCCCAATGTGAAATTTTGGGAATTGTATGGGTGGATTGCACTTTGAACCTGACCAACCTGCAACTACCTGCACTTGAGGTGAGTGTTTTGAGGAGTACTGTCCCAGGCTTCAGGATTTGCTTTGGGAAATTGGGGACATGTAATTTGGAGTTGGGAGGTGAGAGCGAGTGATGACATGGCCGGTGAGGGGATGGAATGGGAGCCACAGTGTCTTGTGGGTGGCGTATGTTTTGTGTTGTGGTTAGGTGTTTTGATGTGGTCGTGAGAGTGGAACCTGGAGAGTGAGTGATGATTATTGGAGATAATGAGGGGCGATAATTGTGCTTTTTGGAAATGTGCTAATGGAAATGTGTAAGGATTCAATGATTCGAACTGTGAATGGGATTTCACATTGGCAGGCCATGGCAAGCCTTGTAACACCTTTTACACCATCTATGAATTGTACTGAATTGTGCTGAGTTGTGTGGAGAATTGAATGGCAGCAGGGGAGGAAGTGTGTTTTGGGGTCTTGTGGGTGGGGAAGGTGTGTGTGTCCGCAGGTACAGAGCAAGCTCTGAGGAGCGATGCCTGCGGGCCCCCCTCTGCGGCAATTACCCCTGGCAGCCGGTGGTAACTGGAAATTGGAGCTCGTCGGTGGAGGGTCTGGTTGGGCGCCGCGGGGTGAGGAAGTCCCCCGGTGACCCGTGTTGCTGCGCGAAAGCAGGAGGCAAAGGAGCCTGGTGTGTGTGGAGACCCTCACCGGCGAGGTAACGGCGGAAAGGGGCTGTTGGGCTGTCACGGGGCCAAGAGGTAAAGGGGGGGGGGGGCAATGAACTTGTAAGTCGGTTGACTTGTTTTTGGGACTGCGGGCACCACAGCCTGATGCGCCCCCACCATCTTTTTGTGCGGTACCTCCCCGCTGCCTAGTTGAGGAATGCACACCCACGTGAATGACATCAATGCCATGGTCCTGCAGGGGGTGTATTGAAATAAGTGCTTTGTTGATTTTTGAAATGCCTTGATGACCTATGGAATGAGAATGAGTGGTTAAGGGGTCTGTGTTGCATGAATGTGGGCGAAATCCACCGAGCCGTGTCACTCACCTGTAACATCTGGACAGGGCCGTGGAAAATTTAGGGGGATGCATTGGGGATGGCCCCGCAGGTAAGGTTGTGTCTTGTGGCATCCACCGGGGGACGCGGTCTGTAGACCGGGGTATGTACAAAGGTTAGAGTTTTGAGTTTGGAAAGATGGTTAAGTTTTGTGGTTAAGTTAGTGTTGTGTGTTGTTGTTTCCTCCCTCCACAGGAACAACGAAGAAGATGTACATACTTGCATGATGGTTAAGGGGTTCAGCATGTTAAGGAAGTGTAGGTAGGTAGTCCGACTCACTTCCCACAGCCCTTCCTGATTTGTTTCATAGGTTAATTAAGTGTGTGACAGTAAGTGTTAAGGCTGGAATGGTAGCGCCTGCGGTGAACCTTGCAGGAGCTACGGTTCCAGGGGGGGGGGCTGTGTTATGAATTTGGTAAGCAATATCTAGAGCTAGGTAGATCTGAATAGGTAGGTATTCGGCTGTCGTGACAGGGACTCTACATGTAATAAGTTCTTGATGTTTAGGCGTTTGTCGGGGTAAGATGTATGATTGTGGATCTACCTGGAGGTCCGAGTGTTAAATAGTGAGGGATTAAAGGTAACGCCCCTGTGAGTCTCACCTAGTAGTCAAACCTTTGTCCATTATGGCACTGCAAACCACATAAACATTAGTTAGGTCCTTAGCGCAACATTAAATAATTCCCTTTCCCTGACATTGACTTCGTAATAAATAGACAGGAAACCAGGCCAAGAACACCGCCACGGTTGGCCGCCGCCGTTCGCACCTCAAAGGCCTACCAACCTCGCTGGCACGTGTTACACCAGGACCGCGGGGTCACGGACGGGAGATGTCAGGAGTCGCATGCCGCAGAGGGCGTGACCTGGGCGAGTTGGGAGGCTATGATTGGCTGAGGAGTGCGCCAATGTGACGTCATCGGCCACCAATATATGCGACGGTCGGACGCCATTTCAGGAGTTGAGTTCGGGGCAGACGCAGGGAGACGAGGCAGACGAGGCAGACGCGGGCAGACGCGGCAGACGCAGGAGACACCAGAGAGTTCGTAGGAGTTGGTTGGAGCACACAGTCGACGCAGAGACACAGTTGGTGGAAAAGCTCCCCGAAGGCAGTTGGTGGAAAAGCTCCCCGAAGGCAGTTGGTGGAAAAGCTCCCCGAAGGCAGTTGGTGGAGAGTTCGTTCACACACCGAGCACACCAAGCCCACAGAGCACGCGGCAGTTCGCAGCAGTTCGTTGCAAGTCGAGGCCTCCGTTGAACCATTGGTGCACGATCCTTGTGGAGATCGTCCTCGTGTGAAGCTGCTGGCCACGCGTCGGACGCGTGGTGCTTGGAGCGGGGCCTCGTGGAGCTTGGAGCGAAGGACCTGGTGGTGTGCGATCGGGCCAAAAGGAGCGGTGTGGACGGCCGCCACCAAGACGACGAAAGACAGATAAGCCGCATCCGCGTACATTTGAACGACGTGACGTGTTATTTTTGTATTCATAATCTCCCTCGTATCGTGTTTGCTGTCAGTCGTGTGGGGACGTCCCGATTCAGAGTTATTAGATTTACCGGCGCGGCTTTTTCACTGTATTACTATTCGATAATAAATCCTTATATTATTTTCTGTATATATATCTGAACGCAGTTTTCCTGGGTGTTTGATTTTAATAGGTAAGGTTGCGGAGCCTTCGCTGTGTCCCGCCATTCCGCGCGTTTGTGTTGAACTTGAATCCGCCATTGAGTTTCGCCTCGGGAGTTAAAGTCTCGCAAATCGGCCATCCGTAACTGTGGTGTTAATCACAGTTGCGTAACAATACTTTAAGACCAACCTGGGCCCGCACGGGCCTGGTTATCTTCAACGAAAAGCGTCACCAAACACCGGAACCAATGAGATTCGAGCATTTGAAAACATATTTCTAAAACCAAATCACGCAATGGAGGCCGCCATCGACCGGATGCGGAAGTTTGCATACAACAATTGCGAAAAAGTTCAATAGGAGTTTGTTTCACAATCTAATGCACCTCTAATTTGTAATTAAAATACGTTAAGACCAACCTCGTTATCTTCAACGAAAATCGTCACCAAACACCGGAACCAATGAGATTCGAGCATTTGAAAAATATTTTTAAAAAGGTTATTACGTGTTTTGGAGGGTTAAAACGGCGTCAAATATTCTAAAATTGACGAATAATTATTTTGGAGAAATCTCGCGGCCGTCGGGGATAGTTTTTCACGGCCGGAAATATCCGAAGTTGACACGGAATTCACCGAATTAATCAAGAAGTAAATTTTATCAATTTTAATCTCATCCAGAATGCAAATGGTACCTACTACACCTCCTACACCGACGGTACCTACTACCATCTACCTAACCTACTGATGCCATAGTGATGGGTAAAATAGTGGCAAGAGGCTTTGGCTTCGCCGGCTCATTGTGGCTTTGCAGTCGGGTACAAGTAGCCGGCGAAGCCGGTGTTGTGAATGAACGCGTACGTATTATGTTGAAAAGTCAGATTTTGCTGGATCCCTTGAGAATTTCGAAGCTGTGACGCACCAAATCGCTCAATGAAGGCCGCCATCTTGCGGATGCGGAAGTATGCATAACAAATTGAAAAAAGTTCAATAGGAGTTTGTTTCACCCGTCTTTTTTTTTTGATTCACAATCTTATGCACCTCTAATTTGTAATAGAAATACCTTAAAACCAACCTCGGCCCGCACGGGCCTGGTTATCTTCAACGAAAATCGTCACCAAACACCGGAACCAATGAGATTCGAGCATTTGAAAAAAAATTAATTTTTTTCCAAAAAAAACCAAATCGCTCAATGGAGGCCGCCATCTTCCGGATGCGGAAGTATGCATAAAAAAAAAAAAATTGCGAAAAAGTTCAATAGGAGTTTGTTTCACCCGTCTTTTTTTGATTCACAATCTTATGCACCTCCAATGTATTATTAAAATACTTTAAGACCAACATCAGCCCGCACGGGCCTGGTTATCTTCAACGAAACGCGTCACCAAACCGCGGAACCAATGAGATTCGAGCATTTGAACAAATATTTCAAAAAACCTTATTACCGGTACCGCGTTTCGGAGGGTGAAAACGACGTCAAATGTTCTAAAATTGACGAAGAATTATTTTTTAGAAATCTCGCGGCCGTCGGGGATAGTTTTTCGCGGCCGGAAATATCCGAAGTTGAGACGGAATTCACCGAATTAATCAAGAAGGAAATTTTATAAATTCTAATCTCATCCAGAATGCAAATGGTGTCATTTTGAACTCGGTACGGTACCTACTACACCTACCTACTACCAACTACCTAACCTACTGATGCCATAGTGATGGGTAAAATAGTGGCAAGAGGCTTTGGTTTGGCTTCGCCGGCTCATTGCGGCTTTGCAGTCGGGTACTCGTACTGTAGGTTGTTTCGATTGAGGTATACTCTTCCGCTTTAATCTCCGCTATGTTTTGAAGGTTGTAAGAGAATGATTAACTCAGGTTTCACTCATTCATGGTTGAAGGAAATTATTTATCAATCGCCAACGTGAAGTTTTTATTTTTGCCTTTTTATTTTTCACTCCAAATATTATTATACGCGCAAGTTGTTTTTTTATGAAAACCTTTTGTTCACATTTATTGTCAATGACACTTCCGGCAGGGATCACCGATCTACATATGACACGCGATGGAGGAGAGTCTGCCATTAAATAATTTTATAACTAAACCGCTTCATAGACGTGTATATTTTAGGGTTAATTTGCTGAAAGTATGAAATAGACTTTGTCTGCAATGTAATTAGCGACGGTGGTTTGAAAAGCAGATGCAAAATAATGTGTAATCGAGCGCAGACGCAGCGATTCGATGTCCAATCTACATGTATAGTAGATCTGTGCCTCGGCGGCCTGGCTCGCTGCGCACTCTTCACAGCCGGTCGGGGGGCTCTTCACCGGTGGACGAGGCTCTCCGTGTCCTTTTGGCACTCGTTGTGACCTCGTCGGACCGCAGTGAGTACATTCGTGACGTTTGGAGTGAATTGCCATCGTGCGCGCCTTTGCGTCACAACGCAACGGGAGGCGTCGCGGATCGTCTGTTCGAGAGTTTGGTTCGGATTTTCAAACCGACCTGAGGAGGCACCCTGGTGTGCGGGCTCTGTGTGGCCGTTATGTGACGGTTAGTCGGGGATTTGAGTACCTTGGTGTGACAAACTACAAAGAGGGTGTGTTAAACGATCTGAGTGCGTTAGTGTTACACACACACACACACACACACACACACACACACACACAAACACACAAACACACAAACACACAAACACACAAACACACTGACACTGACACAGAATGCGATGAACGTACGGGGATTGACGGTTTAGACGTGGGGAAGAGTTTGTGGGTTGCGGTGTGGGGAGGGGTGTGGGTGAGCGGGCTGTGTGTGAGTGAGTGAGCGGGCTGTGTGTGAGTGAGTGAGCGGGCTGTGTGTGAGTGAGTGAGCGGGCTGTGTGTGAGTGAGTGAGCGGGCTGTGTGTGAGTGAGTGAGCTGTGTGTGAGTGAGTGAGCGGGCTGTGTGTGAGTGAGTGAGCGGGCTGTGTGTGAGTGAGTGAGCGGGCTGTGTGTGAGTGAGTGAGCGGGCTGTGTGTGAGTGAGTGAGCGGGCTGTGTGTGAGTGAGTGAGCGGGCTGTGTGTGAGTGAGTGAGCGGGCTGTGTGTGAGTGAGTGAGCGGGCTGTGTGTGAGTGAGTGAGCGGGCTGTGTGTGAGTGAGTGAGCGGGCTGTGTGTGAGTGAGTGAGCGGGCTGTGTGTGTGAGTGAGCGGGCTGTGAGTGAGTGAGCGGGCTGGGTGTGTGTGAGTGAGCGGGCTGGGTGTGAGTGAGTGAGCGGGCTGGGTGTGAGTGAGTGAGCGCGCTGGGTGTGAGTGAGTGAGCGGGCTGGGTGTGAGTGAGTGAGCGGGCTGGGTGTGAGTGAGTGAGCGGGGTGGGTGTGAGTGAGCGGGCTGGGTGTGAGTGAGTGAGCGGGCTGGGTGTGAGTGAGTGAGCGGGCTGGGTGTGAGTGAGTGAGCGGGCTGGGTGTGAGTGAGTGAGCGGGCTGGGTGTGAGTGAGTGAGCGGGCTGGGTGTGAGTGAGTGAGCGGGCTGGGTGTGAGTGAGTGAGCGGGCTGGGTGTGAGTGAGTGAGCGGGCTGGGTGTGAGTGAGTGAGCGGGCTGTGTGTGAGTGAGTGAGCGGGCTGTGTGTGAGTGAGTGAGCGGGCTGGGTGTGAGTGAGTGTGTGAGCGGGCTGGGTGTGAGTGAGTGTGTGAGCGGGCTGGGTGTGAGTGAGTGGGCTGGATGTGAGTGAGTGAGCGGGCTGGGTGTGAGTGAGTGAGCGGGCTGGGTGTGAGTGAGTGAGCGGGCTGGGTGTGAGTGAGTGAGCGAGCTGGGTGTGAGTGAGTGAGCGGGCTGTGTGTGAGTGAGCGGGCTGGGTGTGAGTGAGCGGGCTGGGTGTGAGTGAGTGAGCGGGCTGGGTGTGAGTGAGTGAGCGGGCTGGGTCTGAGTGAGTGAGCGGGCTGTGTGTGAGTGAGCGAGCTGGGTGTGAGTGAGTGAGCGGGCTGGGTGTGAGTGAGTGAGCGAGCTGGGTGTGAGTGAGTGAGCGGGCTGGGTGTGAGTGAGTGAGCGGGCTGGGTGTGAGTGAGTGAGCCGGCTGGGTGTGAGTGAGTGAGCGGGCTGGGTGTGAGTGAGTGAGCGGGCTGGGTGTGAGTGAGTGAGCGGGCTGGGTGTGAGTGAGTGAGCGGGCTGGGTGTGAGTGAGTGAGCGGGCTGGGTGTGAGTGAGTGAGCGGGCTGGGTGTGAGTGAGTGAGCGGGCTGGGTGTGAGTGAGTGAGCGGGCTGGGTTTGAGTGAGTGAGCGGGCTGGGTGTGAGTGAGTGAGCAGGCTGGGTGTGAGTGAGCGGGGTGGGGGTGCGTGGTGGGTGAGTGGGTTAGGTGTGGGTGTAGGGGGTGACAGTTTTCTTTTCAGGGGAGGGAAGTGAAGGTTGTGGGAGCTAGAAGTGGGTAGTGGAGATTAGGTGTGCGACCAGGAAGTAAAGTGCTTGATGTGTGCGATGTGGTTTGTTGATTGGGGGAGTGGGGAGAGGAGGAGGAGGAGGAGGAGTTGATGGGGGAGGATGGGGTGCGAGCAGCGATACTCGTTCAACGTGGTCATGGCAGCAAGCGGGGTGTGAGTGAATGCGTGGCAGTGGTGTGAGAATGCGTGACAGTGGTGTGTGAATGTGTGACAGTGGTGTGCGAATGTGTGATAGTGGGTGTGAGCGAGTTGAGAGACTTGGTGGTAAGGGTGTGCGATTGACAAAAAGTGTATGAGTGAATGGCGATGCTCTGAGGGTGTGAGTGAATGGTGACACTGAGGGTGGTGAGGGTGTGAGTGAATGGTGACACTGATGGTGGTGATGGTGGTGATGGTGTGAGTGAATGATGACACTGAGGGTGTGAGTGGTGATACTGCGAGTGGTGAGTACGTGAGTGAATGTTGACACTGTGGGTGGTGAGGATGTGAGTGAATGGTGACACTGCGGGTGGTGAGGGTGTGAGTGAATGGTGACACTGCGGGTGGTGAGGGTGTGAGTGAATGATGACACTGAGGGTGTGAGTGGTGATACTGCGAGTGGTGAGGATGTGAGTGAATGGTGACACTGAGGGTGGTGATGGTGTGAGTGAATGATGACACTGAGGGTGTGAGTGGTGATACTGCGAGTGGTGAGGATGTGAGTGAATGTTGACACTGCGGGTGGTGAGGGTGTGAGTGAATGGTGACACTGCGGGTGGTGAGGGTGTGAGTGAATGGTGACACTGCGGGTGGTGAGGGTGTGAGTGAATGGTGACACTGCGGGTGGTGAGGGTGTGAGTGAATGGTGACACTGCGGGTGGTGAGGGTGTGAGTGAATGGTGACACTGCGGGTGGTGATGGTGTGAGTGAATGGTGACACTGAGGGTGTGAGTGAATGGTGACACTGCGGATGGTGAGGGTGTGAGTGAATGGGGGCACTGTGGGTGGTGAGGGTGTGAGTGAATGGTGACACTGCGGGTGGTGATGGTGTGAGTGAATGGTGACACTGAGGGTGTGAGTGAATGGTGACACTGCGGATGGTGAGGGTGTGAGTGAATGGGGGCACTGTGGGTGGTGAGGGTGTGAGTGAATGGTGACACTGCGGGTGGTGATGGTGTGAGTGAATGGTGACACTGAGGGTGTGAGTGAATGGTGACACTGCGGATGGTGAGGGTGTGAGTGAATGGTGACTGCGGGTGGTGAGGGTGTGAGTGAATGGTGACACTGCGGGTGGTGATGGTGTGAGTGAATGGTGACACTGAGGGTGTGAGTGAATGGTGACACTGCGGATGGTGAGGGTGTGAGTGAATGGGGGCACTGTGGGTGGTGAGGGTGTGAGTGAATGGGGGCACTGTGGGTGGTGACGGTGTGAGTGAATGGTGACACTGAGGGTGTGAGGGAATGGTGACACTGTGGGTGGTGAGGGTGTGAGTGAATGGTGACACCGGGTGGTGAGGGTGTGAGTGAATGGTGACACTGCGGATGGTGAGGGTGTGAGTGAATTATGAGGCTCTATGGGAGGTGATTGTGACCATGTGGATGGCAAGGCTTAATCGGTGGTATAAGGGTATTTAAGGGCCCAGAAGGATGTACGGGCAGCTATGTGAGTCGGGTGGCAATGGTGTGCGTGCTTGCAGTGATTCAAAGTTGGTGTGAATGGACAATTAGGCTCTGTTGGACATGTGGTGGGGTGGTGGGGTGAGGGGGGGGGAGTTGTGAGTGGTTCACTGTTAGGTGTGAGCGGGCTTCGAAGCCTGGTGACGGTGCTCGCAGTGATTATTGGGGGTAGCGAAGGTGTGCGAGTTTGAGTAGCGAAGGTGTGCAAGTGTTTGGCGAGGCCCAACGGATGGTAAGGGGTTGCAAGTGAGTGGCGAGGCTCTGTGACGGTAAAGATGTGGTGTATGAGTGAGTGGCGGGGCTCAGCATATGCAGCGAGGGTGTGGGGTGCGAGCAAGAGTTGAAGTCGGCAGGTAACAACAATGTGAGTGAGCGAGTGAGCGCCGAGGATTCATGTGCGGTTGTGTCAGCTGATATTCAGTGAGCAGGATGGTTGTTAGCAGTGAGGCTCTGTGGATGGAAGGGTTGTGGGCGGTTGGGGTGAGGGTGTGCGATATTGACGTGCATCACTGTGGGATCGTTAGTCTGAGGTGATGGGGGGAGGGGGTGTTGTGGGGGGTGGGGGGCAGATGTTTGAAATTCCTCCTCTCACTGACATAGCTTCGTGAGTCGTAGAGCAAGTGGTTGGTGAGAAACAAAGTGCCCGTTAGGTGAGGCTCGTGGGGTGAAGCGCCATTATGGTATAATTTGGCTCAAATGGGTGCTCTGAATGGCTGTAATTGTCCTCATCCATGGGTAGGGTACACTTTTCGCTCCACTCCCCCTGCTGCCCCCACCAGTCACGGCGTCCTGGGAGCACTAATCCTTACAAAGAATTTGTTGCAACTTTCAACCTCTTTTATTCCCAGTGAAATGCCCTTGTGTGCGAACTACGTTTTGGTGATTCTTAAAACGTTGTTGGCTTTTTCCTCCATTTGTAATCTTACTTTTTCTTGCGTTACCTTAAATATACCCCCACCCCAATGACTGCCCTCATTATATTTCCCTCTCCCCCTCCCCCCATCACTGCACTCGTGTTTACTCCCTCACACCCCCATCCCCAATAACGAACCCGACATGTACAGTTCAACTCTATTATTTTTGTTATTTTGCAACAGATTCCAGGTGTTTCGGTGCTTGCTTGTTCTCAGTCTCACATGCTCACCTGGTGGCCCTTTACCTGTCTCTTGGTGACACACAGCGTGCACGTTCCCACCTGCATGTTTTAGCGACACATGGCGGGTTTAATGGCCGGTGGAATGCTCCCGCCCTGTGCGTCTGGATGGTTGTCTGAAGGTGGTGCGTGTTCCTCCAGTTCCAAATCCACATCTTTTAACGATAACCTGACCGGACTACTGCATGACGATGACCGTCCGGTCATAGTCTGGATCGGGAACCGTGAAACGATATTCGCACTTTGACCTGAGATTTTGAGTCTGGCTGTGTCCGTCTCCTGAGCAGTTGAAGAACAACGAATTACGAATAATATTGTTGCGGATCTCGGTTTCGGCACTCCCCTTACCGAGGGGGGTTTAATCCCCTCGTCTTTTAAGCTGGCGGTCCGAGTCCTGGAACTATCTCGCTCCTTGGCGGGATGAGATTGGCCAGAGTGATTGGTCAAAGATTTCCCAAATACCTTCACCAATCTCTCCGCAAAGCAGGGAAATGAGTCCCTGCTTGAACCACGGCTGTGATGGTAGTTGCCGAGCGGTTTAGCAATCCACGATCCGAGCCGTTAGCAAATAGACTAACCCGATTATAGCGGTTGGCCAAAATCGCGCCACAGGTACTCAATTGGAGACAGGACAAAAGCGATCGGGGGAAGAAGAAACCAAAGTAAAGGAATAACAGGTATTTATTAATTATTTACACGAAATGAAGAGGAAACGAAGGCAAAGAATATACAGAAGAAGAAGAAGAAGCAGGTACACAGGGCAGCCTTAAAACAGTCTTATATTATACCCCAGACAAAACAAACAGACTCACACGAATAGGGAATGGCAGGAAGGAATGGCTGGAAGGAGGAGAAGGTCCAGGCAGACTGGCAGGGCAGGAAGGTCCGGGCAAATGCACAGCGTTGAGGTTGGCTCCAGTCCACGCTCCGGGCTTTAGGCGAAACCCGGCGGCAGCTGCACGTATACTTTCACGCGGTAGGGGCTTTCCGAAGCAGTTCGTCAAAGAGCTCCGCGCAGCTTCGTGTCTCAGCCAGACCCCACCAAGTGCCGTCTCCAACCCAAGTCGACTCTGTAAAAAGGCTCACGCTGGCACTTATATTACGCGCTTCAAGATCAATGCGCGCTTCATAGAGCCATGCCCGTGATGGTATTTCATCAGCCCTGGTTGGCTGGTAAGGGCTCGCTGGCTCCACCTCCGATGGTGAGTTGACGTGCCACACTTTGTTCTTGTGTGCCGCCCCCTTTTTCCTCGGCCTGAGACCGCATGTTCAATGGCGGCTTGGCAAGCAATCGAATCAAGACAAGGGGCAGCGAACGCTGCCCTACCGCTCTCTCTGCACTTTGAAGAGCGGGAGAGATGATTGGGGAAATTGAAGGGGCCCATCTTATTTGATTAATACAACGCAGATTCAACTATTGGGAACAGATCCTTAACTGAAACACATAATAATGAAATAACTACAGAGAGGTCCTATGGTGCTCTATGTGTTGTACATGGATTAACTAGGGTGTGATCTTTAATAAAGCCAAATAATGGGGATATTTACAGGGGATCATTTATAAGGGAACATTTACTAAAATTTACAAAGTCTAAAAACCGTAACACAGCACCCGTCTCTCCTCCAGGGCCGTCCCGGCCCGAAATAACTTTACTTAATGTGACACTCAGGTGTAGTAACCCTCTACTATTAACCTTACCCTGAGTGCGACAGTTTTAAAACAATTAAGTATGTCCCCCTGCTGCGTTGCATCCTACCTAACAGACTCACGCCCACAGGATAACCGAATTGCGGAATGGTCTTCAAACTATACATATAGCCGGTGGGGAGCATTATTTACAAGACACTATTTGGTATTTACAATGCGAACCCAGGACCTGTCATTTTGGAAGACAAAAAAAAAAGATGTTTTGCAAGAGGAAGGAGCATGCACTGCACTGTACCGATACACCATACCCACATGCCCGGGGATGCACAATTGATATTGCAGTGCACCCCCGAGCACAAGAGCATTACAATTCACCAAAGCACCAAAGCACCAAAAAGCACCAAAGCACCATAAAGTGCTCATTTCACACATTTTTTTTTTTTTTTTGTATACTGAATCGAGGCTCGTGAAAGAGCTAAAATTTTATTTTCATGAGCTAAAATAAGAATAAGAGCTAAGAGCTAATAAGAGCTAAAATAATAAGCTATA
Source organism: Myxine glutinosa (assembly GCF_964187855.1). Taxonomy (NCBI): domain Eukaryota; kingdom Metazoa; phylum Chordata; class Myxini; order Myxiniformes; family Myxinidae; genus Myxine; species Myxine glutinosa. The sequence goes on from NC_136265.1 coordinate 12,939,957, forward strand.
ATAATAAGAGAATAAGAGCTAATAAGAGCATGAAAATAAGAGCTAAAATTCATTTCACACATTTCAATAATAAACAAACTGATGACCTTGTTTCTTGCTTCCCCCGCTCTGCTGGCCGATGTTTCCTGATGTTGTCGTTCTTGATGTTGACTCTTGCTTGTGGCTTGCTGCCAATTTGTAACAACAAAAAAAAGGCACACAATGCGTCCATTTTTTTAAATTTATGGCCAACAGGGGCCAACTAAGGGTGGTCCACCTGTATGGCATAGGGGCCACCTCACCGTGGTCCGCAAGCAAACTTTTCTCTGGCCATCATGGCCGGTCCCAGCAGAGGGGCCAGGCCCGAACACGTGGGGTCCATAAGTGTGGTGCTTAGCCACAGAACCGTGGTCCATATGATGGTGCTCGGCCGCAAGTCGTGCGGTCCATAAGGTGGTGTACCGGTCCAGGCAGGCTGTGCAGCGGCAGTTCGGGCACACAACTGCGGCTACCTGCGCACTCCCACCGGACCAAAAAGAACAAGCCGTGAGTGGGGAAGGAAGGACACAGCAAGCATCGGGGCAAGGTCGCAAGGGTACACATTAATACAAGGCAATGCAAGGTGAGGTGCGCATGGGAGCGAGCGGAGAAAGCTCGTCCCTACTGTACGTCACCCCCCTGTCACCTACCCTACCCTTGCCCTTACCCCGTATTTACAAAATTCTACACATTTACAAATTCGTCACGACTGTCTCGTCTTCCCCATATCTCCCCTAATACCAAATTCGTCCACAATCCCTCTAACCAAATTTGCCATCAAGCCCAATTTCTCATCAATTCCTCCTAAGGAGGAAGAGATGGAACAACAAGCACAATGTCACCCCCACGTCATGATGCGTCTCACCATTCCAAATATTTGCACAAATCAGTGGTGTGGAGTCCTGTCATCACCTCAGGTGAGTGGATGCAGATGGTGCGAAGAGATTTCAATCCTAACTATACTTCTAAATGACTTTAACATTTTTACTCTACCCGGGGTCTTTCCCTGCCAAACCATTGGCCATCTTACACTATGTGGTTCTAAGAACCGAACTCCCATTGATCAAACTGTGGTGCTCACCAATTTGGGGTCTCACTCCCCCAATTCTTCACCCTGTGCCTTCGCACAATTTCCGGGCTGGGTCGTGTGGCGCTCCCAGCAGGTCCGCTCACCTGCACACCTCCGCCACTGCAGTTGCCTCCCGAGCTTACCTGCTCCTTACCCTAACCTACCTGGGGAAGGCCCTCTGGCGCTCTCACCCCCTACCGCCCTCTCTGGCGTCGGGCTACCCGGGTTCGTCCTCCGGATCCTCGGGCCCCATTGAACAACTCTACTGGCTCCCAGAGCCTACCTGTGGCCTCACCTGGCCGACAGACTAACAGTGGTGGAGTGCTCAACCAATCACACTCACCAACAGGCCACACGCCCAGCCAATTGACTCCACTAATGCACCCCTCCAACACTCTGTGCAACTACTCGCACCACAGATGCCAATATCCAACCACAATTTACCTACTCCCTCTACCTACTTTTAAACTACCCTCCCCGGGTATTCGTGAAGGGGTCCATCTTCCCCATCCACTCCTTTCGCACCAACCACTCCACTCCACGTATTCCACACTACTCACTCCACACCATCCATTCCATACTCCATTTATTCCATGTTCCATTCACTCCAGACCATCTACTCCATACCAGCTATTCCACACAACCATTCTCCAGACACCTGTGCTTCGCTTGCACACCTGTGCCCACACACCTGGTGTCACCTGCACACCTGGTGGCACTTGCACCCTCCTTTCCTCCCAGGCTCATTCATTCAATGCAATACACTTCCTTCCCCCTCTGGTTTGTGTCCTTCCCCCTCTCTCCCCATCTTGTCTACCGCTCCCGATGTTATATGTTTTATGTGTCGGTTTGTCTTTCTGTGTGATTAATGTTCGCTCTTTCACGAGCCTCGACCTTGTATACAAAAAAAAACAAAAAAAAAAAACTCAACTCAATGCACTATCACAATTACTCATGTCCACAATGCTCTGCTCATTCACTTTCACACACACACATCGTTCATGAGCATTGCCTCATTTCAAACCCAGCACTACCGTGCACTTTCATAACAATTCCTCATTTCATCACTCTCACTACAAACACAACTGCATCATCTGGCTACCTGGTTTCCCTCTAACTTGGTGCTCCCCGTCTTCCCTTTAAACTAAGCACATACCACGTCATTAACAACCATACTAACCTCTCTACGTCCCCAACTACCTGTATAAAATGTCACTACTTAAATCTAACGTTACCTATTGTCATTTTTCTCTAAATTCCTATCAATTTATCCTAACCCTCCCAGGCTAGTTTACACCGCCAAAACCCCATAAAACGAATGCTCATGTGCCCTGAGGATGGGAGGGATGGCAGAGTTGCCATCCCTTCACATCGGGCATCTCCCATTATCAATTTTGCCCATCCAAATTTTGCCAATCAAATTTCAATTTTGCCAATCAAATTGGCCCATCAAATTTGCCAATCACCAATTTCCTACCCCTATTCGTCCATTATTCTGAGCCTCTTGGTACGTCATTACATGTACAAAGCTCGGCTTCGCAAAGCCGAGCAATGAATTCGGGTGGTTTGGTCTCCTGCGGTTGGGTCCGTCCGGCATTCGGTTCAGGGGAGGAGGTTTCATCGGGCCGAGATTCCGAGGTCCACCTCGGCACGGAGCCTTTCGGTCTCCTGCCCGATGGCCCAATCTTGCCCGGCCGAAACGCCGCAACCACAAGGGCGCGCCGTTCCGACCCCTCCTACCTTCCCTCGAACCAGGCCGGTCGCCTTGCCCGGCAAAGCGCGGACTCGACCGTGCGGGGCGGGGCCCCGGCGCGAATCGTGCACGACGCTCCGAACAGGAGCGACGCGACACCGATCCCCACCGGTTCCCGCAGTACACAAAGCCCGGCACGGACCGAGGGCTCGCGTCGACTATCCGTCAGCCTAAACGCTGCTCCGGTCAACGTCGATGCTCCCCGTACATGCTCACACCCACACGCGACTCTTCCCATACTCACACATCCAGGTGTCTCCATACACTTCGTTATTGCACTTTCTCTTACACACCACCCAGGTACACTCATTCCGCTCACAGACTTCGTTACACACCTGACCACCGCACACCTCCTCACACACCTTGGTGCACACTCGTCGTTCGCACACTTCATCAACACCACCTCGCGTCCACTCCTCGGTCACATCCTCTGTGACAACCATGGGTGTGCACTCTTTTGCACACCCAATCACGCGCTTCACCACCAACTCAGGTGTGCATTCCCGCACACACTCAACCATTCCAGGTGTGCATTCTTTCTCACTCGCCACAACCAACTCGCACTCCGTGTCACTCACCACCACACTCTGTCGTGCATTCACTCTCACTCTCGACAGCACACTCACTCCTCGGCGCACACTTTTTCCTCACACACCCCTCCGTTGCACACCTTTCTTGCACGCCTTCTTGCGCACCCTCTCCCGGTGCATACTCCGTACCACTCATGGGGGTGCATTCTTGCACACACCCAATCACCACCGCACACCCTGGCTCACCAATACCTCTCGCACTCCCCATAGTCGGCCATCCTTGCACGCATCCTCTTTCCATGCACTCTGCACCAGTCGCACACCTCACCAGCGGCCTCCCACAAACGCCCAGGTCTAGACCAACACCCAAGCTCGCTGAATCTCCCCTCACACCATATACATTTCCGAGCATATCGCCACTCACTTCGGCGCCTCCTCTCCTTCGCTCCTCCTCCGCCACCTGCGGGCTCTTTATTTGGTCAGTAAGCACATCATCACGCTGTGAGCACAGACCTTGCACCAATTCCATCACCTCTTCCTTTATCTCTTTCTTAGTCTCCCTCCATCTCTTCTTAATTTCACTTACCCCCTCTTCCACTTCCTCTAGCTTCTGCTTCACCTCGTTTATTTCCCGGTGCGCCCCTTCAATTTCTTCCTCTAATGCTACCTTCGTCGTCTCCATGTACTTCCTCACTTCTCGTTCTTTCGTCTCCATTGTCTCTACCACCTCCTCTAACCTATTCGTCAGTCCCTCATGTACCGTCTGACATTCCTTCTTTGTCGCTATTATTTTTTAAATATTTTTTTTGTATACAAGATCGAGGCTCGTGAAAGAGCGAACATTAATCACACAGAAAGACAAACCGACACATAAAACATATAACATCGGGAGCGGTAGACAAGATTGGGAGAGAGGGGGAAGGACACAAACACAACATTTGAGAGCAGGGACCGAGAGACATGGAGACATCGAGACATCGAGAGATCTGAGAGAGGGCGAGGGCTTTTTTGGGGCGGGGGCATGGGAAGGGGGGGGGGGGGGTGGGAGAGGTATAAAACATATGGACACTGCCAGGACTTCCAGGAAGGAAGTTGGAATTTCAAACAAGGTGGATCTGGGGTGAATTAGCGGGGGTAGAAAAGATCAAGGTTTTGGATGGGGGAAGATAAGAGATGGTGGTGAACAGCTGTTTTAAAGACCTGGAGGGAGGAGTGGGATTGAAGGGAGTGAGGGAGTTTGTTCCAGAGGCGGGAGAAAAGAGGAATGAAAGAGTGAAGGTGAGCAGAGAGCCGAGATTTCGGCAGTTTAACCATCAGAGGGATGCTGGCAGATCTTGTGCGACCTGTAGGAATATTTAGGGGACAGAGCACAGAGAGAGCTGGGGGTGCAAGGCCGGAGAGGAGTCGGCAGAAGACAGAAAGACCACCTACCTACCTGCCTGCAGTGAGTGAGTGAAAGGCCCTCAGAGATAGCTTCATCGCGGCAGATTCCAATAATTCTGAAAGCTTTGGTTTCAACAGCGTGAAGCCGAGCTAGGTGTGAGGCAGGAGCACCGGCCCATAGGGGAGAACAGTATTCCATTAAGCTGTGGATGAAAGCCTTGTATGTGGTGAGGAGCTCAGGTGTGCCGAGGAAGGACTTCGCACGACGGAGGATGCCCAGTCGGCGACTGGCTTTGGAGGCCAGCTTGGAAATGTGGTTTTCCCAAGAAAGATCATGGCAGATAGTGAGACCCAAAAGCTAGTTCTTTCTTTATCTCTTTTTACGTCGCTTTCAACCCCCCTATTACCGCCGTGTTCTTTTCTACCTGCTCCCCTAGCTCCTTTTGTCCCACTGTCAGCTGCTCTACTCCTCGCGTCAGGTCTTCTATGCCCCCCTGGAACATAGCCGTGCTGTTCCGCACCTCTTTCTCCATGCGCTCCTCACCCCGCTTTACCTCGTCGCGCCCTAGGATGTTTACACACACACACCCCTACACAAATTTTTTTTTTTTTTTTTTTTGGCAAGGAACGGGCACCCACGTACGGGCACGTCCTAGCTTATATATAGTACGGGCATGCCCTAGTTTACTAAAATTTACAAAGTGAAGGTTCTAAAAACCGTAACAATATATTTTGATTTATTTATTAATCATCATCTTGAATCTTCTCTGTTTCAGGGTTTATCAAAATGATGAGTGGAAAGTACCCTCTCCTCTCTATATCTGTTTTGTAAACCCACGTTACCTCCACACCTCCTTTTCATTGATTAATCTTCTTTGCTTTCACCTCTTCTTTCTTTTCCTCCTCCGTCCTCTTCCTTCAATTTGTTTCTGATACGCCCTCCCTCTCCCCTGTGTTAGTAATATGTACACGTCCCTGCAGGATTTACTTCACGATTCAACCCCCATTACTCCCACTAGAAGCATCTGCTCCATACGGGCGATCTTGTTCCAAGTGTGCAACACATTCTTCTGATGCATCCCTTTATTTGGGTGGTGTATAGGCAACAGACCGCTGCCTTTATCATTCCCTAAAATAGAAATAACCCAGGTAGGTTACAGATATGAAACAAAAACATGCATTCCGGTTATGTGCATAATTAATAAATTGTGGTTATATAGCTCGGATAATTCAAATTCCACTCCTCCCCCCCCCCCTCCCCCCCCAAAGGAAGAAATGCCAAGATGGGTGAATTTTTTTTCAAAACTTTATGGAATCAAATGAAACTTGCACATGCGCATTTCCAGGGTGGCATCATTAATCACTGAAAATTTCAGCTTCATAGCTCAAATCCTCTCAGAACAGTAGATGATACACACATACCTACACACATACATACATACACACATACATACACCCACACACATATATACACACACATACATACACATACATACACACATACATACACACATACAGTCACGTGAAAAAGTAAGTACACCCCATGTAAAGTTTTGACTTTTTCAACATATTTCAACAATTTGCTATTTGATCTTCATTTCAACAGTATTGACAGATAAAGGTGATATAATATAACAAATATCATGAAACATTTACATTTTGTAGTCCATTGTATAATTTAAATAAACATAAATGCAAATTTCGCATGTGGAAAAAGTAAGTACACCCTTGGCTCTAATAGGTGGTATTGCCCCCTTTGGCAGAAACAACTTCAAGTAGGCGTTTCTTATAACTGTCCACCAGTCTCTGACATCGACTGGGAGAAATTTTTGCCCACTCCTCCATGCAGAATTCTTTCAGCTGTGCGATGTTTGAGCGGTTTCTTGCATGCACAGCTCATTTCAAATCCCCCCACAACATTTCAATGAGATTTAGATCCGGGCTTTGACTTGGCCATTCCAGAACCCTCCATTTCTTTCATTTCAGCCATTCCTTGGTGGATTTACTGATATGTTTAGGGTCATTGTCATGTTGCAAGGTCCACCTTTGGTTGAGCTTCAACTTTCTGACAGATGGCCTCACATTATCCTCAAGCACCCTCTGGTGCAATGAAGAATTCATAGTGGATTCTATGATGGAGAGCTGCCCAGGCCCTGATGCAGCATAGCTGCCCCAAACCATAATATTTCCACCACCATGCTTTGCAGTTGGTATCAGGTTTTTGTGGTCAAATGCTGTCTTTGGTTTTCGCCAAAACATGTCATCTGGTACTGTGGCCAAATAGCTCTACCTTTGATTCATCTGTCCAGAGCACATTGTTCCAGGAGTGCTGGTCTTTGCCTCGGTGTTCATTGGCAAACTTTAGTCTTGCCCTGATGTTCTTTCTGGACAGCAAAGGTTTCCCCTGGTCCTGGTCCTGGCACACATCCCATGTAGATCAAATTTGTGAAGCCGCTTTCTAATGGTAGACTCGTGCACTTTGACATCAACTGTGGCAAGAACTACCTGTAGGTCCCGTGATGACATTCTGGGGTTCTTAGAGACTTCTTTCAGCATCTTGCGGTCTGCTCTCAGGCTGATCTTGCTGGGGCGGCCTGGCCTGAACAAGTTGGCAGTTGTTTGGAATCTTCTCCACTTATAGATGATCTTTCCGGACAGTCGAATGATTGATTTCAAATTGTTTGGAGATCTTTTTAAATCCCTTCCCAGACTCGTAGGCATCTCTAACCTTCTTTCTGAAGGCCTCAGAGAGCTCTTTTGATCTAGGCATGGTGATGCCGCAACACTTCAACAACAAAGAGCAAACCAAACTAAATGTCTGAGGTTTAAATAAGACAGGTTCCTCCAAGATCCTCTCTAACGATGTTCTAATCATTTGCACCTGAGCTGGTGCACCTCATTCTAATTTTAGGTATTTGAAGTAGTGATAAATGTAGGGGTGTACTTACTTTTTCCACATGCTAAATTTGTATTTATGTTTATTTAAATTATACAATGGACTACAAAATGTAAATGTTTCATGATATTTGTTATATCACCTTTATCTATCAATATTGTTGAAATGAAGATCAAATAGCTGTATGTTGAAATATGTTGAAAAAGTCAAAACTTTACACGAGGTGTACTTACTTTTTCACATGACTGTACATACACACATACATACACACATACATACACACATACATACACACATACATACACACATACATACACACATACATACACACATACATACACATATACATACACATATATATACACCCACATACATACACCCACATACATACATACATACACCCACACACCGACATACCTACACACATACATACACACATACATAAACCCACATACACCCACCCACATACACACACCCACATACACACACCCACATACACACACCCACATACCTACACAGTACACCCATACATATACACATACATACACACCCACATACACACATACACACACCCGCATACGTACACCCGCATACATACACCCGCATACACACACCCGCATACACACACCCACATACACACACCTGCATGCATACACCCGCATACATACACCCGCATACATACACCCACAAATGTACACTTGCTCCATCATATATACATGACCCCCATTACCCACCCCTTCCCTACCTCTCCCTTTGTTTGCTTCCACCTTGTTGCATCCTCTGTGCTTGCAGCCAACATTGACATTCCCACAGTATCAATTTGTGGAGCTTGGTTTGTATTTACAACGTCAAGCTTCCTGCAGGTAATGTTGTTGTTGTTCAAGTGGTGTATAATTGTTTGCTTTCTGAACTTGTTGTGCCCCTCTGTTGCTTTTCCTTGTTGTTTTGAATGTGTGGTTAAGGTTGGGTTAAGTGAGGGAGTGCATGATCATTGGTGCATTAAATAAATAACCCCGAGAGGGCTGACGGTTGAGGTTGTAGTTCCGACCTCTGTTGATTTGGGGGAAGCCCCATGGGAGTTCCCTGATCCAAAATCGGAAAATTGAAGCCTGAGCGATTGTGTTGGCCATCTAGTATAAGGGCTGAATATAAGTATAAGGTTACAACATAACAAAATGTGAAAAAAGTGAAGGGCTCTGAATACTTTCTGAATGCACTGTAAACCCCTTCAGCTGTTTTCAATTATCACAATATTCACCAGCCATGACAGGTTTCACATCAATCGGTGAAGCGGTTCCAGAGAAGGGATAAAAAAAAAAATCGGCTTTAAAGCTAATATGGCTGCCATGCCATGTGCCATATGACCTTAAAATGTACACTCTGCATATGTATGGGTAGGGTATCACGTTTGTGAAGTTTCGTGTTGATCGGATAAAGTTCGTTGTTCTATTCAAGATGGCTGCCAAACCACGTGACCTACGACATCATTTTCAAACTATTTACAACAGTGGTGTTAGATGATATTTGTAAAATTTCGCATCGATAGCGTAAGCTGTTTCATAGATATAATTATTTAATATTTTCCTTCGATCCAATATGGCTGCCGCACCATGTGACCTATGATGTTTTGGTGATCATTTTTTTAATCGCCATGCCCAGTCAATGACACACGTAAAGTTTCGAGTCGATCACTTTGGTGGTTTGGGAGAAGATGTTCTTTTAAGGTTTTATGTTCAATCCAATATGGCTGCCAAACCATGTGTGACCTCTGATGTCATAAATTTAATATTTCAATACAAATGGGTCATAGATCATGTGCATGCAATTCCAGATTTTTAGGATAAGGAATTCGATTAAAAAGTTTTTGGCTGGTATACCACTTTACCGATGATGTCATCATTATCATGCTTTTATTCCCCATTGGGAGTACTTTACAATGTGGCAAGTTTCATATTTTTCCATTCCATGGTTTCCAAGAAATATTTTTTAATTATTTGCGTTTAATCTAAGATGGCTGCAAAGGTGACGTGACCTATGACGTCACAGTTATCATAAAAAAAATTCTGCATGGGTGTCACTCCTACCCTGAAAGTTTTGTCTCAATTGGACATATGGTTGCTGAGAAAAATGAGGTTTATGACATACTGGCGGACGGACAACCCAAAAACATAATGCCTCCGGCCACATTCGGGGACGGAGGCATAAAAATAACAAAGTCTACCATTAATTATTCATGTACTTCCAGACTTCAGCTTCATCTGAATATGATTTATTTCCGGATTTGTCAGTCCTTAGATTGAGTGTTATTCTCGAGGTCAGTCGTTTGATGTGTGAAAGGAGTGCATGATGGGAAATCAAAGGAAGACAATTTCATGTGGAGCAACTCGTAACTTGTAAGCCAATCGAGGTTTTCATGCCGTTCTTACTCTCTCTCTTGTTCTTCCTTTTTACCCCCGCCACCGAAGGCGGATGGAGGTTGTGTTTTCACCCTGTATGTTTGTTACTTGCCAGAAAAATTCCGGCAAGTATGTTGGTTGGTTGTTTGTCTGTCTGTCTCTTTGTGCGCAGTACTCCGTCTACATCATTGCACATAGCATTGCCATACTTTACACACATATTTGCTTGCCCTGGAATAGACTGTGTCCAATTTTTAAACTCACTACGCCCAAGGTCAAGCTCAAGGTCACCCAAAACGTGAAATCAGGGGGGGGTCGAGTTTTCATGTAAAATATATTTCAAACCACGAAATTCTAAAAGTACAAGAGATATGCACACACGTACTGTTACTGACATATAGGAAGTCATAAGACCTTTCATTTGGCACCATGACCTTTGACCTTGAGTCACCTTGAAAGGTCAAACTCAAGGTCAATAAAAAGAAAGTACATTCTGGCAAGTCCTCGGTCTTCTGACCGATTTCTAGTCTGTCTGTTTGTTTGTTTGTGCGCAGTACTACGTCTACATCATTGCACATAGCATCGCCATACTTTACACACATATTTGCTTGCCCTGGAATAGACTGTGTCCAATTTTTAACTCACTAGGCCCAAGGTCAAGCTCAAGGTCACCCAAAACGTGAAATCAGGGGGGGGGTCGAGTTTTCATGTAAAATATATTTCAAACCACGAAACTCTAAAAGTACAAGAGATATGCACACACTTACTGTTACTGACATATAGGAAGTCATACGACCTTTCATTTGGCACCATGACCTTTGACCTTGAGTGACCTTGAAAGGTCAAACTCAAGGTCAATAAAAAGAAAGTACATTCTGGCAAGTCCTCGGTCTCTGACCGATTTCTAGTCTGTCTGTTTGTTTGTTTGTGCGCAGTACTACGTCTACATCATTGCACATAGCATCGCCATACTTTACACACATATTTGCTTGCCCTGGAATAGACTGTCCAATTTTTAAACTCACTACGCCCAAGGTCAAGCTCAAGGTCACCCAAAACGTGAAATCAGGGGGGGTCGAGTTTTCATGTAAAATATATTTCAAACCACAAAACTCTAAAAGTACAAGAGATATGCACACACTTACTGTTACTGACATATAGGAAGTCATACGACCTTTCATTTGGCACCATGACCTTTGACCTTGAGTCACCTTGAAAGGTCAAACTCAAGGTCAATAAAAAGAAAGTACATTCTGGCAAGTCCTCGGTCTCTGACCGATTTCTAGTCTGTCTGTTTGTTTGTTTGTGAACAAGATATCTCAAAACGTTGTGGACGGATTCGGACGAAATTTGGCAGAGACGTAGTGTATGTGACAAGGACAAAATGATTAGATTTTGGTGATGATCCGGATTCGGATCCGGCTACTAGAATGTTTACATGATTCTTCACCATTGGGAGATGGGGCCAAAAACGATACATAGCAAGATATCTCAAAAAGTTATGGACGGATTTGGACGAAACTTGGTGGACATATTGGGTGTCTGACAACACCGAATTAATTCGGTTTTGGTGAAGATCTGAATATGCATTCGGATACGTGAGTTATTTAATTCTTTAAGTGATTCTTCACCATTGGGAGATCGGGTGAAAAGTGATAAATAACATGATATTTTAAAAAGTTATGGACGATTATGACTAAATTTGGGGGATGAGTTGGTGAGACGACAAGAACAAGCCGATTAGATTTTGGTTCATGTCCGAATCCAGATCTGGCCTATCAATGGATACAAAATGTGAACTGTTCAGCCTGGTGGAGGTGTGCGCTCTTCCGAGTACCGTTGCAGTTGTATGTGTGTTTTCAATGTCGAGGTTCGTGGAGGACCTTGAACCTAAAACAGATAAGGATGCAACAGAACAAAATGAACAGCAGAAAGAGAGGGAGGGAAGCACACCAAGAGCAGGGTTTTGGGACAAAACAGAGGGAGACTTGGACAAATGAGGAGTGTGTGGACCAATGCTGGGTGGAGGAGGACACACGGGGTCAACAACATGAACAACGGAGGAAAAACTGGAAATTTGGAAAGAGGTGGGCTTAGGGAGGGTTAACAGATAATTTAAAAGGTCATGGTTTTGGATGGGAACGATCTGAGATGGTGGTGAACAAATGTCCTGAAGACCTGGAGGGAAGAATGAGATTGAAGAGGATCTGGAGGGTGGTTCCACAGGTGGGGAAAAAGAGGAATGAATGAGTGCAGGTGAGCAGTGATTCTGGATTTTGGGCACCTGAAAGGGGTTGATGGTGCAAATGGATTGACGATGGACCAGCACTGGGGGAAGGGGACAAAGCACGGAGAGGGCAGAGTGCGCAAGACCAGAAAGGAGTGTGGAAGAAGACAGAGAGACGCAGACCTGTCTGCGATGGGAAAGTGATGGGTCCTTCCTGGCAATTTTACAAGCATGAACTTTCCTTTGTGCCATTTGGTCCTTTTTGTTGTTGTTGCTGCTGCAATCCATGACCAGGAGTGAAATGTGAAAAAACCCAAATCATAAAATGCGAGAGCAATTATTGAGGGAGGGGAGGGGGTTGGAGGGGGGGGGGGGTGGGGGAGAGAGAGAGAGAGAGAGACAAATAAAACAAAAAAAAATTCAACAAAAGCCTCGGTGACAGCCACCCACTCGGCTTTGACAGCCTAATTACCCACAGAAAGCAATGAGTGTTCTTTAATGCCATATTATACGAGGCGTGACGAAAAGGTGTTTTCTTTTCTACTCTTTCTTCCTCCAACGGTGAAGAAAGTGAACCGAGGAGTAAAGGCTCTAATAGGTGTGCATGTCGGTGCATTATTTTCTGACTAGACCCTGTAGCCGAGCTAGGTGGGTGATCCGACAGATGCTTGTTGACACACAGGTATGGCAGAGAGCAAAGAACGCTGGCAGCATCAGGCCTGTTCTGCCAACGAGAGAGTGCCGTCTCCCACGCAGCACACGCACTCGGTCTCGTACTCGGACCGGTCGGTACTGCACTTCAAGGCGGACACGATCGTGCAAGCCGGTATGTGTTGTACACCCCCTCGTCCTTTTGTCTATCTCTTTACATCTGTCTTCGTCTATCTATCTATATCTCTGTGTCCGTCTCTCTGCACCTGACTGTGTCCGTCTCTCTGCACCTGACTGTTTCCGTCTCTCTGCACCTGACTGTTTCCGTCTCTCTGCACCTGACTGTTTCCGTCTCTCTGCACATGACTGTGTCCTTCTCTCTGCACCTGACTGTGTCCGTCTCTCTGCACCTGACTGTGTCCGTCTCTCTGCACCTGACTGTGTCCGTCTCTCTGCACCTGACTGTGTCCGTCTCTCTGCACCTGACTGTGTCCGTCTCTCTGCACCTGACTGTGTCCGTCTCTCTGCACCTGACTGTGTCCGTCTCTCTGCACCTGACTGTGTCCGTCTCTCTGCACCTGACTGTGTCCGTCTCTCTGCACCTGACTGTGTCCGTCTATCTGCACCTGACTGTGTCCGTCTCTCTGCACCTGACTGTGTCCGTCTCTCTGCACCTGACTGTGTCCGTCTCTCTGCACCTGACTGTGTCCGTCTCTCTGCACCTGACTGTGTCCGTCTCTCTGCACCTGACTGTGTCCGTCTCTCTGCACCTGACTGTGTCCGTCTCTCTGCACCTGACTGTGTCCTTCTCTCTGCACCTGACTGTGTCCGTCTCTCTGCACCTGACTGTGTCCGTCTCTCTGCACCTGACTGTGTCCGTCTCTCTGCACATGACCGTGTCCGTCTCTCTGCACCTGTCTGCGTCCGTCTCTCATAGCTGTCCGCATCCGTCTCTCGTATCTATCTGTCCGCATCCGTCTCTACGATTCTGTCTGCATCCTTCTCTACGATTATGTCCGCATCCGTCTCTACGCTTCTGTCCGCATCCGTCTCTACGCTTATGTCCGCATCCGTCTCCACGATTCTGTCCGCATCAGTCTCCACGATTCCTCTCGATATCTGTCTGCCTCTCTATATCTGTCTGCCTCTCTATATCTGTCTGCCTCTCTGTATCTGTCTGCCTCTCTGTATCTGTCTGCCTCTCTGTATCTGTCTGCCTCTCTGTATCTGTCTGCCTCTGTATCTGTCTGCCTCTCTAAATCTGTCTGCATCACTCTCTACGATTTCTCTCTATATCTGTCTGCCTCTCTATATCTGTCTGCCTCTCTACATCTGTCTGCCTCTCTACGCCTGTCTGCCTCTCTACGCCTGTCTGCCTCTCTACGCCTGTCTGCCTCTCTACGCCTGTCTCCCTCTCTACGCCTGTCTCCCTCTCTACGCCTGTCTCCCTCTCTACACCTGTCTCCCTCTCTACGCCTGTCTCCCTCTCTACGCCTGTCTCCCTCGCTACGCCTGTCTCCCTCGCTACGCCTGTCTCCCTCTCTACGCCGGTCTCCCTCTCTACGCCGGTCTCCCTCTCTACGCCGGTCTCCCTCTCTACGCCGGTCTCCCTCTCTACGCCGGTCTCCCTCTCTACGCCGGTCTCCCTCTCTACGCCGGTCTCCCTCTCTACGCCGGTCTCCCTCTCTACGACGGTCTCCCTCTCTACGACGGTCTCCCTCTCTACGCCGGTCTCCCTCTCTACGCCTGTCTCCCTCTCTACGCCTGTCTCCCTCTCTACGCCGGTCTCCCTCTCTACGCCGGTCTCCCTCTCTACGCCGGTCTCCCTCTCTACGCCGGTCTCCCTCTCTACGCCGGTCTCCCTCTCTACGCCGGTCTCCCTCTCGACGCCGGTCTCCCTCTCGACGCCGGTCTCCCTCTCGACGCCGGTCTCCCTCTCGACGCCGGTCTCCCTCTCGACGCCGGTCTCCCTCTCGACGCCGGTCTCCCTCTCGACGCCGGCCTCCCTCTCGACGCCGGCCTCCCTCTCGACGCCGGCCTCCCTCTCGACGCCGGCCTCCCTCTCGACGCCGGCCTCCCTCTCGACGCCGGCCTCCCTCTCGACGCCGGCCTGCCTCTCTACGTCTGCCTGCCTCTCTGCGCCACCGGTCTGCCTCTCTGCGCCACCGGTCTGCCTCTCTGCGCCACCGGTCTGCCTCTCTGCGCCACCGGTCTGCCTCTCTGCGCCACCGGTCTGCCTCTCTGCGCCACCGGTCTGCCTCTCTGCGCCACCGGTCTGCCTCTCTGCGCCACCGGTCTGCCTCTCTGCGCCACCGGTCTGCCTCTCTGCGCCACCGGTCTGCCTCTCTGCGCCACCGGTCTGCCTCTCTGCACCACCGGTCTGCCTCTCTGCACCACCGGTCTGCCTCTCTGCACCACCGGTCTGCCTCTCTGCACCCCCGGTCTCCCTCTACGCCACCGGTCTGCCCCTCTACGCCACCGGTCTGCCCCTCTACGCCTGTCTGCCCCTCTACGCCTGTCTGCCCCTCTACGCCTGTCTGCCCCTCTACGCCTGTCTGCCCCTCTTGACTTGTCTGCCCCTCTTGACCTGTCTGCCCCTCTTGACCTGTCTGCCCCTCTTGACCTGTCTGCCCCTCTTGATCTGTCTGCCCCTCTTGATCTGTCTGCCCCTCTTGATCTGTCTGCCCCTCTTGATCTGTCTGCCCCTCTTGATCTGTCTGCCCCTCTTGATCTGTCTGCCCCTCTTGATCTGTCTGCCCCTCTTGATCTGTCTGCCCCTCTTGATCTGTCTGCCCCTCTTGATCTGTCTGCCCCTCTTGATCTGTCTGCCCCTCTTGATCTGTCTGCCCCTCTTGATCTGTCTGCCCCTCTTGATCTGTCTGCCCCTCTTGATCTGTCTGCCCTTCTTGATCTGCCTGCCCCTCTTGATCTGCCTGCCCCTCTTGATCTGCCTGCCCCTCTTGATCTGCCTGCCCCTCTTGATCTGCCTGCCCCTCTTGATCTGTCTGCCCCTCTTGATCTGTCTGCCCCTCTTGATCTGTCTGCCCCTCTTGATCTGTCTGCCCCTCTTGATCTGTCTGCCCCTCTTGATCTGTCTGCCCCTCTTGATATGTCTGCCCCTCTTGATCTGTCTGCCCCTCTTGATCTGTCTGCCCCTCTTGATCTGTCTGCCCCTCTTGATCTGTCTGCCCCTCTTGATCTGTCTGCCCCTCTTGATCTGTCTGCCCCTCTTGATCTGTCTGTCCCTCTTGATCTGTCTGTCCCTCTTGATCTGTCTGTCCCTCTTGATCTGTCTGTCCCTCTGGATCTGTCTGTCCCTCTGGATCTGTCTGTCCCTCTGGATCTGTCTGTCCCTCTGGATCTGTCTGTCCCTCTGGATCTGTCTGTCCCTCTGGATCTGTCTGTCCCTCTTGATCTGTCTGCCCCTCTTGATCTGTCTGTCCCTCTTGATCTGTCTGTCCCTCTTGATCTGTCTGTCCCTCTTGATCTGTCTGTCCCTCTTGATCTGTCTGTCCCTCTTGATCTGTCTGTCCCTCTTGATCTGTCTGTCCCTCTTGATCTGTCTGTCCCTCTTGATCTGTCTGTCCCTCTTGATCTGTCTGTCCCTCTTGATCTGTCTGTCCCTCTTGATCTGTCTGTCCCTCTTGATCTGTCTGCCCCTCTTTATCTGTCTGCCTCCGTCACTCCATGTCTGCCCATGTCCGTCTGCCCATCACCATCTCCCCCTGTCTGCCCGTCACCGTCTCCCCGGTGACGGGGTGTCTGCCCGTCACCGTCTGCCCCTGTCTGCCCCTGTCTGCCCGTCACCGTCTGCCCCTGTCTGCCCGTCACCGTCTGCCCCTGTCTGCCCGTCACCGTCTCCCAATGTGTCCGTCTGTGTCTCCGTATGTGTCCGTGTGTGTCTCCGTATGTGTCTGTCTGTCTATCTGTCTATCTGTCTGTGTCTGCCTCTGTATCTGTCTGTGTCTGCCTCTGTATCTGTCTGTGTCTGCCTCTGTATCTGTCTGTGTCTGCCTCTGTATCTGTCTGTGTCTGCCTCTGTATCTGTCTGTGTCTGCCTCTGTATCTGTCTGTGTCTGCCTCTGTATCTGTCTGTGTCTGCCTCTGTATCTGTCTGTGTCTGCCTCTGTATCTGTCTGTGTCTGGCTCTGTATCTGTCTGTGTCTGCCTCTGTATCTGTCTGTGTCTGCCTCTGTATCTGTCTGTGTCTGCCTCTGTATCTGTCTGTGTCTGCCTCTGTATCTGTCTGTGTCTTCTTCTCTGTATCTGTCTGTGTCTGCCTCTTTATCTGTATGTATCTGCCTCTCTTTATCTGTATGTATCTGCCTCTCTTTATCTGTATGTATCTGCCTCTCTGTATCTGTTTGTCTGCCTCTCTGTATCTGTTTGTCTGCCTCTCTGTATCTGTTTGTCTGCCTCTCTGTATCTGTTTGACTGCCTCTCTGTACCTGTCTGTATCTGCCTCTCTGTACCTGTCTGTGTCTGCCTCTCTGTACCTGTCTGTTTCTGCCTCTCTGTACCTGTCTGTGTCTGCCTCTCTGTACCTGTCTGTTTCTGCCTCTCTGTACCTGTCTGTGTCTGCCTCTCTGTACCTGTCAGTGTCTGCCTGTCTGTACTTGTCTGTATCTGCCTCTGTACCTGTCTGTGTCTGCCTCTCTGTACCTTTTTGTGCCTGTCTCTCTATATCTGTCTGTGCCTGTCTCTCGATATCTGTCTGTGCCTGTCTCTATATCTGTCTGTGTCTGTCTCTCTATATCTGTCTGTGCCTGTCTCTATATCTGTCTGTGCCTGTCTCTCTATATCTGTCTGTGCCTGTCTCTCTATATTTGTCTGTGCCTGTCTCTCTATATCTGTCTGTGTCTGTCTCTCTATATCTGGCTGTGCCTGTCTCTCTATATCTGTCTGTGCCTGTCTCTCTATATCTGTCTGTGCCTGTCTCTCTATATCTGTCTGTGCCTGTCTCTATATCTGTCTGTGCCTGTCTCTCTATATCTGTCTGTGCCTGTCTCTCTATATCTGTATGTGCCTGCCTCTCTTTATCTGGATGTGTCTGCCTCTCTTTATCTGAATGTGTCTGCCTCTCTTTATCTGTATGTGTCTGCCTCTCTTTATCTGTCTGTGTCTGTCTCTATGTATCTCTGTGTTTGCCTCTCTGTACCTGTCTGTGTGTGCCTCTGTGCCTTTTTGTGCCTGTTTCTGTGTATCTGCCTCTCTGTACCTGTCTGTGTCTGCCTCTGTATATGTTTGTGTCTGCCTCTCTGTACCTTTTTGTGCCTGTCTCTCTATATCTGTCTGTGCCTGTCTCTCTATATCTGTCTGTGCCTGTCTCTATATCTGTCTGTGTCTGTCTCTCTATATCTGGCTGTGCCTGTCTCTCTATATCTGTCTGTGCCTGTCTCTCTATATCTGTACGTGCCTGCCTCTCTTTATCTGGATGTGTCTGCCTCTCTTTATCTGCATGTGTCTGCCTCTCTTTATCTGCATGTGTCTGCCTCTCTTTATCTGCATGTGTCTGCCTCTCTTTATCTGTATGTGTCTGCCTCTCTTTATCTGTATGTGTCTGCCTCTCTTTATCTGTATGTGTCTGCCTCTCTTTATCTGTCTGTGTCTGTCTCTCTGTATCTGTGTGTTTGCCTCTCTGTACCTGTCTGTGTCTGCCTCTGTGCCTTTTTGTGCCTGTTTCTGTGTATCTTTCTGTGCCTGTCTCTCTATATCTGTCTGTGCCTGTCTCTCTATATCTGTCTGTGACTGTCTCTCTATATTTGTCTGTGCCTGTCTCTCTATATCTGTCTGTGCCTGTCTCTCTATATCTGTCTGTGCCTGTCTCTCTATATCTGTCTGTGTCTATGTCTGTCTGTGTCTTCTCCATATATCTGTCTGTGCCTGTCTCTCTATATCGTTTTGTGCCGGTCTCTCTATATCTTTTTGTGCCGGTCTCTCTATATCTTTTTGTGCCGGTCTCTCTATATCTGTCTGTCAGCCTGTCTCTCTATATCTGTCTGTCAGCCTGTCTGTCTATATCTGTCTGTCAGCCTGTCTCTATATCTGTCTGTCAGCCTGTCTCTCTATATCTGTCTGTCAGCCTGTCTCTCCATATCTGTCTGTGCCTGTCTCTCTATATCTGTCTGTGCCTGTCTCTCTATATCTGTCTGTGCCTGTCTCTCTATATCTGTCTGTGCCTGTCTCTCTATATCTGTCTGTGCCTGTCTCTCTATATCTGTCTGTGCCTGTCTCTCTATATCTGTCTGTGCCTGTCTCTATATCTGTCTGTGCCTGTCTCTCTATATCTGTCTGTGCCTGTCTCTCTATATCTGTACGTGTCTGCCTCTTTATCTGGATGTGTCTGCCTCTCTTTATCTGTATGTGTCTGCCTCTCTTCATCTGTATGTGTCTGCCTCTCTTTATCTGTATGTGTCTGCCTCTCTTTATCTGTCTGTGTCTGTCTCTCTGTATCTGTGTGTCTCTCTCTCTGTACCTGTCTGTGTCTGCCTCTGTATATGTTTGTGTCTGCCTCTCTGTACCTTTTTGTGCCTGTCTCTCTATATCTGTCTGTGCCTGTCTCTCTATATCTGTCTGTGCCTGTCTCTATATCTGTCTGTGTCTGTCTCTCTATATCTGGCTGTGCCTGTCTCTCTATATCTGTCTGTGCCTGTCTCTCTATATCTGTACGTGCCTGCCTCTCTTTATCTGGATGTGTCTGCCTCTCTTTATCTGCATGTGTCTGCCTCTCTTTATCTGCATGTGTCTGCCTCTCTTTATCTGCATGTGTCTGCCTCTCTTTATCTGTATGTGTCTGCCTCTCTTTATCTGTATGTGTCTGCCTCTCTTTATCTGTATGTGTCTGCCTCTCTTTATCTGTCTGTGTCTGTCTCTCTGTATCTGTGTGTTTGCCTCTCTGTACCTGTCTGTGTCTGCCTCTGTGCCTTTTTGTGCCTGTTTCTGTGTATCTTTCTGTGCCTGTCTCTCTATATCTGTCTGTGCCTGTCTCTCTATATCTGTCTGTGACTGTCTCTCTATATTTGTCTGTGCCTGTCTCTCTATATCTGTCTGTGCCTGTCTCTCTATATCTGTCTGTGCCTGTCTCTCTATATCTGTCTGTGTCTATGTCTGTCTGTGTCTTCTCCATATATCTGTCTGTGCCTGTCTCTCTATATCGTTTTGTGCCGGTCTCTCTATATCTTTTTGTGCCGGTCTCTCTATATCTTTTTGTGCCGGTCTCTCTATATCTGTCTGTCAGCCTGTCTCTCTATATCTGTCTGTCAGCCTGTCTGTCTATATCTGTCTGTCAGCCTGTCTCTATATCTGTCTGTCAGCCTGTCTCTCTATATCTGTCTGTCAGCCTGTCTCTCCATATCTGTCTGTGCCTGTCTCTCTATATCTGTCTGTGCCTGTCTCTCTATATCTGTCTGTGCCTGTCTCTCTATATCTGTCTGTGCCTGTCTCTCTATATCTGTCTGTGCCTGTCTCTCTATATCTGTCTGTGCCTGTCTCTCTATATCTGTCTGTGCCTGTCTCTATATCTGTCTGTGCCTGTCTCTCTATATCTGTCTGTGCCTGTCTCTCTATATCTGTACGTGTCTGCCTCTTTATCTGGATGTGTCTGCCTCTCTTTATCTGTATGTGTCTGCCTCTCTTCATCTGTATGTGTCTGCCTCTCTTTATCTGTATGTGTCTGCCTCTCTTTATCTGTCTGTGTCTGTCTCTCTGTATCTGTGTGTCTCTCTCTCTGTACCTGTCTGTGTGTGCCTTTTTGTGCCTGTTTCTGTGTATCTTTCTGTACCTGTCTCTATATCTGTCTGTGCCTGTCTCTCTATATCTGTCTGTGCCTGTCTCTCTATATCTGTCTGTGCCTGTCTCTCTATATCTGTCTGTGCCTGTCTCTCTATATCTGTCTGTGCCTGTCTCTCTATATCTGTCTGTGCCTGTCTCTCTATATCTGTCTGTGCCTGTCTCTCTATATCTGTCTGTGCCTGTCTCTCTATATCTGTCTGTGCCTGTCTCTCTATATCTGTCTGTGCCTGTCTCTCTATATCTGTCTGTGCCTGTCTCTCTATATCTGTCTGTGTCTGGCTCTATGCCTGTCTGTGTCTTTTCTATATGTCTGTCTCTAGAAATACAGACATTCTCTCCATGCCTGTCTGTCTGTCTCTGTGCCTGCCTGTCTGTCTGTCTCTTTGCCTGTCTGTCTGTATCTATGCCTGTCTGTCTGTCTCTATGCCTGTCTGTCTGTCTCTATGCCTGTCTGTCTGTCTCGATGCCTGTCTGTCTGTCTCGATGCCTGTCTGTCTGTCTCTATGCCGTTTTGTCTGTCTGTCTCTATGCATGTCTGTCTGTCTCTATGCCTGTCTGTCTGTCTCTATGCCGGTCTGTCTGTCTCTATGCCTGTCTTTCTGTCTCTATGCCCGTCTGTCTCTATGCCCGTCTGTCTGTCTCTATGCCCGTCTGTCTGTCTCTATGCCCGTCTGTCTGTCTCTATGCCCGTCTGTCTGTCTCTATGCCCGTCTGTCTGTCTCTATGCCCGTCTGTCTGTCTCTCTATGCCCGTCTGTCTGTCTCTATGCCCGTCTGTCTGTCTCTATGCCCGTCTGTCTGTCTCTATGCCCGTCTGTCTGTCTCTATGCCCGTCTGTCTGTCTCTATGCCCGTCTGTCTGTCTCTATGCCCGTCTGTCTGTCTCTTTGCCCGTCTGTCTGTCTCTGTGCCCGTCTGTCTGTCTCTATGCCCTTCTGCCTGTCTCTATGCCCTTCTGCCTGTCTCTATGCCCGTCTGTCTGTCTCTATGCCCGTCTGTCTGTCTCTATGCCCGTCTGTCTGTCTCTATGCCTGACTGTCTGTCTCTATGCCTGACTGTCTGTCTCTATGCCCATCTGTCTGTCTATGTTTGTCTGTCTGTCTGTCTCTATGTTTGTCTGTCTGTCTGTCTCTATGTCTGTCTCTATGTCTGTCTGTCTGTCCCTATGTCTGCCTGTCTGTCTCTATGTCTGTCTGTCTGTCTCTATGTCTGTCTGTCTCTATGTCTGTCTGTCTCTATGTCTGTCTCTATGTCTGTCTCTATATCTGTCTCTATGTCTGTCTCTCTGTCTCTGTCTCTATGTCGGTCTCTCTGTCTCTATGTCTGTCTCTCTGTCTATGTCTCTCTGTCTATGTCTCTCTGTCTATGTCTCTCTGTCTATGTCTCTATGTCTGTCTCTATGTCTGTCTATGTCTGTCTCTATGTCGGTCTCTCTGTCTCTGTCTGTCTCTATGTCGGTCTCTCTGTCTCTGTCTGTCTCTATGTCGGTCTCTCTGTCTCTATGTCTGTCTCTCTGTCTCTGTCTCTATGTCTGTCTCTCTGTCTCTATGTCTGTCTCTCTGTCTCTATGTCTGTCTCTCTGTCTCTATGTCTGTCTCTCTGTCTCTATGTCTGTCTCTATGTCTGTCTCTCTGTCTGTCCCATCTCCATCTCTGTCTCCTTCTCTCCATCTCTGTCTCCGTCTGTCTCTATGTCCATCTGTCTTTATGTCCGTCTGTCTCTATGTCCGTCTGTCTCTACGCCCATCTGTCTCTACGCCCGTCTGTCTCTACGCCCGTCTGTCTCTACGCCCGTCTGTCTCTACGCCCGTCTGTCTCTACGCCCGTCTGTCTCTACGCCCGTCTGTCTCTACGCCCGTCTGTCTCTACGCCCGTCTGTCTCTACGCCCGTCTGTCTCTACGCCCGTCTGTCTCTACGCCCGTCTGTCTCTACGTCCGTCTGTCTCTACGTCCGTCTGTCTCTACGTCCGTCTGTCTCTACGTCCGTCTGCCTCTACGTCCGTCTGGCTCTACGTCCGTCTGCCTCTACGTCCGTCTGCCTCTACGTCCGTCTGCCTCTACGTCCGTCTGCCTCTACGTCCGTCTGCCTCTACGTCCGTCTGCCTCTACGTCCGTCTGCCTCTACGTCCGTCTGCCTCTACGTCCGTCTGCCTCTACGTCCGTCTGCCTCTACGTCCGTCTGCCTCTACGTCCGTCTGCCTCTACGTCCGTCTGCCTCTACGTCCGCCTGTCTCTACGTCCGCCTGTCTCTACGTCAGTCTGTCTCTACGTCAGTCTGTCTCTACGTCAGTCTGTCTCTACGTCCGTCTGTCTCTGCCCCTCTCGCCGTTTCTTTCTGTAATCTGTGTGGCTCGGTGTCTGTTTGTCTCTCGGTGTCTGTTTGTCTCTCGGTGTCTGTCTGTCTCTCGGTGTCTGTCTGTCTCTCGGTGTCTGTCTGTCTCTCGGTGTCTGTCTGTCTCTCGGTGTCTGTCTGTCTCTCGGTGTCTGTCTGTCTCTCGGTGTCTGTCTGTCTCTCGGTGTCTGTCTGTCTCTCGGTGTCTGTCTGTCTCTCGGTGTCTGTCTGTCTCTCGGTGTCTGTCTGTCTCTCGGTGTCTGTCTGTCTCTCGGTGTCTGTTTGTCTCTCGGTGTCTGTTTGTCTCTCGGTGTCTGTTTGTCTCTCGGTGTCTGTTTGTCTCTCGGTGTCTGTTTGTCTCTCGGTGTCTGTTTGTCTCTCGGTGTCTGTTTGTCTCTCGGTGTCTGTTTGTCTCTCGGTGTCTGTTTGTCTCTCGGTGTCTGTTTGTCTCTCGGTGTCTGTTTGTCTCTCGGTGTCTGTTTGTCTCTCGGTGTCTGTTTGTCTCTCGGTGTCTGTTTGTCTCTCGGTGTCTGTTTGTCTCTCGGTGTCTGTTTGTCTCTCGGTGTCTGTTTGTCTCTCTATCTTTTTATATCTGTCTGTGTCCATATTTCTGTATCCCTGCCTGTGTCCATCTCTTTATATCTCTGTCTGTGACTTTTAAATGCAATTTGACATTCCCAAAAGGATGCATTATTGATGTCATGTTCGATGAGAAACGCGCGTTCTTCCAAAGTGAGCGATATGGCATGACCGAGTGAAAACCGTTAAAAGTCTGCCCGGTGACCTGATAAATCACGTGATACCTGATACATCTCAGGATCATGCATCGTTTTTCTGGAACATTCGGCTTCATTTACGCAAAATATTAGGTTCCGAACAGTGTGTGTGTGTGTGTGTGTGTGTGTGTGTGTGTGTGTGTGTGTGTGTGTGTGTCGTGTGTCGTGGGTCGTGGGTCGTGGGTCGTGGGTCGTGGTCGGTCGCGTGTCGTGGTCGGTCGCGTGTCGCTCTCTTTCTATAGATATGTATGTATGAGTATTTACCTTCGCCACCGAAGATGGATGGAGGTTATGTTTTCACCTCCGTCTGTTTGTGAACAAGATATCTCAAAAAGTTGTGGACGAAATTTGGCAGAGATGTAGCGTATGTGACAAGGACGAAATGATTAGATTTTGGTGAAGATTCAGATCCGGGTACTAGAATTTTTAAAGTGATTCTTCACCATTTGGAGATGGGGCCAAAATGTTACAGAGCAGGATATCTCAAAAAGTTGTGGACGGATTTGGACGAATCTTGGTGGACTGGTTGGGTGTCTGACAAGGACGATTTGATTCAATTTTGGTGAATCATGTTTTCTCTCTGTCTGTCGCTCCATGTTTTCTCTCTGTCTGTCGCTCCATGTTTTCTCTGTCTGTCTGTCACTCCAAATCTGTCTATCTGTCTGTCACTCTGTCTGTCTGTATCTGCCTGTCGCTTCATATATGTCTGTCTATTGCTCTATATCTGTCTCTTGTCTGTTGCTGCATATCTGTCTGTCTGTCTCTCTGTCTGTGTCTGTGTCTGTCTGTATCTGTCTGTCACCCTGTCTGTCTGTTTCTGCCTGTCGCCTCATATATGTCTGTTGCTGTATAGCTGTCTCTTGTCTGTTGCTGCATACCTGTCTGTCTGTCTGTCTCTCTCTCTCTCTCTGTCTCTGTCTCTGTCTCTGTCTGTCTCTGTCTGTCTCTGTCTCTGTCTGTGTCTGTCTGTTTCTCTCCCTATCTGTCTCTCCCTGTCTGTCGGTCTCTCTCTCTCTCCCTGACTGTCGGTCTCTCTCTCCCTGTCTGTCTCTCTCTCTCTCTCTCTCTCCCTCTCTCTCCCTCTCTCTCCCTCTCTCTCCCTCTCTCTCCCTCTCCCTGTCTGTCTGTCTCTCTCTCTCTCGCTCCCTCTCTCTCTCGCTCCCTCTCTCTCTCGCTCCCTCTCTCTCTCGCTCCCTCTCTCTCTCGCTCCCTCTCTCTCTCGCTCCCTCTCTCGCTCGCTCCCTCTCTCTCTCGCTCCCTCTCTCTCTCGCTCCCTCTCTCTCTCGCTCCCTCTCTCTCTCGCTCCCTCTCTCTCTCGCTCCCTCTCTCTCTCGCTCTCTCTCGCTCCCTCTCTCTCTCGCTCCCTCTCTCTCTCGCTCCCTCTCTCTCGCTCCCTCTCTCTCTCGCTCCCTCTCTCTCTCGCTCCCTCTCTCTCTCGCTCCCTCTCTCTCTCGCTCCCTCTCTCTCTCTCGCTCCCTCTCTCTCTCTCGCTCCCTCTCTCTCTCTCGCTCCCTCTCTCTCTCTCTCTCTCTCTCTCTCTCTCTCTCTCTCTCTCGCTCCCCCTGTCTGTCGGTCTCTCTCTCTCCCTGTCTGTCGGTCTCTCTCTCTCCCTGTCTGTCGGTCTCTCTCTCTCCCTGTCTGTCGGTCTCTCTCTCTCCCTGTCTGTCGGTCTCTCTCTCTCCCTGTCTGTCGGTCTCTCTCTCTCCCTGTCTGTCGGACTCTCTCTCTCTCTCCCTGTCTGTCGGACTCTCTCTCTCTCTCCCTGTCTGTCGGACTCTCTCTCTCTCTCCCCCTGTCTGTCGGACGCTCTCTCTCCCTGTCTGTCGGACGCTCTCTCTCCCTGTCTGTCGGACGCTCTCTCTCCCTGTCTGTCGGACTCTCTCTCTCTCCCTGTCTGTCGGACTCTCTCTCTCCCTGTCTGTCGGTCTCTCTCTCTCCCTGTCTGTCGGTCTCTCTCTCTCCCTGTCTGTCGGTCTCTCTCTCTCTCTCCCTGTCTGTCTGTCGGTCTCTCTCTCTCTCCCTCTCTCCCTGTCTGTCGGCCTCTCTCTCTCTCCCTGTCTGTCGGTCTCTCTCTCTCTCTATCTGTCTGTCGGTCTCTCTCTCTCTCCCTGTCTGTCGGTCTCTCTCTCTCCCTGTCTCTCTCTCTCTCTCCCTGTCTGTCTGTCGGTCTCTCTCTCTCCCTGTCTGTCGGTCTCTCTCTCTCCCTGTCTGTCGGTCTCTCTCTCTCCCTGTCTGTCGGTCTCTCTCTCTCCCTGTCTGTCGGTCTCTCTCTCTCTCTCTCTCTCCCTGTCTGTCGGGCTCTCTCTCTCTCTCCCTGTCTGTCGGTCTCTCTCTCTCTCTCGCTGTCTGTCGGTCTCTCTCTCTCTGTCTCTGTCTCTGTCTCTGTCTCTCTCTCTCTCTGTCTCTCTCCCTGTCTGTCGGGCTCTCTCTCTCTCTCCCTGTCTGTCGGTCTCTCTCTCTCTCGCTGTCTGTCGGTCTCTCTCTCTCTGTCTCTGTCTCTGTCTCTCTCTCTCTCCCTGTCTGTCGGTCTCTCTCTCTCTCGCTGTCTGTCTCTCTCTCTCTCTCTCTGTCTCTGTCTCTCTCTCTCTGTCTCTCTGTCTCTCTCTCTCTCTCTCTCTCTCTCTCTCTCTCTCTCTCTCTCTCTCTCTCTCTCTCTCGTTGCGGCATCATGGCGGCTGTGAGCAACTGCTCTGTGGTGTGGTGAGTCCTTTGTGCGATTTTCTCCTGCCCTCCCCTCCCTCTCCTTTTCCATCCTGTGTACTTTGGCGTTTTGTTTTCATCCTTTCTACACCTTTGTCTTCGAGAGAGAGAGGATTGAGAGCGGACCCATTTTGTGTGTGGCCGACCGGCTTTAACGATGCTTTGTAAGCCTTTTTGTGCTTATAATGCTCGTTTGTCATTTATTTTTGTTTGATTTATTTCGTTTTGGTACCTACTTGTCCGGTTCGGACAAGTGCGGGGTGTTCATTCGTTGGGATGGCGAATACACGCTCTCAGTTAGAGGCGTTCGACAGCTTAACAAGGAAGCATGCATTTGTGTGTGTTCCACCCGAAGGAACTTCCACCGAGGACATTGTTTTGTCGGTGGGGAAAATATTCGGTTGTGAGAATGTTCGAGCAGCATCGAGAATGAATCAAAAAGTTGTTGTATTTGTGTCTGATGAAAAATTCGTTCACGATGTTGTTGGTGCGGGATTAACCACAGAGACGGGTCTCTTTGTCTTGGCGTCGCCTATGGACACTCCGTCGATGAGGGTCGTCATATCTAATGTACCCCCATTTATAACCTGCGATCAGCTGATGTCCGTTTTGTCCCGATACGGAACAGTGGTGTCGAAAATCACAATGATTCCGCTCTGGTCACGCGATGAACGTGTTAAACACGTGATGAGCTTTAGACGGCAGGTGTATGTGGTGCTTCCGGATCGAGGCTATGACACGGGGTTAAACATCACGTTCAAGGTAAAGGTGAACAACCATGAGTACCAGATGTATGGGTCATCGGCCTCATTAACATGTTTTCATTGTGGAGCTTTTGGCCACGTGAAAAGGTTTTGTCCGAAGGTATCGTGTGTAAGGTGCGGTGAAGTAGGTCATAGTGACGCTGATTGTAAAAGAGATAACACCCTGTCTGTCGTAAATGTACGATGTACTCTAACGTACTCTAACGTACGAAACAAGGTAAACCGAAATACCCGAACGGTTCCTACCGCCGCTCCCTCGCACACGAGGAGTCGGGATAATACTCCTGTTCGTGTTACTGAAAACGACAACACCGCTGATTCGGTAAATAATGAAATAATCCTGGAAAACCCACCTGTTGTGGCAGATGCTACGTGCAGTGAGGAGATGGAAGAAGATCCCATTGTGGTGACAAAAAAACGAAGAGCACCTGGTGCTTGTAACTCCAACATTACTTTGAAAAGGGTAGTGTTGGATAAAGACAGTGTGGGTGAAGATGCCCCAAAAGGTCTTTCTCAGGTGTCCACAAGCTGTATTGACACCAGGGAGAAGGAACCTGAATGAATTAATTCTGAAACATTATCGGGCAGCACCGAAAATTTGGGAGAAAAAGTATATGGCGAGACTAAAGATGATGGTGAGCTCATTAGTGAGCCACCACCTTCACTACCTGCTGATACCGAGCGGAATGGGAATGCTTCAGCCCCAAGCTCCTCTTTACCAATGCAAGATCTAAATCACGACACTGGTTCGTCAACTGAGCCAGTGAACATCTCCCTACAGGAGGGTGAAGCCGAGATTTCAGCTCCTGCTGAATATCCCGGGTACCAGAGTGAAGATGACTCGACAATAGAACATTCCAGCAAATCTTCGGACTTGGCTGGAATCAAAATGGGGACGGCGCAGACTGATATATGTGACCCGGGCGGAGCTGTTTCTGATTTGTCAGAATCAGATGATGAAGTTGAGATGACTGAGTAGTCTCAATCTTCATTGTATCAGTCATCCATAGCCCCTCAACTTATTATTTCTTTTCTAAATGACACCTACCGACAGTGAAATGTGATTGTAAAAGATCATTTTCCTGATTTAATTTCATTCGTCCAGGCTGCAAAGGACATAATTAGGAAGCCGGATGAATTTCATCAAAACAAGGTCGCTGTTTCATCGGCTTAGAAAGGCTGTTACAAAAGCAGGGAGTGAGATTTCCCAACAACCGCTCAAGCCTTTTGATAATCCATGAAAAAAATCACCCTTGGAACCTTAAATATAAAAGGGCGGAGGTGCAAGCCAAAACCGCCAGGTTCAGGTGAAAAGTTTATTTGAGCGCAAGAAAATTGATGTACTCTTACTCCAGGAAATCCATATAATTCAAAATGTGGAGTACGCCTGGTGTCGCCTCTTTAAGGGACAGTGTTTTTTTTAGTAACATGTCTTCTTCTTCTGCTGGTGTAGCCTTTTTACTCAGACCAGGCCTAGTACCTGAGTCATGCCTCTTCCAGGAGGTGATTAAAGGCTGGTTTATTTCATTGAAACTGGTCATTAATAATTTTCGGTTTGCACTATTCAACGTTTATGCACCAAGTGAGAGTGTGGAACGAAGAGCTTTCTTTTCATCTTTGATTCGACACATGCAGTCGATAGATCTCAACAATTGTATTTGCATGGGGGGTGACTTTAATTGCACCTTTAAACCCAGTAGAGACCGAAATACAGCAGAACCTCATCCCGAAGGTAGTACTGATTTGTTAAATTATTTTTCTGCAGTGGGTGTGCTAGATGCATGGAGGCTGCATTACCCCAAAAAATCCGAGTATACTTGGGGACGATGTGCCAATGGGAGAATGACCTTCGCTAGACTTGACCGTTGGTACATAAACTCACAGTTCAGGAATGCGGTTATCTCTCCAAATCATTTTCCATCTTTGTTTTCTGATCATCATTTAGTTACCATGGGCCTCTTTTTCCCTCAACCCTTGCGCAAAAGTGCATACTGGAAATTCAATACCAGTCTTCTCGAAGATGCTTTGTTTAAAGACGCCTTCCGTGCTTTTTGGGTCATCCAACTTTCAAAAAAGCCCTCTTTCTCTTCTTTAGCATTATGGTGGGATAAAACAAAAGCTCAGATTAGAGTGTTTTGTCAGCAGTTTGCTTCAAATGAAACTGATGTAAAAAATATAACAATGGCTTGTTTAGAAGCTGATATTATATGGTTAGAGTCTAAACTGGCTAAAGATAACAACAGAAGAGACCACAGGTTATTGGTTGAAAAGAAGGCTCAACTGAGAGAGCTGATTCAGGAGAAAGCAGCAGGCCTGTTAATCAGATTAAGAATAAACAATTTAAAGGTATTAGACACCCCTAGTAAATCTTTCTTCCAAATGGATTTTGTAAATAAGTCACCCAAAACCCTTTTCTCTGTACAAGACTTTAGGGGAAACATGGTTGCCAACCCTGGAGATGTAAGGTTGTGCATTAGAGAGTTTTTTTCAAAAGTTTATGCAAAACAAAATGTTTGTGAGCAAACCATGGAATTTTTAACTTCTCACCTTTCATCCCTAACTGAGCCTCAGTGCCTGGGCCTGGATTCACCAATTACTTTGCCTGAGCTAACACAGGCTCTAACTGAAATGGACTCGGGGAAAGCTCCTGGGATTGACAGCCTACCGGCAGAATTTTTCTTGGCTTTTTGGGACCTTTTGGGCCCTGAATTATTGAATGTCCTGGAATCATCCTTGGTGCTTGGAGAACTCCCACTAAGCTTCAGAAGAGCAGTGGTGTCGCTGATTCCAAAGACGAGATCTACGACAGATAAAGAATTGGTGGCCGGTCTCGTTATTATGTACGGACTACAAAATATTGTCAAAAGTGTTGGCCAGTCGGTTGAAGACGGTGACCGGTGATCTAGTCCACCATGATCAGAATTACTGCATCCCAAACAGATCTATTTATGATAATATTTTTTTGATCAGAGATTTAATGGAATGTGATTGCTTGGAAAAAGATTTTGGGATAATATTCCTTGATTTGGAAAAGGCTTTTGATAGTGTTGATCATGTTTTTTTGTATTGTGTGCTAGAAGCATGTGGCTTTGGTGCCAACTTTAGGGCCTATGTGACTTTGTTGTACAACAATATATTTAGTTTATTTAAAATAAATAAAGAACTCAGTTCTCCGGTACAGGTTCAAAGAGGGGTGAGACAAGGATGCCCGGTTTCTGGATTATTATTTTCCTTGGTAATGGAATCACTCCTAATTTTATTTAGGAAAAATATTTCAGGAGTGACTGTATCCCCTGGGAGTCCTTCAGTAGTTGTATCGGCTTATGCAGATGATTTCTGTGTGGTTGTTAAGAAAGGGAGTGATATCCCAGCACTTGTTGAATGTTTAAATCTTTTTTGCCTCGCTTCTTCTTTGAAGTGTAACTGGGACAAGAGTAAGGCCTTATGGATTCCCTGTCTCAAGAACATTCCACCTGGAAGAGTGCTGGTACCACCTGTGCATCTACCAACAAAATTAAAATGGGTGGAAGACGGAGTCAAATACCTTGGGGTTTTCCTGGGATCTCTACATTACGTCCTCAAAAATTGGGACGGGATTGTTGAGCATGTCAAAAAAAGATTGGGACTGTGGAAACGAGCTCTGCCTCACCTTTCCTACAAAGGCAGGGTTCTAGTGGTTAATAATTTGGTGGCTTCTTCCCTGTGGCATAGGTTTATCTGCCTTCAGCCGCCGGAGGCACTACTAAAGGCAGTGCAGAGGCTACTGGTGGATTTTTTTTGGAGTGGTCACCATTGGTTACTACCAAATGTCATAAGTAGCCCCTTGTCTGAAGGTGGCCAGGGACTGATCGACATAAAAAGTCGTATCATGGCTTTTCGGCTGTGTACCATACAGCAGTTGCTGTACAAGGAACGACTGCCAAGCCCACTTCTGGCCTATCACATGCTGCGAAAAGCAAGCAGGCTCGGATACGGCCTTGAACTTTTCTTAATCCAACTCCAACATGTCGACACATCTCATCTACCATCATTCTATCAGGGCCTTCTGAATGCCTGGCAAAGCCTTTCGACTAGTCGCCAGCAAGAAACCTATGCTACAAACATGTT
>NC_136265.1:12976346-13008190 GCF_964187855.1 Myxine glutinosa
CTTGTTACTGCAAGAAACGCATGGAGATCTGAATGGCCAAGCCCAGTGGAGAAGGCTAATGAAGGGCCAGTGGTTCTTCAGTGATATCAATTGTCTCACTGCTGGAATTGCTTTATTTGTCTCCTCCTCATAACAATCTCACAAGTTCAATATAATGAAATAATTCCCGGACATCTGGCTTGTCTTCAATTCACTGCCAATAATCAAATCTTTGTTTTTGTAAACATATATGCTCCCTGTAAGAATGCTGAAAGGCACAACTTCTTTCTAAAGCTAGAGGATCTTCTGAGTACAATTGACTTAAATTGCTCTTTTATAATGAGTGGCGACTTCAACTGCACTCTTGACCCTGCACTCGATAGAAACAGTGCAGAGCCACATCCAAGATCTGCCAAACCCTTGGAGAAAATCATCAAGACGACGGGATTAATAGATGTCTGGCGTATTCAGCACCCAATGCAACGGCAGTTTACTTGGTCTAGATGTACGTCTCAGATGCACACACTAGCCAGGTTAGACAGAATTTATGTCAATACTGTAATGCTTCACAAGATATTGAAATCTGATATCGTGCCTTCCCTTTTCTCTGATCACCTGGCTGTAACTCTGTCCTTTAAGCTTGCTCTGCAGCAACATTGCAGTCCATATTGGAAGTTCAATGTCATGTTGCTGGAAAATGCTGCTTTTTGTGAAGCTTTCAAAGTGTTTTGGATTAGCCTCAAAGAAAGAAAGAATAACTGATAACCCGATACTGTCTTTTGCCAACAGTTTAATTATTTCTCTTCTTTTAGTGTAAAAAGGGAGTGTCGGTCTCTCTCTCTCTCTCTCTCTCTCTCTCTCCCTCTCTCGCCCCCTGCTGGCCGTTCGTGTGTTGGGTGTGGCAAGATGGCGGTTGTGCAGTTCGGGGAGGTGTGAGTTGCTCTAGCTGTCGAGTGTTCCAGCTGTTTTCCCTTATTATTTCAACCTTTCCCTCGCCCCCACGACCCCCTGTTGTTCTCATATCATTACTTCATTCGTATTCGTGTTTCCTCCCCTGTGCTCGAACCTTTCCCCTGTATTATCTTTTCCCTCCCTTCCCTTCCTTGAGACGAGAGAGAGACAGAGCGTATGCGGTGGGTGATAGTAAGTGAGTTCGTTGCTTTCCATTGCATCCGCATGTTCTTATCGCTTCGTGTAAAGTGACGAGAACTGTTTTTTGAATTAACTACATTCTCACTTTGCCGTCGCCATCCTTATCACGGCCCAGGCCGGCATGACGAGCGTCCGTTCTCGCAGTACTGCGTTCGGATCGTTAAGCAGGAAGCATGGCCTCACATGCGTCCCTCCAGCTCATGTTGCGGTCGAGGCGATTATTATCGCCGTCGGTGAAATTATCGGAGCTGAAAATGTCCTCGTAGCTTCGAGAATGAACAAGAAAGTTGTTGTTTTTGTGCTACAACAAGCAATGGTTGCGAATGTTGTGGAATAGGGTTTATCCGTCGAGCCCGATATTTTCATCCCAGTTTCACCGTTTGATTCGCCATCAGTAAAAGTTCTGGTTTCCAACATTCCTCCATTTTTGGAGGACGAAAAAGTCGAGCTTGCTCTTCGTAATTTCGGCACAGTCGTGTCCCGCATTTCAATGGTTCCCTTACGGTGCCGTGACGATCGTTATAAACACGTTTATTCCTTCAGACGTCAATTATTTATGATTTTGAATGAAAACCGTCGTGACCTTGACATTAAATTCACGATAAAGCATGATAACTACAATTATCAAATGTATGCAACAACAGAGGTGTTAACTGCTATGCCTGTAATCAGCATGGACACCTGCGGAGGGATTGTCCGAATAATCTCCCTGATGCTAATTCAGCGTCCAATCAGAACACCACACCACCTGAAGGACAGGAATTTCTTCCTGCGACTGAAAGACGGGACTCTTCTTCTTCTCCTGAGGCACAGGAATCACTTCCTTCGCAAAATGCTCACCCAGGAGGGACGAATGATGCAGATGATGGCTTCACGGTGGTAACCCGGAATAAAGCACAGAAGCGGGCAATTGATACCAAACTAGACAATCAAGTGAAACCCAAGAGGTCTCCTTCCTATGCGCAAGCGGTAAGAACACCTGCCAAACAACCATCTGAACCCATTCCCACGGACTCACCTCTTGAGCAGCCCTGTACTCCTGTTGTGAGTACACATGAAACTGTTACTCCCACTGTGCTTGAAGAACCGGAGATCCTTCGTGGAGTCGATGAGACCCTCTCCCAACCCCCACCATGCACAGATGCCACAGTTAAAATCGATGCACCGGATGTACAAATTGATTGTGATCTGGATGTGGCTGTACCTGCAGCATCTGGACAAATTGCTAATGAAGAACCGCGGGAACTTGTGGTTGACAGCATGGGTTACGAGTCTGATGGAACATCTTCTGTTGCTTCGACCCTAAGTGACACAGGCAGCGATGTTCCTCCTCACAACCTTGAGGTTGATTCCTCAGTATCTCCCGATGCCGTTCACGCCTTCTTACACAAAAGTTTTCGCAAAAAGGGGGTCAAAATTAAAGATCATTTTCTAGTCCTAGAAGATTTCATTCAAGTGGCTCGACTAATGATTTCTAGACCGGATAGGTACAACGTTGCAGACCCTCAACGTCACCGGTTAAGGAAATTTCTAAGTCGTGCTCGGAGCGAACTCAAAGACCATGGCTGATGTCCTGCCGGTGCCCCCATCACAATGAAACTACGCATTGCCAGCCTTAATATCAACGGTGGTCGCACGTCTCTTCGTAAAGTGCAAGTTAAACAACTAATCGAGTGCAACAAGGTTGTCATCTTGTTGTTGCAGGAAACTCATTCTACTGAAGGTTCTTCAGCTGAGTGGGAGTTGTTTCTTAAAGGGCATTGGTTCTTTAGCAATCTATCAAGCCCAATTGCTGGGATAGCCATCTTCTTTCGGCAAACTCTTCCTTTGACCGGTTTCCTTTAAAGAAATTGTGAAGGGATATTTAGCTTCGCTGACTTTCTCTGTTGGTCAGCAGCTTTTCACAATAATCAATGTGTATGCACCAAGTACAAATGCTGAAAGATCTTCCTTTTTTGACTGTCTTGACTCGTATCTTGCTGGTGTCCCCCCTGACCACTTTCTATGTCTTGGAGGAGATTTCAATTGCACACTTAACCCCTCCCTTGATAGGAATGGGGCTGAGCCACATGCAGCCAGTACAAGACCTCTCGTTCGCTCAATCTCAAGATTCAAGCTGACAGACATTTGGAGATTGCAACATCCAATGCAGCAACAATTTACTTGGTGTCGCTGCTCTAACAACTTAGTGTCGCTAGCTCGACTTGATAAATTGTACGTTTCTGATCATTTCCTCAATCTCGTCTTAAACACCTCTATTCTCCCATCTGGGTTTTCCGATCACCACATCATCACTATGCATTTTCAGTTGCCACTCATAAAGGTGGTGAGCCCTTATTGGAAGTTCAACACAACACTTCTTCAAAACGAATTATTTGTTGCATCCTTTAGGGCCTTTGGGCACATTACATCACGATGGATAAAGAGTTCTCGTGTTTACGTCAGTGGTGGGACAACGCTATAGCTCAAATTAGAGTTTTTTGTCAAAATTTCTCACGACACAGTACTCGGGATCACGATGTAAATATAGATCTGGTGAAGACACAAATTCTTCACTTGCAAAACAAAGTGTCCTCGTCTCGTAATAATGGGCAGCAGCAGATGCTGTATGAAAAGAAAGCCCTGTTAAATGAATTACTGGTCGAACGTGCAAAGGGTGCACTCCTTCGGATGAGAATGACTCATTTGCAACAACTAAATAACCCGAGCAGACTTTTCTTCAAGCTGGAAACTGCCTCAAAAAAACAAAAACAAATATTGTCCTTGCGTTCTGCTGGCGGAAGGATTTTGACTGATCCAAGTGACATTAAACTTACTATTAAGACTTTCTTTTCTCACCTCTACTCCTCCAAGCGCACTTTCTCAAACCATATACATTCATTTACCGCATCCTTGCCTACACTTACTGAGACCCAGAATTCGACTGCTGAAGGCGAAATAACATTGGACGAACTCACTAGTGTTTTAAAGACCTTGCCCACCAGCAGGGCACCTGGCTTAGACGGGTTGCCAGTGGAATTGTACAGCACCTTTTGGGATTTGCTGGGACCATGTCTATTAATTGTCTTCATAGAAAGCATACAAACTGGTGAACTTCCCTTGAGCTGCAGACGTGCCATCATTTCATTAATCCCTAAAAAGGGAGATCTTCAACTTGTTGAGAACTGGCGCCCGATCTCTCTACTTTGTACAGATTACAAAATCCTGTCTAAGTTACTCGCTAATCGCATAAAGACCTTAACTGGGCACGTTGTATCCCCCGACCAGTCTTATTGTATTCCCGGCAGATCGATATTTGATAATATTTTTTCTGTTCGTGATTTGATTTCGATTTGTCATTGTCAGAATGTTAACACCGGGCTGATCTTTTTAGATCAGGAAAAGGCCTTTGATAGTGTTGACCATTCATATTTACTTGAAGTTTTGAAGGGGTTTGGGTTTGGTTCCTTCTTCATTTCTTGTATCAAGCTGCTGTATCACAACAACTTTAGTTTGGTGAACATCAACAACAGTTTATGTTCACCTTTTCCTATTCAGCGAGGCATTAGACAAGGCTGCCCTCTTTCCGGGTACCTGTATTCACTTTCCATTGAACCCTTGCTGATTCACTTACGCCACAAACTTTCTGGGTTATTGGTGACACCTCTTGCTAATCCTGTTAAGGTGCTTGCGTATGCTGACGATTTGTGTGTGATTGTTAACACTCAGTCTGACATTGCTGCCCTCACAAGTGCTCTATGTGAATTCAATTTGGCATCCTCTGCGACTGTCAATTGGAGTAAGAGTAAAGCCTTGTGTCTTGGTCCTTCTG
Source organism: Myxine glutinosa (assembly GCF_964187855.1). Classification (NCBI taxonomy): domain Eukaryota; kingdom Metazoa; phylum Chordata; class Myxini; order Myxiniformes; family Myxinidae; genus Myxine; species Myxine glutinosa. The sequence continues at coordinate 12,981,289 of NC_136265.1, forward strand.
GGTTATTTATCCCACCTTCCCTGCCTAATGCTTTGCAGTGGAGGTATGATGGTGTTAAACATCTCGGTGTGTTTCTTGGAAATGAGACCTTTTCCTTAAAGAACTGGGATCAGATGGTTGATCACATCTCCCATATCCTTAATTGTTGGAAAAGATTGTCCAGCCTACTGTCTTATAGAGGTCGAGTGCTGATAATTAATAGCTTGGCTGCTTCCAAACTCTGGCATCGGATGACTGTCTTACAACCGCCCAAATCGCTGGTCAGTAACTTGCAGCGTATCCTTGTAAATTTTTTCTGGAACGGCATGCACCGGCTCCGAGCTGATCTTCTAAGTGTCCCCTTGGATAAAGGAGGTCAAGGACTTGTGGACATTACCAGTAAAATACTGGCTTTTCGACTAACCACCTTGCGCCAACTTCTCTACAAGGAAGTCCTGTCTTGGCGGCCCCTGGCTTCTTGCTTGTTGCAGCAAGCGGGTAAGCTCAGGTGTGGCCCCGAGCTCTTTCTACTCGATCTACAGCGAATAGACATCTCCTTGCTGCCCTCCTTTTATCGAAGTCTCGTGAATGCCGGTCAGTGCCTCCTTCCAGTACGAAACAAGGATACATATAAATTTTGGAATTTAATGTGTGAACCCGTTTTCTACAACAGCCTATTTTGCCATGATTGCCAAAGTAGGTCCCTAATTCAATCTTTTATCGAATCTGGTTTTTTTCTTGTCAAGGATTTTGTTAATCATACTTATTCTGGATGGCAGACCCCCAACCAGATTTCGGAAGTCTGCAACGTTACCTCAGCCCGACTAATTGGACAACTTCTTCGTTCAATTGTTAAAGTGTTCATCTCTTTTAATTTATCATGGCCTCTACTGCATGATGTTCAGAACACAAAAACAATGCACCCTGACTTCCCTGATTTTTGTTTTTCTGGTGCTCCTTCCACAAAGCCTCTACAAGCCTGTGCAAAGGCTACTTTGTACGTGCAATGTCTTAATGTTGTCATCTCTGCTAACCCCAATAGCCCACTGACCACCCACTGGAAAGAGCTTCTACCTGCAGGGGCTCCATCCTCTCCTACCTGGTCGTCGATGTACGCGTTACCTGTGTCCAAACGTGCCGGTGATATACAGTGGAGGCTTGCACACTATTCTTTGCCTTCCAACGCGTTTCTTAAACGACTGAACCTCGTGATATCTGATGACTGCCCTTTTTGCCATCACTCCGAGGACACTTTCCATGCATATGTCGGATGCCAAAGGCTGGCTCCACTTTTTCAACTCCTGAAATATGTCTTCCAGAATTTCGGTTTTTGTTTTTCTTCTTATCTTTTTGTGTACTGCATGCCTGTGTCTAACGAGAATGTCGGTTCTCAAATCGTTGATTTTTTACTTGCCGAGGCGAAACTCGCGATATATATTACGCGGAAGAGTCGGGTCTCTGAGACAAGCTCACCGGAATGCAGTATTTTGTTAGCCTTTAAAGGCCTTGTGTCTGCCCGCCTTAAAATTGAATTTAATTTTTACCGAGAGACTTCTCGGCTTGATCACTTTGTTCAAAAATGGGGCAAAGCTGAAATCCTGTGTAAGGTGGAGGGAGATGAACTTTTTTTGCTGCTCTAATTAATGTCATGTTTTTCAATTCCTTGATTTAATTATTTTGTTGACTGCTATTGAATTACTTGGTTTGTTGGGCTTTTTTATACTTTCGTAATAAAAGACCTTAAAAGTCAAGTCTCTCTCTCTCTCTCTCTCTCTCTCTCCTCCCACTTTGCACAGCTGCCGCTCGCTTAGCACGCACGTGCGATTGCCAGGTCTGTTGCTCAGTCACTGGCGGTACGTGCTGTGTCTCGTGTTGCTTTTTCCTTTCTTCCTACCTTTTGGTCCTTTCTGCTGTCCGAGTGTCGGTGTCCCTTTCTATCGTCTTGTCTACTGAGCGAGAGAGGAAGAGACAGCGCGGTTAAAGTTATCCGCTTTAGGTGGTTAACGGGATTTATTTATTTATTTCCCAGTTATTGTTGTTGTTTTTTTTTTTCATTTATTTCGGCTTTATAAACCTTTGTACCATTTATTGGTTATTTTTTTCGTTTAGTTACTTCAAATGGCTAGCAAGAATAGTCGAAGTAATGCCGGTCGTGACGCCGATGAGGGGTTAACAGATGAACACGGCATGTGTTTTGTCCCACCGGAAGATGTCTCGCTGGAGGAGACGCTCCTCGCAATCGGAGAATTGATCGGTTGTGAGAACATACGGCAGCGTCCCGAATGCACCACAAGGTGGTTGTTTTCGTTTCACGTGTCCGTTTCGCGCGCATCGTCGTGCAGAACGGCCTCACCTTGGGCAATGACCAGTTTGTTCCGGTTTCGCCATGGAACACTCCGGCCTCGAAGGTAATACTATCAAACGTTCTACCGACGCTGTCTAATGAGGAAATTCTTCAGAAGCTCGGTCAGTACGGTACTGTGGTGTCGAGAATTATCCAAGCCTCCATTCGCACCACAGACGGGAAGCTTAAGCATATCGAAACGTTTAGACGGTTTTGTTATGTTGTTTTGAAGGATGGTTTGACGCAATTGAATGTCTTTCTCGTTTTTAAGTCGTCAAAACGTGAGCACAGGATTTTTGCGGCAACGGAGAGGTTGATTTGTTACGGGTGTGGTGTACATGGACACACTCGGCAGTATTGTCCTGATGGGGAGAAAACGTATGCCTCAGCAGCCGGACCAGCCCCACCCGTGACCATTACGGAGGATTCTATAGATGTTTCGCCTTCAGTGCGGGAATCTACGTCGGACCATCAAGGTACGGCTAAGAGTGGTGCTGATGAGACCCATACGGATGTGCTTCGTGTAAGCGATGAGTCATCCAGTACAGCTGGCCATCGTGCAACCGATGAGTCAGCAAATGTAGGGGAGAAGCCTCTACCTGTAGAGGGAATGTTTTGTGAGGAGCAGCAGATTGTAGATGCGGCGTCTCGGAAAAATTTGAAACGGTCACTTGTAAGTGCGAGGAATGAGGACAAAGGTGTTAAAGTGTTGGTGGTGCAGACAGGAAGCAGTTTAAACGATTCAGACAGTCCTTCACATGAAGATCAGCAAGGTGGTGAAACTATGGCTGACATGATACCACCTGCTCAGGATGAAGGGGAACTTTTTCCTGAAGGTTGTAAATCAACCTGCGAAACCAACAGCCTACTGATGACCATATCAATTCTAATGGGGAATGCAAAATACCCATTACTACTAATAACGACTCCTCCCCCCCCATTGCAATGATGCATGAGGATGAAGAGGATGAAGAACCTAAGGTAGATGGGGATGGAACAGGTGTTTCTGTACAGGTTCAGGAGGAACTAGTTACTAGCGTCACGGAGGGAATTCTAACTACAGAGACACTGATCGGCCATGAGGAACCAGTGGCAATGGTTGACAGGGCTCCCCCCCTTTAGGAGGAAGAGCAGCCTTTGGAGATCTCAAAAGAAAATATTGTCAGATTTTTGAAGGAAACTTTCAGACAAAGGCATGTACGGATTAAGGATCATTTTCCTAATATCCAGGCTTTCCTTGCAGCCGCAAAACCTTTGCTGCAAAGGAGTGAGCATGTGGAAATCTCCGAACCTGAATTTCAGCGGCTGAGGAAATCCATCACGAAGGCAAACAAGGAATTATTTGAGGAAGAGGACTTCACCCCCTAGAAGAATCAACCATGGAACTAAATGTTGTATCCTTAAATATAAATGGGGGTCGTGCCCCCTTACGGAGGGTGCAAACCATTCAAGCGGTTGGAAAAGAAAAGGCTGACATTATTCTCTTACAAGAGACCCACGCTACTAGTGCTCAAGTAGCCGATTGGGGGAAACTTTTTAAAGGGCAATGGTGGCTAAGTGGGTTCCCTACACCTCGGGCCGGTGTTGCCATTTGCCTAAGTCACAAGATTTGTGCTCAACAGGTTTCATTTAAAGAAATCTATAAAGGGCATTTGATCTCCGTAGATTTTCTTTATAATACCCAAAAGATTATCGTAGTGAATGTTTATGCACCGTGTGACCCAATGGAGAGGAAAATTTTCTTTTCCACTCTGCGGGATTTTGTAAAAACTCTGGACCCAACAGCCTTTATCTGTATCGCGGGAGATTTTAATTGCACAATTTGTCCGTCAATTGATAGGAATGGTCATGAGCCTCATGTTGCCTCTACGAAAGCTCTAGAGGACACCATCAACATCTTTCGGTTTAAGGATGTGTGGAGATCACAACACCCACTCTCACGCTGTTATACATGGTGTAGATGCAATGATGGTATTATGTCAATGGCAAGGCTGGACAGATTCTATGTGAACAAGCCAATGTTGAATGTGGTGTCTGTCTCCAACATTTTACCAACTGGATTCACAGACCACAGTTTAATCTCAATGTCCTTTAAGTTACCCTTTCCACCCGGTGGTAGTGCTTACTGGTCTTTGAATACTCGTCTCTTACATGACAAGGAATTTAATGAGGCCTTTCACGTCGTGTGGGAGAAAATTCGCTCCTCCAGACCTGAGTATGATAGTCTCCGGCTGTGGTGGGACATTGCAAAATCCCAAATTAAGAATTTCTGTCAACAATATAGTGCATACACCACCAAAATCCAATCAATATATATCAATCGATCAGTTAAAATCTGAAATTATATCGTTAGAACAGAATGTTGACGAGGTTGGGAGAGGTGCACGTGACCAACTAATATGGGCAAAGAAAGCAGTGCTGGAGGAAGCGGTACGGCAACGGGCGATGGGTGCCTTGGTCCGAATGCGAATGAGCTATTTAACTCTGGACATGCCAAACAAAGAGTTCTTTAAGTTAGAATCTTCCCTCAAAAGGTCACAACAAATTCATACTTTACTCACTCCCAATGGGTCACTGGTGACCTCTCAGCAGGCGATCAGGTGTACTCTGAAAGGGTTCTATTCTAACTTGTATTCTCCTCAGAACGTGGACAATGAGGTGATACGAGAGTTAACTGCTGGGCTTCCGAGTGTCGAGGAGGATGAGCGATGCATGCTCGATTCCCCAATTTCGGCTGATGAACTTGAAGCAGCTGTGCGGAGCCTGAAAGATGGGAAAGCTTCTGGAATAGATGGCCTGCCCACAGAATTCTACAAGACCTTCTGGGCCCTTGTGGGACCTGACCTACTCGATGTACTCGATGAAAGCATACGTGTCGGAGAACTTCCAATGTCTTGTAGACGAGCAGTCGTTTGTTTGCTACCAAAAGCTGGGAATCTTCAACTGGTTGATAACTGGCGACCTGTCTCCTAATTGTGTGTTGATTTCAAGATTTTCTCTAAAGTACTTGCTAATCGTATGAAGACTGTGATCAGTTCAGTTATACACCCGGACCAGACCTACTGTGTGCCTGGAAAATCTATTTATGATAATATTTTTTTGGTAAGAGATATTATTTCATGCAATAAGTTCCTGCGTGACGATTTTGGGTTGCTGTTTCTTGATCAAACTAAGGCCTTCGATCGTGTTGACCACAAGTACCTTTTTTCTGTCCTGAAAGGAATGGGGTTTGGTGAAACTTTCACCTCTTATGTGAAACTCCTGTATACTAATACTCAATGTATGATGAAGATCAACAATAGGTTATGCTCTCCCTTTCCTTTCCAACGGGGTATTCGCCAAGGTTGCCCCCTCTCTGGGCTTTTATATATAGTCGCCCTTGAACCACTCCTTCGGTCTATTAGACAGCAAATACCTCAGGGAATGAGAAGTATAGAAGGAGCAGAATTTGTGCAGACGGCTTATGCTGATGATGTCTGTGTTTTGATTAGAAGCTCCAATGATGTCTCTGCTTTACAACGTTGTATGCGAGATTTCTCTGCAGCCTCTTCCGGTGGGATCAATTGGAATAAAAGTACAGCATTATGGTGTGGCAAAGGCAATCTCTCTTGTGTATCACCACCCTCACTCCCACACAACCTGGTCTGGAGAACGGACGGGGTTAAATATATTGGAGTGCATATCGGTAATCGTGAAACAGAAATGAAAAATTGGGAAGGAGTGTTGGAGCAAATTATGCACAGATTGAAAGCATGGGAAGGACTGCTGAGGTCCATCTCCTATCGAGGCCGTACCCTTGTCATAAACAATCTGGTTGCAACAAAATTATGGCACAGAATTATTGCTTTACAGCCATCAAACCAACTAATTATGGCTACTCAGCGAATGCTAGTAAACTTATTTTGGAGTGGCTACCATTGGCTGTGGCCTGAGATATTGTACTACCCCCGGAAGGAAGGTGGCCAGGGCATTGTTGATATCTCTGGTCGGGTTGTGGCCTTTCGGCTGCAGTCTCTGCAGAGACTACTGTTCGCTGAACAGCTGCCCTGGCGGCCCTTTGCATTTTTTCTGTTACAACAGGCTGGTAGACTGAGATATGATCGGCAGCTTCTTTTGATAGACCTCGAGCATATAAATTTTGCCTCTCTTCCGAGATTCTATCAGAGTTTATTGGACACTTGGAAAAGGTTTGACGTCCACCGCTTCCTTGAGGGCTATAATTGTCGAATGTTCCTTCAAGAACCCCTTTTCTTCAATAACTTTTTTCCTGGTATCCCTCATAGCCATGCCCTGATTAAAAAATTTATCCAAGGAGGGATTAACAAAGTATGTGATCTGAGAGATTCATCTGGAGTTGAGTGGAAACCTGCTGGTTTGGTGGCAACCTCAGTTGGATCTCGGTCTGTCCGACTTGTAGACCAAGTTGTACGTATAGTCATTAGAAAATTTAGACAGCTAAACATCGGCTGGGAAGGTGTTGGTAACATTGAGGACTTTTGGTTAGGTTTCCCTGAAATCAAAGTGCTCCTTTCGTCTTCTCTTCAGCCGGAGATTGAACATACCCCCCCTTTTCATCTTGTAACTAAGATTGGAATCCGTGATCTCTCTCGACAAAATAAGAATGTACCCCTCTCTGGGAGAACACGAGTAGCTTTGTGGTCAGAGCGGTTAGGGTTGGGGTCTCCCTCTACCCCCCTTTGGCCTCACATGTACACCTTACCAATACATGGTGTGTTAGCGGACATACAATGGAGGTTAGCACACTGGGCGCTTCCCTCCAATATTTTTGTCCACCGTATTAACAGCTCACTGCCGGAAACTTGTCCTTTCTGTGACCAGAAGGAGGATTTGTTTCATGCTTATGTACAGTGTCGTAGACTGACATCGCTTTTCTTGTTCCTTGAATATCTTTTTCACCAATTGTCCTTCCCTTTCAATATGCATATGTTTATATTTGGTGTGTCTTTCAGGCCCACATGTAGAGATGTGGGTGTTCTTCTCAATTTTTTGGTTGCTGTTGCAAAATATGCGATATATAAATCTCGGAAAATTAAAATAGATAACGGCTATGGCTCTGATGCTATTTCTATTTTTAAAGGGTTTGTCTCAACACGACTCAAGCTAGAATTTGATTTCTTTGTCAGTAATGGAAACGTCCAACTTTTTGAGAGAAAGTGGTGTATTGGCAATGTTCTGTGCTCAGTCGATGATTCAAAAGTGGTAATTACTTTATAATTCCTGATTGATTTGACTTTTTTTCTTTGGAACTGATTGCTTGCATATATGTTTCTTCCTGTGTCCTTGAATACATTTCTCTCTCTCTCTCTTAGTTTTTCGCTTAATTTGCTCTTGATGTATTTATAGCTCTTGCATGAGCATTTCCTTTAAAATTGGTTGTGGTTTTGTTTGTGTCTTCCCCTTTGGTTTGTAAAATATATATTTTTTGTATATTTGCTGGTTTCTTTTAAATACCCTTTGCTCTTTTTGTGGTGTCTTCATGATCCTTATGCAATTTCTTTAAACTGGTTGCTGTGTTTTTTTTTACAACTGCTTTGTGAAATGTGTTTTTTTTTACAACTGCTTGTGAAATGGCTTTACATTGTTTATAATAAAAGGACACAAAAGTCAAGTCTCTCTCTCTCTCTCTCTCTCTCCCCTGTCTCTCTCTCTCTCTCTCTCTCTCTCTCTCTCTCTCTCGCCCCCTGCTGGCTGTTCTTGTGTTGGGCGTGGCAAGATGGTGGTTGTGCAGTTCGGCGAGGTGTGAGTTGCTCTGGCTGTCGAGTGTTCCGGCTGTTTTCCCTCATTGTTTCAACTTTCCCTCGCCCCCACAACCCCTCCCCTCCTGTTTGTTCTCACACCATTACTTCGTGTTTCCTCCCCTGTGTTCGAACCTTTCCCCTGTATTATCTTCCCCTCCCTTTCCTTCCTTGAGATGAGAGAGAGACAGAGCGCATGCGGTGGGTGATGGTAAGTGAGTTCGTTGCTTTCCATTGCATCCGCATGTTCTTATCGCTTCGCGTAAAGTGACGAGAACCGTTCTTTTGAATTAATTACCTTCTCACTTTGCCGTCGCTATATTTATCACGGCCCGGGCCGGCATGACGAGCGTCCGTTCTCGCAGTACCGCGTTCGGATCATTGAGCAGGAAACATGGCCTCACGTGCGTCCCTCCAGCTCATGTTGCGGTCGAGGCGATTATTATCGCCGTCGATGAAATTATCAGAGCTGACAATGTCCTCGCAGCTTCGAGAATGAACAAAAAAGTTGTTGTCTTCGTGCTACAACAAGCAATGGTTGCGAGTGTTGTGGAATCGGGTTTATCTGTCGAGCCCGATATTTTCATCCCAGTTTCACCGTTTGATTCGCCATCAGTTAAAGTTCTGGTTTCCAACATTCCGCCATTTTTGGAGGACGAAAAAGTCGAGCTTGCTCTTCGTAATTTTGGCACAGTCGTGTCCCGCATTTCAATGGTTCCCTTACGGTGCCGTGACGATCGTTATAAACACGTTTATTCCTTCAGATGTCAATTATTTATGATTTTGAACGAGAACCGTTGTGACCTTGATGTTAAATTCACGATAAAACATGATAACTACAATTATCAAATGTATGCAACAACAGAGGTGTTAACGGGCTATGCCTGTAATCAGCATGGACACCTGCGGAGGGCTTGTCCGAATAATCTCCCTGATGCTAATTCAGCGTCCAATCAGAACACCACACCACCTGAAAGACAGGAATTTCTTCCTACGACTGAAAGACGGGACTCTTCTTCACCTGAGGGACAGGAATCACTTCCTTCACAAAATGCTCACCCAGGAGGGACGAATGATGCAGATGATGGCTTCACGGTTGTAACCCGGAATAAAGCAGGGTCATTCCATGTCAAATCATCAAAGAATCTGCCGTCATCTCTCAGATTTTTGTAAAACTTTGGGAACCAATTGGGACCCATGAAAAACGGCAAGAACTCAAATATTTTTGCTAACAGCCTCTTAATTAGTGAGATACAGACTAACGAACTTTGGACTAATTAGCGCGACGTCGCGAATTCAAATGGCCATATCTCTAAAAGTATAACACCTAGAGAGCTGGTTTTGGTGTCATTTTAAAGGTATTTTCATGCCCTATGAATTTGTCTGGGCAACATTTTCCTACCTCCAACCACAAAAAAGTTATCACAAAATATAAACTTCAATTGTGAATCCCCAAACAATGTATCCTTCAAATTTCCTCAAATTCATCCCAGAGGTACCTTATGATGTCAAGAAGCTTCCACATAAATTTTGTGATGGGCACTCCAATAGTTTCTGAGATATGAGCAATAATGTACATGTACGTATGGCATATAGGTTCGAAAATCAGCATTTGTAATGTATTATACAATCAATAAGTGAGTTCAAGTACACAGTGTTCACTAACCTGACTTAGGCTTTCAATTTCCTCTTCAATGCAGCAACAGCAGCACTTGTTTCTTTCTTGGAAATACAATATGTCCTTCCAGTTGCAGTGGTTGGTTCAACAGTAGTAAGCACATCCTGGTAGTCAATAGTGAGAGGGTCTGCTGGTTCCGGAAATGTATATGATGGGGATGGTCCATGTGGATGGAGGAACTTAACATCCACCTCATGCCTCTCTGGGGTATGTTCCATGACACATGCAACCCACCAGTGATCATCATAATCCACTGTAACATAACCAGTTATGGCTGAGACATTGTGATCGATCATCCCAGGTGTAAGTTTCACATGTTCCTTTCGTTCTTCGGCTGAGAACGAAAAGGCTCGAACTGTGACTTTTTCCTTAGACACAGGAACAAAGCAATGTAGCTTTAGTGTACCTGGGATTGTGCGGGTCTCTTCGAATCTTGCTTTGAGTAGTTTCGATTCTTGTTCATACTGTTCTGCTGTTGCAAACTGGCAGTTGACATTTGCAATCTCTGAATCAGCAAATTCAAAAAGTTGGCGAGGAGTGATGATCTGTTTATCATATGGTCGTTGGAGACTGGCTTTAGCTGCTAACCGCTTAATTGTCCCGCCAACTCCATCAGATGGTCCCTTCCCATGCGACGTAGCAAAAAAGTGCCATTCAGCTGGGACACCGAAATCCTCTTCATGGAGGCATAAATTGCTGAAGTTCTTCCGATTCTTGTACTGGGCTGCACATCCGTCGGAGAAGTAGCAAACCTTTTTAGGGCGCTGTCCAAATTTGGTGGTTAGGAATTGAAGGAACAGTTTTTGGAACAGATGAACTGCCACGGTATCATGAATGTTACATTCTGATATGATGGCAAAATTTATGTGTTCAGGAGTTTTATCTTGCATGCTTTGCCGATAGTAGCACACAAACGGGTGGATTGTGGCCTGCAGGTTGTTCCAATGGAATGACTGAGATGCATCCTGAACTACAAAACTATAGTTCTCCGCAAAGTCTGCAATGACCAGGAACACACCAGGCTCAAGTGTATTCTTCAGATTCTGTAGGTAACGCGACTGCTGTTTGGCAATGAAACTGTGTGGTAACAGTTTCTGAAGGCTGCTTTGGAAAGAATCCAGAAAGTCAGCAACTGTCTGAACTTTCGTCTCAAGGTTCGACCGATCAGTTGATGTCCACTGTATATACTGCACCTGGTCGATCATGTTGTCTTGCATATATGTTTCAAGCTTATCTCGAAGACCCGCCATTCCGGGACACTCTGAACACTTGCCAAAAAAACACTCAATGCGAGGTGGGTTGCACTGAATAGCTGCAAGACAGTGACTGTAGTCTTTAAACTCACCACCAGTCACAGAATCCAGTTTTGCTCCAGTGAACATGAGCTTTACATTTTGATGTGTTGTGCAAACACAGACTGAGTGTGTTCCACTTGATCCTGCTAGAACACACTGCCTTGGACGGAGTTCAGCAAATTTTGAAAATCCAATCTTTACATTCGGATGGGCCTCCTTGAAAAGCTCATATGCTTCCTTCAGATTACATAGCACTAAATGTTTTTGCATATGTTGCTTTTTCCCATTGACTAGAACAGAAACAAAGTCTTTCATGCCAGGCATTTGTCTGCTTATGGTCTCTGACAAGTAGAATTCCCTGACCTTTTCCTCAATTTCCTTTGAAATCGCTTTTCCCGTCTTTGGGTTAGGCATGGTGAGAATTCCTTGTTCTCTGACCAATGCCTTTGCTTTCCTAGCCATGTAGCTTGACACATCAAACTCCTCTGTGATCTCAGCAATTGTCCAGCTTTTTGGCAGAACAGTCAGCACCTGTACTTGTTCACTTTTCTTGGTCGTTGATTCAAACTTGTGCTTGACTTGTTCTATCATCTCCTGTCCTGCATCCTGGAGTTTGTTAGATGGCAATCCTGTCGCGATTTCCAATTTTTTCTTCACAGTGTCACCGATTTTCTTGGTTTTGGATTTCACATATTTATCTGCAGCAAGTCTCTTTTTTGGAATAGGTGATTCTCCAATCAATCCCAAAGACTCATTCAGTGTATTCAGTTCCATTTCAGGAGAATGAAATTCAAACTCCCCTGAACTGCCTGGTATTGGTGATTCACCTCCACCATCATTGTCCTCACTACTGCTAATAGCGCTGCTGGTCACTGGTAATGGTATTTCACTCTGAGTCTCTACCACACCTGGTTGTCTTTTTGCCAGTTTCTTACGACACTGGGTACAGATTTTCTGTGCACTTTGCAGTTTGAGGCTTGGATGAGCGGCTATGGCTTTTTGGCTAACAGCTCTCAAGCCAGACGACTTTGGTTTTTCATGAGCTCCAAAGGGATTGCAGCAGGATTTCTGCTTCAAGATGAACTTTTCCTTGGCAGTCGTCATTTTTCTGCAGCTCCTTCAGAAGTGAACTGCCAATTTCTGTTGGTGGCAGGCCTAAGCATTACACTAAGCCAACTTGGACTTTCCCTGGGGATCTTAGACTGTGAAAGTTGCATCACCTCGAATTACCCACATGGGAAATCCCAGTTGGAATTCCCCAGATGAGAATTCCCCTCAGGCCCAGTTGAAAATGAAAGTATATGATACTTCAAAGCAATTGATGGTTGTTCCCTGAGTTCCCTGTCATGGCTAGGTTAGAATGATTGTATAATACATTACAAATGCTGATTTTCGAACCTATATGCCATACGTACATGTACATTATTGCTCATATCTCAGAAACTATTGGAGTGCCCATCACAAAACTTATGTGGAAGCTTCTTGACATCATAAGGTACATCTGGGATGAATTTGAGGAAATTTGAAGGATACATTTTTTTTGGATTCACGATTGAAGTTTATATTTTGTGATAACTTTTTTGTGATTGGAGGTAGGAAAATGTTGCCCAGACAAATTTATAGGGCATGAAAATACCTTTAAAATGACACCAAAACCAGCTCTCTAGGTGTTATACTTTTAGAGATATGGCCATTTGAATTCGCGACATCGCGCTAATTAGTCCAAAGTTCGTTAACCTGTATCTCACTAATTAAGAGGCTGTTAGCAAAAATATTTGAGTTCTAGCTGTTTTTCATGGGTCCCAATTGGTTCCCAAAGTTTTACAAAAATCTGAGAGATGACGGCAGATTCTTTGATGATTTGACATGGAATGACCCAGCACAGAAGCGGGCAATTGATACCAAATTAGACAATCAAGTGAAACCCAAGAGGTCTCCTTCCTATGCGCAAGCGGTAAGAGCACCTGCCAAACAATCACCTGAACCCATTCCCACGGACTCACCTCTTGAGCAGCCCTGTACTCCTGTTGTGAGTGCACATGAAACTGTTACTCCCACCGTGCTTGATGAACCGGAGATCCCTCGTGGAGTTGATGAGACCCTCTCCCAACCCCCACCATGCACAGATGCCACAGTTAAAATTGATGCACCAGATGTACAAATTGATTGTGATCTGGAGGTGGCTGTACCTGCAGCATCTGAACAAATTGCTACTGAAGAACCGTGGGATCTTGTGGTTGACAGCATGGATTACGAGTCTGATGGAACATCTTCTGTTGCTTCAACCTTAAGTGACACAGGCAGCGATGTTCCTCCTCACAACCTTGAGGTTGATTCCTCAGTATCTCCTGATGCCGTTCACGCCTTCTTACACAAAAGTTTTCGCAAAAAGGGGGTCAAAATTAAAGATCATTTTTTAGTCCTAGAAGATTTCATTCAAGTGGCTCAACTAATGATTTCTAGACCGGATCGGTACAACGTTGCAGACCCTCAACGTCACCGGTTAAGAAAATTTCTAAGTCGTGCTCGGAGCAAACTCAAAGACCATGGCTGATGTCCTGCCGGTGCCTCATCACAATGGAACTACTCATTGCCAGCCTTAATATCAACGGTGGTCGCACGTCTCTTCGTAAAGTGCAAGTTAAACAACTAATCGAGTGCAACAAGGTTGACATCTTGTTGTTGCAGGAAACTCATTCTACTGAAGGTTCTTCAGCTGAGTGGGAGTTGTTTCTTAAAGGGCATTGGTTCTTTAGCAATCTATCAAGCCCAATTGCTGGGATAGCCATCTTCTTTCGGCAAACTCTTTAGGCTATGAGCCGAGGGGTCGACCATGCTCAATCAGAGGGAGGATGGCTAACAGTTATTTTTGGCAAGGCCAAGGTCGCTAGTGCTGAAAAAAAAGTGATAGCAGTGTGAAACTCTTAGCCGTATCTGTGTTATCATCACATTTGTCAGATCACCCATTTATCGCTTTTCGGGTCATTTTTCCCGCTTAAGATTTAGGGGGTGGGGTTAGTTTTTTGGCTCTCAAATAATATCACGTGTATATATGAGCTAGTGTGGTATATCAGGTAAAAAGTTATTGAATTACCTTTCAAATGATGTATAGAAAGTGCCTGTGTGATCTATAGTAACCTCTTTATGATTATTAAAACATAATTATTTCCACCAACTCTCAAAACTTCATCACAAAATCCCCAATTTTAGGAACAAAAATAGGCAAAAATCAAAAGGTATGTAAAAGGTATGTTTCGATTTGAGACACACATACAGTATAATTAGAGTCAATATCCTCACACATATGATCATGATGTGCGATGAAATTCAATGCAATATGTGTAGACATGCTAATACGAATGTTGTCATCAATGTCAATATTTTCATTATATTTTAGGTGATTTGCAACCATGACAGCGGTGCACGACATCTAATGTATTTCTCTTTGTAGATTTGTTGGTGCAGAATACATTTTTAAGCAACTATAGCAACTGATGCTAATTTGTAGTAGTGGTGGTGGTGGTGGTCTCATTCGATATTATGTGTCTTTCCAGGTGAGACGGTGGTGGTGATATTGGTGGTGGTGAAACAGAGTGTACTGCAGATAGACAATTGAACAAATACTTGCAATGGAGATTGCGATCACTCAGAAAGTTCCCAAGGACGTTTGTATCATTCATAAGCTATCGTTAGATGTCAAACCAGAAGATCCGCTCATAAGCCCTCAAACATTCGATTCGTGGACTACATTGCTGGATGCGGCCAAAATACGGAACCATGCACCCATTCTCGACCTTGCTCAGTCGCTGCCAGAGAAGGAGATTCCCCGAGTATTCTACCACAGGCAGTGCAGGAGCGTGTTCACCATGAAGCGAGATTTGGAAGCACTGAAACGAAAAGCTGAATCCAATTTAACCGACGATGCTGCTGCAACATGTTCAGCGAGCAAGAGACAAGCCAGAAGGGCATCTTCGGAATCACGCATCTATGAACCGGATTGTATATTCTGTGGAAAGACCAAGTGGTGCAAGGGAACGTCATCCCGTGAAAAGTTGAGCAAGGCTGTTGATCTGAGAGCAGATGAAACACTGCGAAACAGCGCCGTGCGTAAATGTGACACGAAAATCATGGCTGCCACAAGTAGAGACATTGTGGCAGCTGAAGCACGATACCATTTCTCTTGCTACAGAAGTTACACGAGACCAAGCACTAAAGATGCACATGACAGAAACACGGCCGCCACAAACGAATCTGACTACACTGAAGAAGAAGCATACAATGAGTTGCTAGTATACATCCGGAACCATATAATCCCGAATAAGGAAATTGTTAGGATGACAACGCTGGTAGAGCACCTACAATCGATAATGACATCAAGAGGGTTGCATGGGATAAGAACTGCTACAAGAAAAAACCTCGCACGGAAACTGGAAACTGATCTTGGAAATAGCGTTCACATCTTTCAAGACAAAAGTGTAAAACTGATTGTCGTACCTGATAATGTAACACTACAAGATGCTGTCAAAGAAATACAAACACTTAAACAACAACTGAGCATTTGGAAAGGGAAATCATCAAACATGTCCAAAGTCATTGATCAGACATCGACACACATCAGATCGATGATAAGGAAGGATAACAAACCAACTCCATGGCCCTATCATCCAGCCGACGTCGACAATGACTCTTTCGTCGTTCCCGTCTATCTCCAGCGCTTTATGCTTGGCCTCTTGACTGGAGATCCGGAAAACGAGCTTCCATCAAACAGGGTCATCATGCTGATGCAATCTTTCAGCCAGGACATTATCTATGCAGTGAGCTGTGGACAACAAAAGCCTCCGAAACACATGTTGCTCCCATATGCAGTTAAGACTCTCACAGGGAACGTAGAACTAATTCGCACATTGAACCATCTTGGACATGCAATATCCTACACTCAACTGGAGGAAAATGACACTGCACTATGTCTTCAAAAACTTGCAGCAAACATAAATGAGCAAACAGTCCTACCAAGCAGCATCCAGCCGTATGTATTCACAAACTTGGCATGGGATAACATTGATAGACTGGAAGAGACGTTGACCGGGAAAGGAACAACACATCGAGTCAATGGCATTGCAATGCAGGCCAAAATGTATGGACCACACCTTCCAAAGGAGCCACTTCCGAAGATCGAGAAGCTCAAGCAAAGAACAGTCTGCATAACAGAAGAAACACTGCCTGTCTACATTGCAGGTGAACGTGTTGGGCCTCATCCACTACAAACATTATCAACAGCTGCAGCGGAAAACAAGATGGCTATGGAAGTTGCTCAAATCAAGAATCTTCTTTGGGTCATTGCCCGTCAGGTGGACCCAGTAACACAAAAAACACCAAGTTGGACAGGATTCAACATCACCGTCAGGGCATCTATCAGCGTCTCTCAGGATATTGTTAGATATATGCCTACAATAAATGCACCAGCTACAGAGATGTCCACAGTCGCAGAAATCTTGAAGCAGTCTGAAAGCGTCCGACAGATCCTACACTTGCAGGACATCGTCGTCGTCATGGATCAGGCCCTGTATGCTAAGGCTGCCGAGATCGTCTGGAAACACACAGACACATATGCTAACATCGTACTTCGCCTCGGCACGTTCCACACAATCTGCAATGTGATGTCGATTCTTGGTGCTCGCTTCCAAGATGCTGGTCTTAGAGACTTTTGCATGTTCGGCAGAAGACGATGAAGAAGACGACGACGATGACGAGGATAACTTCTGAATTGTAGAACTGTATGGAGAAAGATCATGTACATATGTGTAACAAATATGGTGTACGCTGAATTGATAACTCGTGTACTTTATGGTATGATGTCTATAAATATATGTTGCTTAAATAGAAAGTACATTGTTTTCCTTTGGTTTACTTTATGTATAGCTGGTAATATAAGAGAACCATACAACACTACAAGACTAAAAACGTTTGCATGAATATGATGTAAATTATCTCGCCAAGTTAGGGTACATCAGGATACATACATATACATGGAGTAGGTTAATCATCACATGCATCATACGTCTGTGGTATATTCAAGAACACCACATACAGTTTGGTCATAATGCCTTCATATTTTTAGAATTAGACATTTCTGACACCAATTTCAGTACTTTTTGGCCTATATATGGCTGACATCCCAATATTATATATACTATTTTTAGACCAATAATGGTATACAAACTATATACATGCTGTCGGTCAAAAATCGTAAAATGTAAATCAATATATCATAAGAGCGGAAAGATATACATTTATGGATTTTAGGTCATGGTTACAGAAACTACTGTATATTGGATTTTCTCATCTTTATCAAGGTGTATGATATTTAAGGCCCAAATTTGACTTTAATCATACTGTGTTTCTCAAATTCAAAAATTCATTTAATATCCGCCAAACTGAATTTTTGCCTAATTTTGTTTTCATTGGGGATTTTGTGATAAATTTTTGAGGGTTGGCGGAAATAATTATGTTTTAATGATCATAAAGAGGTTACTATATATCACACAGGCACTTAATTCAATTACCTTTCACCTGGTATACAACACTAACTGATACATATAGGAGATATTATTTGAAAGCCCCAAAACGAACCCTACCCCCTAAATCTTAGGCGGAAAAATTACCGAAAGTGTTATTGGGGTGGTCTGACAAATGTGATGATAACACAGATACGGCTAAGAGTTTCACACTGCTATCACATTTTTTTCAGCACTAGGGTCCCTGGCCTTGCCAAAAATAACTGTTAGCCATCCTCCCTCTGATTGAGCATAATGTCGAAAATTTGAGGGTCTGGCTCATAGCCTACTTCCTTTGACTTCGGTTCTCTTTAAAGAAATTGTGAAGGGATATTTAGCTTCGCTGACTTTCTCTGTTGGTCAGCAGCTTTTCACAATAATCAATGTGTATGCACCAAGTACAAATGCTGAAAGATCTTCCTTTTTTGACTGTCTTGACTCGTATCTTGCTGGTGTTCCCCCTGGCCACTTTCTATGTCTTGGAGGAGATTTCAATTGCACACGTAACCCCTCCCTTGATAGGAATGGGGTTGAGCCACATGCAGCCAGTACAAGACCTCTCGTTCGCTCAATCTCAAGATTCAAGTTGACAGACATTTGGAGATTGCAACACCCGATGCAGCAACAATTTACTTGGTGTCGCTGCTCTAACAACTTAGTGTCGCTAACTCGACTTGATAAATTGTACGTTTCTGACCATTTCCTCAACCTAGTCTTAAACACCTCTATTCTCCCATCTGGGTTTTCCGATCACCACATCACTATGCGTTTTCAGTTGCCACTCATTAAGGTGGTGAGCCCTTATTGGAAGTTCAACACAACACTTCTTCAAAACGAATTCTTTGTTGCATCCTTTAGGGCCTTTTGGGCACATTACATCACGATGGATAAAGAGTTCTCGTGTTTACGTCAGTGGTGGGACAACGCTAAAGCTCAAATTAGAGTTTTTTGTCAAAAATTTTCACGATACAGTACTCGGGATCACCATGTAAATATAGATCTGGTGAAGGCACAAATTCTTCACTTGCAAAACAAAGTGTCCTCTTCTAGTAATAATGGGCAGCAGCAGACGTATGAAAAGAAAGCCCTGTTAAATGAATTACTGGCCGAATGTGCAAAGGGCGCACTCCTTCGGATGAGAATGACTCATTTGCAACAACTAAATAACCCGAGCAGACTTTTCTTCAAGCTGGAAACTGCCTCAAAAAAACAAAAACAAATATTGTCCTTGCGTTCTGCTGGCGGAAGGATTTTGACTGATCCAAGTGACATTAAACTCACTATTAAGACTTTCTTTTCTCACCTCTACTCCTCCAAGCACACTTTCCCAAACCATATATGTACATTCATTTACCGCATCCTTGCCCACACTTACTGAGGCCCAGAATTCGACTGCTGAAGGCAAAATAACATTGGACGAACTCACGAGTGTTTTAAAGACCTTGCCCACCAGCAGGGCACCTGGCTTAGACGGGTTGCCAGTGGAATTCTACAGCACCTTCTGGGATTTGCTGGGACCATGTCTACTAATTGTCTTCATAGAAAGCATACAAACTGGTGAACTTCCCTTGAGCTGCAGACGTGCCGTCATTTCATTAATCCCTAAAAAGGGAGATCTTCAACTTGTTGAGAACTGGTGCCCGATCTCTCTACTCTGTACTGATTACAAAATCCTGTCTAAGTTACTCGCTAATCGCATAAAAACCTTAATCAAGCACGTTGTATCCCCCGACCAGTCTTATTGTATTCCTGGCAGATCGATATTTGACAATATTTTTTCTGTTCGTGATTTGATTTCGATTTGTCATTGTCAGAATGTTAACACCGGGCTGATCTATTTAGATCAGGAAAAGGCCTTTGATAGTGTTGACCATTCGTATTTACTTGAAGTTTTGAAGGGGTTTGGGTTTGGTTCCTTCTTTATTTCTTGTATCAAGCTGCTGTGTCACAACAACTTTAGTTTGGTGAACATCAACAACAGTCTATGTTCACCTTTTCCTATTCAGCGAGGTATTAGACAAGGCTGCCCCCTTTCCGGGTACCTGTATTCACTTTCCATTGAACCCTTGTTGATTCACTTATGCCACAAACTTTCTGGGTTCTTGGTGATACCTCTTGCTAATCCTGTTAATGTGCTTGCGTATGCTGACAATTTGTGTGTGATTGTTAACACTCAGTCTGACATTGTTGCCCTCACAAGTGCTCTATGTGAATTCAATTTGGCATCTTCTGCTATTGTCAATTGGAGTAAGAGTAAAGCCTTGTCTTGGTCCTTCTGGGTTATTTATCCCACCTTCCCTGCCTAATGCTTTGCAGTGGAGGTATGATGGTGTTAAACATCTCGGTGTGTTTCTTGGGAAAGAGACCTTTTCCTTAAAGAACTGGGATCAGATGGTCGATCAAATTTCCCATATCCTTAATTGTTGGAAAAGATTGTCCAGTCTATTGTCTTATAGAGGTCGAGTGCTGATAATTAATAACTTGGCTGCTTCCAAACTCTGGCATCGGATGGCTGTCTTACAACCGCCCAAATCGCTAGTCATTAACTTGCAGCATATCCTTGTTAATTTTTTCTGGAACCGGCTTCGAGCTGATCTTTTAAGTGTCCCTTTGGATAAAGGAGGTCAAGGACTTGTGGACATTACCAGTAAAATACTGGCTTTTCGACTAACCACCTTGCGCCAACTTCTCTACAAGGAAGTCCTGTCTTGGCAGCCCCTGGCTTGCTTGTTGCAGCAAGCGGGTAAGCTCAGGTGTGGCCCCGAGCTCTTTCTACTCGATCTACAGCGAATAGACATCTCCTTGCTGCCCTCCTTTTATCGAAGTCTCGTGAATGCCGGTCAGTGCCTCCTTCCAGTACGAAACAAGGATACATATAAATTTTGGAACTTAATGTGTGAACCTGTTTTCTACAACAGCCTATTTTGTCATGACTGCCAAAGTAGGTCCCTAATTCAATCCTTTATCGAACCTGGTTTTTTTCTTGTCAAGGATTTTGTTAATCATACTTATTCTGGATGGCAGACCCCTAACCAGATTTCGGAAGTATGCAATGTTACTTCAGCCCGACTAATTGGACAACTTCGTTCAATTGTTAAAGTGTTCAACTCTTTTAATTTATCGTGGCCTCTACTGCATGATGTTCAGAACACAAAAACAATGCACCCTGACTTCCCTGATTTTTGTTTTTCTGGTGCTCCTTCCACAAAGCCTCTACAAGCCTGTGCAAAGGCTACTTTGTACGTGCAATGTCTCAATGTTGTCATCTCTGCTAACCCCAATAACCCACTGACCACCCACTGGAAAGAGCTTCTACCTGCAGGGGCTCCATCCTCTCCTACCTGGTCGTCGATGTACGCATTACCTGTGTCTAAACGTGCCGGAGATATACAGTGGAGGCTTGCGCACTATTCCTTGCCTTCCAACGCGTTTCTTAAAAGATTGAATCTCGTGACATCTGACGACTGCCCTTTTTGCCTTCACTCCGAGGACATTTTCCACGCTTATGTTGGATGCCAAAGGCTGGCTCCACTTTTTCAACTTCTGAAATATGTCTTCCAGAATTTTGGTTTTTGTTTTTCTTCTCTACTTTTTGTGTACTGCATGCCTGTGTCTAACGAGAATGTTGGTTCTCAAATCGTTAATTTTTTACTTGCCGAGGCGAAACTCACGATATATATTACGCGGAAGAGTCGGGTTTCTGGGACAAGCTCACCGGAATGCAGTATTTTGTTAGCCTTTAAAGGCCTTGTGTCTGCCCGCCTTAAAATTGAATTTAATTTTTACCGAGAGACTTCTCGGCTTGACCACTTCATTCAAAAATGGGGCAAAGCTGAAATCCTGTGTAAGGTGGAGGGAGATTAACTTTTTTTGCTGCTCTAATTAATGTCATGTTTTTCAATTCCTTGATTTAATTATTTTGTTGACTGCAATTGTATCACTTGGTTTGTTGTGCTTTTTTATACCTTTGTAATAAAAGACCTTAAAAGTCAAGTCTCTCTCTCTCTCTCTCTCTCTCTCTCTCTGTCTCTCTGTCTCTCTCTCCTCCCACTTTGCACAGCTGCCGCTCGCTTAACACGCACGTGCGAGCGCCAGGTCTGTTGCTCAGTCACTGGCGGTACGTGCTGTGTCTCTTGTTGCTTTTTCCTTTCTTCCTACCTTTTGGTCCTTTCTGCTGTCCGAGTGTCGGTGTCCCTTTCTATCGTCTTGTCTACTGAGTGAGAGAGGGAGAGACAGCGCAGTTAAAGTTATCCACTTTCGGTGGTTAACGGGATTTATTTATTTATTTCCCAGTTGTTGTTGTTGGTTTTTTTCATTTATTTAGGCTTTATAAACCCTAGTACCATTTATTGGTTATTTTTCGTTTAGTTACTTCAAATGGCTAGCAAGAATAGTCGAAGTAATGCCGGTCGTGACGCCGATGAGGTGTTAACAGATGAACACGGCATGTGTTTTGTCCCACCGGAAGATGTCTCGCTGGAGGAGACGCTCCTCGCAATCGGAGAATTGATCGGTTGTGAGAACATTCGGGCAGCGTCCCGAATGCGCACCACAAGGTGGTTGTTTTCGTTTCACGTGTCCGTTTCGCGTGCATCGTCGTGCAGAACGGACTCACTTTGGGTAATGACCAATTTGTTCCGGTTTCGCCATGGAACACTCCGGCCTCGAAGGTAATACTATCAAACGTTCTACCGACGCTGTCTAATGAGGAAATTCTTCAGAAGCTCGGTCAGTACGGTACTATGGTATCGAGAATTATCCAAGCCTCCATACGCACTACAGACAGGAAGCTTAAGCATATCGAAACGTTTAGACGGTTTTGTTATGTTGTTTTGAAGGATGGTTTGACGCAATTGAATGTCTCTCGTTTTTAAGTCGTCAAAACGTGAGCACAGGATTTTTGCGGCAAGGTGATTTGTTACGGGTGTGGTGCACATGGACACACCAGGCAGTATTGTCCTGATGGGGAGAAAACGTATGCCACAGCAGCCGGACCAGCTCCCCCCGTGACCACTACGGATGATTCTATAGATGTATCGCCTTCAGTGCGGGAATCTACATCGGACCATCAAGGTACGGCTAAGAGTGGTGCTGATGAGACCCATAAGGATGTGCTTCGTGTAAGCGATGAGTCATCCAGTACAGCTGGCCATCGTGCAACCGATGAGTCAGCAAATGTAAGGGAGAAGCTGCTACCTGTAGAGGGAATGATTTGTGAGGAGCAGCAGATTGTAGATGCGGCGTCTCGGAAAAATCTGAAACGGTCACTTTTAAGTATGAGGACAAAGGTGTTAAAGTGTTGGTGGTGCAGACAGGAAGCAATTTAAACGATTCAGACAGCCCTTCACATGAAGATCAGCAAGGTGGTGAAACTATGGCTGACATGATACCACCTGCTCAGGATGAAGGGGAACTTTTTGCTGAAGGTTGTAAATCAACCTGCGAAACCGAACAGCCTACTCATGACCATATCAATTCTAATGGGGAATGCAAAATACCCATTACTGCCAATAACGACTCCTCCCCCCCCCCCCCCCCATTGCAATGATGCATGAGGATAAAGAGGATGAAGAACCTAAGGTAGATGGGGATGGAACAGGTGTTTCTGTACAGGTTCAGGAGGAACTCGTTACTAGCGTCACTGAGGGAATTCTAACTACCGAGACACTGATCGGCCATGAGGAACCAGTGGCAATGGTTGACAAGGCTCCCCCCCCCCCCCCCCTCAGGAGGAAGTGCAGCCTTTGGAGATCTCAAAAGAAAATATTGTCAGATTTTTGAAGGAAACTTTCAGACAAAGGCATGTACGAATTAAGGATCATTTCCCTAATATCCAGGCCTTCCTTGCAGCCGCAAAACCTTTGCTGCAAAGGAGCGAGCATGTGGAAATCTCCGAACCTGAATTTCAGCAGCTGAGGAAAGCCGTCACGAAGGCAAACAAGGGATTAAATGAGGAAGAGGACTTCACCCCCCAGAAGAATCAACTATGGAACTAAATGTATCCTTAAATATAAATGGGGGTCGTGCCCCCTTACGGAGGGTGCAAACCATTCAAGCGGTTGGAAAAGAAAAGGCTGACATTATTCTCTTACAAGAGACCCACTCTACTAGTGCTCAAGTAGCAGATTGGGGGAAACTTTTTAAAGGGCAATGGTGGCTAAGTGGGTTCCCTACACCTCGGGCCGGTGTTGCCATTTGCCTGTCATAAGATTTGTGCTCAACAGGTTTCATTTAAAGAAATCTATAAAGGGCATTTGATCTCCGTATAATTTCTTTATAATACCCAAAAGATTATAGTAGTGAATGTGTATGCACCGTGTGACCCAATGGAGAGGAAAATTTTATTTTCCACTCTGTGGGATTTTGTAAAAACTCTGGACGCAACAGCTTTTATTTGTATCGCGGGAGATTTTAATTGCACAATTTGTCCGTCGATTGATAGGAATGGTCATGAGCCTCATGTTGCCTCTACGAAAGCTCTAGAGGACACTATCAACATATTTCGGTTTAAGGATGTGTGGAGATCACAACACGCACTCTCACGCTGTTATACATGGTGCAGATGCAATGATGGTATTATGTCAATGGCAAGGCTGGACAGATTTTATGTGAACAAGCCAATGTTGAATGTGGTGTCTGTCTCCAAAATTTTACCAACTGGATTCACAGACCACAGTTTAATCTCAATGTCCTTTAAGTTACCCTTTCCACCCGGTGGTAGTGCTTACTGGTCTTTGAATACTCGTCTCTTACATGACAAGGAATTTAATGAGGCTTTTCACGTCGTGTGGGAGAAAATTCGCTCCTCCAGACCTGAGTATGATAGTCTCCGGCTGTGGTGGGACATTGCAAAATCCCAAATTAAGAACTTCTGTCAACAATATAGTGCATACACCACTAAAATCCAATCAATATCAATCGATCAGTTAAAATCTGAAATTATATCGTTAGAACAGAATGTTGACGAGGTTGGGAGAGGTGCACGTGACCAACTAATATGGGCAAAGAAAGCAGTGCTGGAGGAAGCGGTACGGCAACGGGTGATGGGTGCCTTGGTCCGAATGCGAATGAGCTACTTAACTCTGGACATGCCAAACAAAGAGTTCTTTAAGTTAGAGTCTTCCCTCAAAAGGTCACAACAAATTCATACTTTACTCACTCCCAATGGGTCGCTGGTGACCTCCCAGCAGGCGATCAGGTGTACTCTGAAAGGGTTCTATTCTAACTTGTATTCTCCTCAGAACGTGGGCAATGTGGTGATACGAGAGTTAACTGCTGGGCTTCCGAGTGTCGAGGAGGATGAGCGATGCATGCTTGATTCCCCAATTTCGGCTGATGAACTTGAAGCAGCTGTGCTGAGCCTGAAAGATGGGAAAGCTTCTGGAATAGATGGCCTGCCCGCAGAATTATACAAGACCTTCTGGGCCCTTGTGGGACCTGACTTACTCGATGTACTCGATGAAAGCATACGTGCCAGAGAACTTCCAAGACGAGCAGTCGTTTGTTTGCTACCAAAAGCTGGGAATCTTCAACTGGTTGATAACTGGCGACCTGTCTCCTTATTGTGTGTTGATTAAAAGATTCTCTCTAAAGTACTTGCTAATCGTATGAAGACTGTGATCAGTTCAGTTATACACCCGGACCAGACCTACTGTGTGCCTGGAAAATCTATTTATGATAATATTTTTTTGGTAAGAGATGTTATTTCATGCAATAATTTCCTGCGTGACGATTTTGGATTGCTGTTTCTTGATCAAACTAAGGTCTTCGATCGTGTTAACCACAAGTACCTTTTTCTGTCCTGAAAGGAATGGGGTTTGGTGAAACTTTCATCTCTTATGTGAAACTCCTTTTACTAATACTCAATGTATGATAAAGATCAACAATAGGTTATGCTCTCCCTTTCCTTTCCAACGGGGTATTCGCCAAGGGTTCCCCCTCTCTGGGCTTTTATATATAGTCGCCCTTGAACCACTCCTTCGGTCTATTAGACAGCGAATACCTCAGGGAATGAGAAGTATAGAAGGAGCAGAATTTGTGCAGACGGCTTATGCTGATGATGTCTGTGTTTTGATTAGAAGCTCCAATGATGTCTCTGCTTTACAACGTTGTATGCGAGATTTCTCTGCAGCCTCTTCCGGTGGGATCAATTGGAATAAAAGTACAGCATTATGGTGTGGCAAAGGCAATCTCTCTTGTGTATCACCACCCTCACTTCCACACAACCTGGTCTGGAGAACGGATGGGGTTAAATATCTTGGAGTACATATTGGTAATCGTGAAACAGAAATGAAAAATTGGGAAGGAGTGCTGGAACAAATTATGCACAGATTGAAAGCATGGGAAGGACTGCTGAGGTCCATCTCCTATCGAGGTCGTACCCTTGTCATAAACAATCTGGTTGCAACAAAATTATGGCACAGAATTATTGCTTTACAGCCATCAAACCAACTAATTATGGCTACTCAGTGAATGCTGGTAAACTTCTTTTGGAGTGGCTACCATTGGCTGAGGCCTGAGATATTGTACTACCCACGGAAGGAAGGTGGCCAGGGCATTGTTGATATCTCTGGCCGGGTTGTGGCCTTTCGGCTGCAGTCTCTGCAGAGACTACTGTTCGTTGAACAGCTGCCCTGGCGGCCCTTTGCATTTTTTCTGTTACAACAGGCTGGTAGACTGAGATATGATCGGCAGCTTCTTTTGATAGACCTCAAGCATATAAATTTTGCCTCTCTTCCGAGATTCTATCAGAGTTTATTGGACACTTGGAAAAGGTTTGACGTTCACCGCTTCCTTGAGGGCTATAATTGTCGAATGTTCCTTCAAGAACCCCTTTTCTTCAATAACTTTTTTTTCCTGGTATCCCTCATAGCCATGCCCTGATTAAAGAATTTATCCAAGGAGGGATTAACAAAGTATGTGATCTGAGAGATTCATCTGGAGTTAAGTGGAAACCTGCTGGTTTGGTGGCAACCTCAGTTGGATCTCGGTCTGTCCGACTTGTAGACCAAGTTGTACGTATAGTCATTATAAAATTTAGACAGCTAAACATCAGCTGGGAAGGTGTTGGTAACATTGAGGATTTTTGGTTAGGTTTCCCTGAAATCAAAGTGCTCCTTCTCTTCAGCAGGAGAATGAACATACCCCCCCATTTCATCTTGTAATTAAGATTGGAATCCGTGATCTCTCTCGACAAAATAAGAATGTACCCTTCTCTGGGAGAACACGAGTAGCTTTGTGGTCAGAGCGGTTAGGGTCAGGGTCTCCGTCTACTCCCCTTTGGCCTTCCCTCCAAT